>NW_027305514.1:0-600000 GCF_039555335.1 Amphiura filiformis | reverse complement strand
ATCT
Source organism: Amphiura filiformis (assembly GCF_039555335.1). NCBI lineage: Eukaryota > Metazoa > Echinodermata > Ophiuroidea > Amphilepidida > Amphiuridae > Amphiura > Amphiura filiformis. The sequence continues at coordinate 599,996 of NW_027305514.1, read as the reverse complement.
CCATCACAGCACCGGATCTTGAGATACAGCGAAGTCCAGTTTAGTTTATCAAAAAATGCTTACCAATTCTAAACCATCTCATCTGTATGAATTTCATTTTCAAATCGTGTGAAAACATTACTGAAATCAAATTTATCGGTGCAATTATGACGGAGATGATTCTCTATAGGAATTTGTGTAGAAATATCATCTCCGTCACATCACTATCATCTCCATCACAGCAATGTCATCTCCATCACAATTGTTGTTGACCTTTATTTGACCTTTGACCCAGACAACATGGAATTTACTATTTGGAAATGTAATTGATATTGTATGTGTTTACTATGTCAATAGAAATTTATTTAGTTATTTCAAGCAAAATTATGAGTATAAAAAAATACCAACAGACATGACTTTTCCGTACAGCCTGCCTCTCATTGTCCCAAACTAAATGACGAAAGTACAAAATCATATTTTTTTAAATGAAAAAAGCAAACATAATCAAGCAACTTACAAGTTATCCATAAAACTCATAATTATGAGTTTTAACAATTTTTTTGTCCTTTTTTCCTTTTTGGCCTAAATGTGACGGAGATGATGCTCACCTAGCTGGCACAACCTGCAGATTACGCCCTCTATAATATAGAGGGCGCCCCTAAAGATTGCGCCAAATATTGTTTTCATGCACTAGAGACTTACATCCTTACAGATATGTAAAGGAAACATTTTTATAATCATTTTCAAATTCATAATTGCCCATCTTCCAATAGTACACCTTTTCAGAGAAATACCCATTTCAGCTCTAAAAGATTCCAAACTTGCCAAGGGTCATAGGCCTACCTCATATTTCTGGTGTTTTCAGGCGATTCACAACCAGAAAGCCAAGAAAGACCCTTGATTTTGACCGGTCACAGCTCCAAAAGGCATTAAGTTAGCGGCTCCAAAAGACCCCGGCCGCCATCAGCTCCCAAAGACCCACCACCTCAAAATCCCGGTGGAACATACCCACCAAATTTGTTTTGATGTGCCCCCCGGGATTCATTCATCACAGGTATAGGCCTATATCTGAACGTATAACATTCGGTTCATTATCACTACTATTAGTGATGAATGCACCAAGTGCACGGCGATTCTGGAGGTCGACTTGTTGTCAGGGAGGTCGAGTTATCCGTTGGTCGAGTTGCTAGAAGTCGAGTTGTCCGGAGGTCGAATCGTCCAAGTTCCGGTGTGTACAAAAGTCAACGAGATGGCGAAATTTATCCCTCATTTTGATGTTCAGATTTCGCCGAATTTTGGTTATGTTTATACACTTGATGATGTGAAAAGAATTATTGAGCAATACGAAACGGCTACGGTCTCGTCATTTGTAGATTACAGACGTGATGGTACATTTGGCAAGGATGCCAATGTAACAAGTAAGTTTAAGCTTAGGCTAGCCCATGAGCCTATTAAAATGCTGCAGTAAACCTTTGACGAGCCCGGTTGACGAGCGCGTATTGTAAGGATACATCGTCTCTGATTGGTTGCTGAGGCGATCTGTTGTTGCCGAGTAGAAATTTATGAATGAACTGTGCGCCGTACGCGTTGTTAGCGCCGAATTTGCAACATCACGGTAGTCGCGCTCGTCAAACTCAAAGGTTTTCTGCATTTGACTATATATTATAAGGCAGGGGTCCGCAAATAGCGGCACGCGCGCCACTTGTGGCGCGCCGTGGCTTCCCGAGTGGCTCGCGGCTACCCTGAGTAAAGATAAACACTTGTGCTGAGCATCAAATTGGTCACTTATCGCTCACTGTTCAAAATGTGACATCTACGCCCAGTGTATATGTGTGGAATAGGGAGACATGAAGTCCATGTACAAAGACCAGAATTACATTTCAAATGTACACCAAGGTATTCTTCCCCAACTATTTCACTTACCATGTCACTGTTGCCCTAAACATCTTTGAAATAAGCTTCCTTGGTTGTATTATGTCTCTGGAAATTTATTGGTCCAAATTTGTAGTCAATATCCTGAAATTATGTGTCCTGCTTGTAAGCTACACCATGCTTCAAATGGTGTTGATCAAATCTAGCTCTCAAAATGTCTGACAAAACAATCCCTAACTTTTGACCTTTCATAAAGACATGTGTTATTCTACCAATACCACACAGAACAGAGACTGTGACTATGAGGTTGATGACACATCAGCAGTTGTTCAAGCATGTGCTAATATGTGCAGGTGCATGGGTGAATGAACATGTGGACTCTCAACCAGTCTCTTGTTCAGCATGAATTGGGCTATTGACTACATGACAGTGCTATCAAGGCCTTGTGCATGTGTCTAAGGTCTGATTTTGGGTCATGTTGTGAACATATACAATGGACATGTACAGCTGAATTTGTCATGTGGATATTTAGACTTTTATCAATAAAGTAAGTACAAATTGGGGATCATATTTTTCAGATATGGAATAAGGACTTTGAGTGCATTTTAAAAGTGGTGTGTGTGTGGGAATTTTTATAACTGGTGCAGTTATCAGGTTCTGAAATATACACTCTTTGACAGCTCTCTCCGTGCCTGTTTGAATGCCTGGTTATACCATGTACCCATACACTAGGTATGGGTACATGAGACCAGGTATACGCCCAGTGTAGGGAGTCCAGTAGTTTCCCGATTTCCGAATTTGTATCTGGCAGCACGTAAAACACGCAAGAATTGTTGTATGTTTTAAACATGATTTTTATGTTCAAATGGAAAAATAAATTATGATTTGAAGAGATTAAAGATTAATCTTTCTAACTGTATGATGTTTTTTCCAAAAAAAGTTCGTATAATCCTAGATCAATGCGATAAATACGGGGTACCTTCAGAGCAACAGATTAGCAGTAGACGCATTCGCCGCCATCTTGTCACATGAGCTTCCGGATGTGACGGAGTTTTTGGATCACATCTCATTAACCCCTGACCTAGTCCAAAATCTGAGATTATTATGGGATAGACAAAAGAATTCCCCATCCGGCAATAATAAACAAATGCCCGTTGATAAAGCATGAACGGTAGTCAAAAGCAATTTCTGAGGCACCAAAATCAAGGTAATTTTTCCCGATTTTTCTTGTCAAAAGCCTTATAATTCGGTTATAAAAAGTCCATGAAACCTATATGAAACTGGTATTAGATTAAATTATAGACTTTCAAGAAGCAGTTGGCCAAGTTGCAGAGCAATCGGAGGTTGCAGTAAAATGCGAACCATGATTTTGTACGGGAGTATATCTGGTTCCATACAGCAATACGCAGTATTGCTGTCTGGTAAGCAGGTACGAATTGAGACGTTGTGAATTGAGACGTCGGAGCCGGTCAAACACAGAGGACTAGCCTACATCCCGTATCCTACTATCACTCAAACAAGCAAATCTCTTCACGAATTCACTCACCTTGCGATCCTACATCATCAGTTGAAACAAACATCTAAGTTTCCAAAAACAACTTTGTCATTCCTCAAAACTACAAGTAACTTCATTAATAAAAAATTGAAATCATACTATTACCCGTTATTGACAATTTTGTTCGATTTATGTGAACCAAAAGAACGCACGAGTCGAGTTCAGTTTACCAAAATGGTAGCTCCTGCCTCCTGGTCACCTCAGATATGACGTCAGTATCAAGCTGCTTATTAAACGGTGGATCGGATTGGCTGAAATCAACGCCACGTTTTTGACCTTACAGGGGTCAGAGATATGCATATTCATGTATGAAAACAGCGATGCGGATATAGTATCATCACCGAGAACTGAGAATTGCGACAATTTCGATGTTTGTACCGGGGAATTTCAGACACGGAGACTCCGCGGAGATTTCTACAAATTCGTCCAAAGGTAACCAAAGGGTTGGGGATCGCATTTTAACTATCACTAAATGTTTCGGAATTGAGGTCGGCTAAAAAGTAGACAGTTTCGGGGACTGTAATTGGTGTAGATGTCACATTTTGAACAGTGAGCGATAAGTGACCAATTTCATGCTCAGCACAAGTGACTATCTTTACACAGGGTAGTACTGTGGTAACATGCGAAGTACGGGGAGTGTAGCGGTGCGTTTGTAAATGCCTCCAACTGTGGAGGTGTGTGTGCCTTGTCACATTCACACTGTGGAGTCTGCTAACAACCGTGGAGCTCCACAGTTGAAGATAAGCTCAAAAATGGGGTTTTTGGGCCATAGAGGGGGGTATACCACCTGTCATTTTCTGATTAGAGCAACCTCCACAGTATGGCGGTTGCTGTGAGATTTGTGTAAAAAAATCTCCCCAGTTTGAATGTGGGTGTGTGAATCTCCCCAGTTGGAATATACACACACCTCCACATTTGGCGGCATTTACAAGAGGGGGTGTGTTAGCGGTGCATGCCATGTGCCTTGTCGGGTTGACGCCGGGTGGTAGATGTAGCGCATTTATCGGGTCTTGAGGGCAAGGATAAAAATGAAGAAGGCACACTTAATACAAGTGATATTATTTTTGTTACTTCTTTTAATCATTTCTATGATACTTAAAGAATCTGTGTAATATTTTTAAATTTTTTTTTTCACTTCCTTTGTATTTTTTTTTTTTCAATTCTGAAGTTGAGTAGAGCAGTGTCAGATGAGCTTCATAAACTAAAGACAAGAACATTTTGCATGAGGGCTTCGGAGAAATATGAGAAAAAAACACTTCAATGAATTGATATTATTTATGTTACTACTTTTTAAAATCAACTCCAGTATTTAAAGAATCTCTGTTCTTCTTGTTATGAAAATGTTTGCTTTTATTTCCGCATAGGCCCGAAGTTTGGGGTGACTTGAGAAAAAAATAAAACACACACAACTGCACTTCATAATATGTAATCATATGTTGTTACTTTTTTATTCAATAATTGTCAATATGATATTACAATACTATTAGTTACTAGTTGTCTTTTTTAACTCCCTTTCCAAATTTTATTAGATTTCAAATTAATTTTGAGACAGTAATCGACATAATAGGGACTTTGTTGCACACATTCCAGTTGGTCGCGCGACAGACACAAAACCTGTACGCACACAACTTTAATTGACCATAACTTCACTATACTTCAAGCTACTGAGCTGATTTAAAGACTGTTGGTTTTCTCTTTAAATTCTCTTTCCAGTGATACCAAGCTTGATAAGGTTCGCTTAAAAAAGGCAAAAAGTGCCGGACTCCCTACCCAGTGTCCGAAATAAGGAAAATATGGAGGTTATCCTGAGGATAACTAAAGCATAAATTCTGCTTGTCCTCAATACATTTTGATTGTCCCCAAAATGAGTCATACTTTTGGAGTAAAATATAGTGGTTGTCCAGGGGATAAGGCCCCGAACAATCGATTTTGAGTTTCCGTCACATAATTTTTGAAAACAAGTGAGGTAACTTTTTCATTATTCATTATTCATTATTTTCGTGACTTTCATTATATGACAAAATGCGAGTGTAAAACACGTTGTTATTTACCGCTCACTCACTCAAGGGATGTTTAACCAAAGATATAAACTTGCAAAGAGGCTGCATGGTCAAAATTGATACCAATTCCTTTCTTTTTACTATTATTTTTCTTATTTATTTATATATTTTGTGTGATTTAAGTACAAATTATCCAGTTGACGTTGACATGCGATATCGTCCACTGCATGACAGTATGACCACTGTCGCATATCTTAATTGATATGTACATGACAAATCTTTAATACAAACGTCAGCAAAGTCCCATCAAATTGAAATCAAAATACGAAACAATTGCAATTCATGAATTGGCAAAAATGATAAGTTTTTATTTTTATTTTTCGAAAATCGCAATAATGAATTCAAGTGCGGGCCCGAAAATGAAGTGCGGGCGGGCGACGGGAAACTCAAAATCGACTTTGCCAGGCCTAAGTACAGATCAAAATATGGTTGTCCCCAGTGATTTTTGGACAAGAGGACAAGAGGATAAGTGCTTATTTCGAACACTGTCTACGCCAATTAAAGTTGTTTTCTTTAAACTTCTGTGGTCCGGGACCGGGTACGCGCTGGTGAATTGCGATCGCGTAGAAGTGACAAGGTCGCCTACTACGTGCGCGCCGAAGACCAATGGGTCAGCCGGCTTGTTGTCAAGTGCATTGATCAGCGCAGCCAATCAGCGTTTCACGATTGTTTATTGCTTTTGTGTTTACGCTCGTGTACGCGATACGCACAGGCACGACCACGGAAGTTTAAAGAAAACCACTTTACAGTCCCCGAAACTGTCTACTGTCCACTTGTACAAAGTAAATAGACCTCGGAAACTGGAGGTATGAGAATAACTATTTCAGTGCAATGTTTCTTTGGCGCGCCAACTGCTGCGCGATTTGTGCACCACGCTCCGTGGAGTCTCCGTGGAGTCTCCGTGTCTGAAATTTTGAAGTCCTGTGTAAACTTGCAATATCGTACATACTGAATCAGAAAAGCTACTAGAATGTTTCGGGACCCTGTAGGTAAATTTGTCTCTAATAAACGGCCCTTTAATAAGGTAAACCAGGTAAAAAATAAGGGCCCACCCAAAATGAATTTGTTTATGTAAAGTTCCCTGGGCACTTATTGGAATGAATACGGTAGGCCTACAATGAGCATGCACAGCACCCTCGTTCAGCTGGAATAAATTCTTGAAATTTGGCTCTCTGAGTATAGTTTACAAATGATAAGCTTTGGAGGTGCATAACATCTTGCGCCATCATCATCCCAACCTACATTTTGCAATTTTTGTCTCGCTTGATAAGGCAGGAGACTATATAATCACTTTTCCGTATGTAGGGGTGTGCGTGCGTGCGTGTGTGTGTGTGTGTGTGTGTGTGTGTGACAAATTTGATTAAAGTTTTGGTTTTCTCGGAGACTAGGAGTCGACGTTTCTCAAACTTGGTGGGTGGGTGCATCTTGACCCGAGACAAAACCGGTTTGTATTGGTTAGTGGGTCAAGGTCACTGAGGTCCTCTAGAGGTCATCTGAGGTCAAATTAGTAAAAACTGTCGGATGGGCATGAAACTTGGTAGGTACAGTCAACATTTCAAGCCAAATTTTTAGAAGGTCATTTCAAGGTCACCAGGGGTCATCTGAGGTCAAATTAGTAAAACTGTCGGATGGGCATGAAACTTGGTGGGTACAGTCAACATTTAAAGCCAAATTTTTGGAAGGTCATTTCGGGGTCACCAGGGGTCATCTGAGGTCAACTTAGTAAAAACTATCGGATGTGCATGAAACTTGGTGGGTACAGTCAACATTTAAAGCCAAATTTTTGGAAGGTCATTTCGAGGTCACCAGGGGTCATCTGAGGTCAAATTAGTAAAAACTGTCGGATGGGCATGAAACTTAGTGGGTACAGTCAACATTTAGGGCCAACTTTGTGGAAGGTCATTTCGGGGTCACCAGGGTCATCTGAGGTCAACTTAGTAAAAACTATCGGATGTGCATGAAACTTGGTGGGTACAGTCACATTTAAAGCCAAATTTTTGGAAGGTCATTTCGAGGTCACCAGGGGTCATCTGAGGTCAAATTAGTAAAAACTGTCGATGGGCATGAAACTTGGTGGGTACAGTCAACATTTAAAGCCAAATTTTTGGAAGATCATTTCGAGGCCACCAGGGGTCATCTGAGGTCAAATTAGTAAAAACTGTCGTGTGGGTATGAAACTTAGTGGATACAGTCAACATTTAGAGCCAAAGTTTTGGAAGGTCATTTCAGGGTCACCAGGGGTCAAATTAGTAACAACTGTTGCATGGGCATGAGACTTGGTGGGCACAGTCACCATCAGCCAGATAATCGTGCCTAGCCAATAACCGCCAAATTCATTTACCTCTACCAAAAGTAATCACAAAAGCAGGCGGTTGCGAAAGCAGGCGAGACTCGTGGTTCGAGAACCGCCTTGTTTGAAGTACCAGTACCAAATGGTTACATCACAAAAACCAAGAAAAAGATCTTGATGGCGCACAAAACAGCAATTCTGATGTTTTGATTTCACAACTGAGGTGGTGGAAGGGGTGGAGTTAAAAGGGGCTGAGGGGGCTCAAAATGGTGGCTCTCCATCCATAGTCCCCTGTAGTAAATGTCATTTCATGGAGGGGGGCTCAAGGCCCAGGGGAGATGGGCTTTGACTGGGGCTCAAGCCCACCTCTCCCTCCCCCTCTGGTTACGCCCTGATGGCTGTCCATGTGACGAGATCTCATGCATGGTTTGAATAAGTTGAATATGACTCTGAACAAACATTCTTAACCTACTAATTTGCAGCTGTAGGAAAAAGAGTCTGCTGGAATACCTTGCACAGGGGAACATCAAGTATAGGACTAGCAGGAGCAATAAAGTATGACGGAATACCATACTTAAGAGTAGGCACAAAAATTTTGGAATGCCATCATGGGAAGGATTGGAAAGAAGCACAAAAGAAGAGGAAGAAAGAGAAGATAAAACAGGTTTGTTTGTTTGTTTTAAAATCTTATATCATTTCAGGTCAATCAACAATAGTGAAATACAGATCCAAAGAGAATCCGTTCATCAGTTTTTCCCATGTGAAGCGACAATAATTTGTTTTTAATTAACCATTTATTAGAACTTTGCAGAGTAGTGCTAAGATTCTCACAATTTTTTTCTGGGTCTTCAGCAGAGTTTGGCATATCATTAACATAACATAGAAATAAAAGAGGCCCTAAGATACTACCCTGAGGTACCCTGCATGTTATGGTAAAGGGGTCAGACTCAACCCTATTGATGTTTAAAACAATCTGCTTTCTCTAAGAAAAATAAGAATGAAACCAAGGCATTTATTTTACACTCATAGCCGCGGAACTTTATTGCACAGTATTTGGTGATCTACACTGTTGAACGCCTTCTGGATGTCCTATAAATCATCCCTAGTAACTGGGGGCTGTTTGCTTTCTAATATGATCTTGCAAATGAATGAGGCAGGTGTCAGCTGAATATGATTCCCCAAAACCAGACTGAAATTGATTATAAAGAAGTTTGTTTTCATTCAACCAAGTAATTGGTCTATTGAGTAAAAACTGATTTCTCTAATCTTTGAAACAACAGAAAGAATATTACTGAACATGTTCTTCAGGACTGTTATTGAAAATAAAGACGAATTTCATAGTTCTAGTCCAATAAAACAGCACTTACTGTGGACGTTTCAAATTCTGTTAGATTTCTTTATCAACACTGATGTTGTTGTGACGACCTTCTGTGTACAACTTGTTGTTGCTTAGCAACTTGGTTGCCAGTTGGTTTCTTGAAGAGATTGTCAAATACGAAATATGAACAGAGACGAGGGGCAATACAACCTAACTCACGTATTTGACAATCTCCTGAAGAAACCAACTGGCAACCAAGTTGCTAAGCAACAACAAGTTGTACACAGAAGGTCGTCACAACAACATCAGTGTTGATAAAGAAATCTAACAGAATTTGAAACGTCCACAGTCAGTGCTGTTTTATTGGACTAGAACTATGAAATTTGTCTTTATTAAAAGAAAGAATACTCACTGACCTGTAATTTCCAGCATCAAGTCTGCTTGTAAATTGCGGTAACTTTTGCAAGTTTCATTTCATTGGAAAAATGTCAAATCTCAAGGAAAAGTTATACCTGTGATATGGGACTTTTAATTACCTCCGCTGCATCTTTTATAAACCGAGCAGGGATTCCATCGAGACCGGTCCGGTACTTTTATTTATGTCCAGACTTTGAATCTCATTGAGAACAAATTTTTCACTGACCTCTTTGAAGTTCGAAAGAATCAGGAATAATCATATTGGTTCTTAAACTTCTCTGATTCAACATCATAAAGACTTTAGGTGTTTATCTGAGTAAAAAAATTGTTAAAATGATCAGCAACATCTTTTTTGTCATGGCATTTTATTCCATTGGTTCAATATATAAAATCAAACAAAATTTCCTATGGCACGGGCAAAAGGACATCTACTGGACAACAGATTTTCCCTTAGGGACTGTTCACAAACACTTGTTAGGGGGGGGGGCCTGATGCAAAAAGGGGGTCCTTAAAATTTTTGACCCTCCTTAGGGGGGTTGTGAAAAAAATGATCACAAATTTTCCATTGAGTTTATGTGCTTTTCCATGGGGTTGACCCATAATTTTCATGTCAAAAAAATTTGTATGCCTCCACCGCGAGGTTTACTCTTTTTGCAATGTCCGTGTTTCCGTGCTTCCGTCCGGATGCTGTATCTCAGGCATGGATGGGGGGATTGACTTCAGATTTTCAAGATAGGTTGGTCATGGTCAAAACCTCTGGATACTTTTTTTTGGGTGGGGTTCAAGGTCATACAAAAATGTATACTGAGGTCAAAGGTCATTTGAGGTCAAACAAGGTAAATTTGTAAATTTGGTCTCATATGAACAGTTCAAATCCTATTGCAACCAAACTTGAGTCATCCAGGGGTCATCTGAGGTCAAATTAGTAAAAACTGTCATATGGGCATGAAACTTGGTGGGTACAGTCAACATTTAGAGCCAAATTTTTGGAAGGTCATTTTGGGGTCATCCAAGGTCATCCAGGGGTCATCTAAGATCAAATTAGTACAAACTGTCGTATGGGCAGGAAACTTGGTGGGCACAGTCAACATATAGAGCCACATTTTTGGATGGTCATTTTGAGGTCACCAGGGGTCATCCAGAGGTCATGTGAGGTCAAATTAGAACTGTCATGGGCATGAGTGCCACATCACTCCCTTTGGTGGAGGCATCACGGTCGACGCTAAAGCGCCGAAACCGTGACACCCGAGAACCATGGTCCATCAAGTTGAGGTCAGAAAAGGGGGCCTCGTGATGAAATGTTTTTGCATCAGGCCCCCCTAACAAGTGTTTGTGAATGGTCCCTTATGTAATTTATGTTGCACCCTAAAAGCAACACATTTTGATATAGTTCCAATTTTTTCATTATACTTTTCAAATTTTTTCCGCCAGTTTTTCTTTACTAATTCTTTTTGCCGCCCCTTGGTGTGCCGCCCCTTCGTTTTGGCCACCCCATGCTTTTACCCTGGGGGGCTGGCGCCCCCAAAGCCCCCCAAAATATGTGCATGTTTTTAGTTACACAATTTGAGAATCAAAGTTCAGACATGCACATTGTGATGTATACATTTTCTATTATCATGATTACTACTAGTAGCTGCCTGTTGATGCCAATGGATGTGTTCAGAAGAAATCACGGAAGCCCATCCAAGGTACTAAAAAATTGGACTGTCCAGCACGTCTGATAGTGAGAGAGGTTATAAAGTTCCCTGAATTCAAGGTATGTGGATAGTTTTCTGTCCAGAATTTTCTATCACACAGGTCTGACAATATGAAATGAGTAAAATTATCTTTAAATTGCAGGCATAAGGTGGTACTACACCCCTTGATAAATTTGTGACTATTTTTGCATTTTCTCAAAAATGTATATTATAGGGCAAATAATCCAGCATTTCAGTGATTCAACACAAGCGGTGCTTATTTATGATAAGGAAAGAGGTACCGCTAGGATGTACCTGATTTGTTAACATAAATATATATAATGTGACATGATCAAGGGGAATTAGTCGCATGTCGGCCCTGGTCGAATGAGTTTTACACATGTTTCTGAAGAGGACATTTAGAGCTTTCAAAAACTGAAAAGCCCATGTTGATTCAACTTTTCTTTGTGAAGTTACATCAATTTATCAATCGCTGAAAACAATATAAAACAAAAGAATTTGAACACTTTCTTTGCCAATATCTCAAAATCAATATTAGTGACATCCGACTCATTTCCCTTGATCATGTCACATACATTGTATAATGAACCACTTGTCTTGAATCACTGAAATTTCAGTGAAGAAATCGGATTCCTTGCCCCTTATATAACGTTTGTTACCAGTGTGTAGTTATTTTTTGAGAAAAATGCAAAATTAGTCAAAAAATGAGTAGGTGGAGGGGGGGGTGGGGGTGTGTGTGTTGGGGGGGTGATAATGTAAGGGGTTAGCATTTTTTAAAAGGAAAAAAGAAGAGTTTATAAAATTAAAATCAATTAAAAAAGGGTCTGTATTTTAAAATAAATATCCTTATTTCAATTTTCATCAATTTATAATTATCTTGAAGTAAAAATTATGAGTTCATTTTTAGTTGATAATGGCCCAACTATGACTGAATTAATTAAATTTAATTGAACGACCCAAATGGTAATTTTTAAATATCTACCATATAAAGAGTAAAATAAGTACCATACTTCTCATAAATTCCTGAATTATATAGGTAACTGATAATACCGAATCGAGGAGGAAAACATCATCCACAAAGCTTCGGGAGTCTTTAGGTGAACCAAATCCTCCCAAGGGCGAGCGGCGATTCTACATTTACCTGCCAACAAGTGAAGACCATGGAAATACCCATGATACCGGAGAGGTACTGTTTGATTCTGCTGTCCACATTGTATAATTAGTTTTAATTACCGTACATATTTCGTCATTTTCCCAAAGGGGGGCGTTTAGAACGAAAATTCACATTAAAATCATTAGGTAAACTTAAAACTTGCGCTAAAATGACGAACTATGAACTAGAAACACTGACTTCTGGTTCACTTCCGGGTTTCCAATCCAGATTTTCGCCAAAAAGGGATGCTGTTATCGACCATGTGAGCAACTTGGTAATCTTACTACACAAGATAGCATGGAAATATCGGCATTTTTTAAACATCTTGGTTGAAAAAAGTGGTGGGGGCGTTTATTTGAGAGGGGGCGACTATTTGACGAAATACGGTAGTTTTGTTTTGGAAACTTCTGCAGTTTCTACAGCATATTGACTCAAACCGCTCACAGAAGTATCCTGCGCTTTCTTGAGCCACTTCCGGTCCTGCCGGGACTCAAACTCAAGACCCTGGGATTAGAAGGCGAGCGTGTTAGTGTCTAGACCAAACGAGGACTTCCCCGTCAGGTCTATAACACTAACACACTTTGTAAAGCGTGTCCTCATGCCTTACTTCCTGGACTCACTGCCAGCCATTATATGAATGCCTAACCCCTTCTGATGGATGGCCACTGCTGCCACCATTTCTGTCTCAAACGGCTCACAGAAGTACTCTGCACCTTCACGGGCCACTTCTGGTCCTGCCAAGGCTTGAACCCATGACTCTAGTGCAGTGTCCGAAATAAGGAAAATATGGAGGTTGTCCCGAGGATAACCAAAGCATAAATTCTGCTTGTCCTCAAAACATTTTGGTTATCCCCATAATGTGTCATATTTTAGAGGTAAAGTATAGTGGTTGTCCAGGGGATAAGTACATAGCTCAATATGGTTGTCCCCAGTGATTTTTGGACAAGAGGATAAGTGCTTATTTCGAACACTGCTCTAGTGTATAGACCAAAAGAGGACTTTCCCATCAGGTTTATAACACTAACTCACTTATGCCTCCGTGACAATATTTCTCAACATCATCTGCAAACTTATGACAAAGATTTCGTGAATGGAATTAAAGATTCTTGAAAACTAGTTGTCAGCCTGCTACGCTAATTGCCTAAGTCATTTTTTGTAATTTTGTGAACAAAGAACAAAATGGGGTTCAAGCATACATCAGTTATATGTATAATCACCCTAATTATCTTGGATTATTCCCTTTCATTTGTATCATTATCATTTGTTCTTGTGCAAAGATTGGTGAATAAATATGTTTAAAAGCATGCTTGAACCATATTTTGTTTGTTGTTCTCAAAATTACAAAAAATGACTTGGGCAAAAAGCGTAGCAGGCTGACGATATGGTAATGTTGTGGTACTTTTTTCTCAGCTCAGATTTCTCTGATTTCTCAGCCCCCCCTCCTGGCAGAGCTCTTGCCCCCTAAGTAAAAACCCAAAATTATGTTCTTTACATCATGATTTTCATCCTTTTCATTCTACAGGACGATGGTGTTCGTCAACGTTTGGACAAAAGAGTGATTGATAAAATTCATGAAGTGGTGGGGAGCTTTGACGTCAGCACAGTTCATGAGATGAAGCTTATAATAGAAATGTTTGTTAAGGAAAAACTTAATTTAGACACGCATGAAAAGAATCGACGATTTTTTCCACGTGACTCTGATATAAGGTAACATTTTATTTTGCATTAATGATTGCATTAGCATGATACGTACCTTTTTGCTTGAGTTAGCTTGAAATTCCCTTGGACAAGGAACTCACTGCTAATTTGTCTCGTTGTAACCCGTACGAAACTCAGGGAGCTGATCCTGGTTGCGATGGCTACTTGTGGAATGTCTAGGGTGTACGCTCTTGAAGCAGCAAAGTCCCTGAATTGTTGTTGAATGGTTTGTGGAATGATGTGGGACCGTAGTGGTCAGCGACAACCTGTAAAGTGTGCTGAGGCTTGTGGATCAACGTCTAGAGGTGCCTGTGCGTAGCGCACTATAAATCACGGCGCTTTTTTTTTGTTGCTCCGAAAAGCAGTTTACCGACTGCTCTGCATAGCATTAATCATACGTCAGTCATACTAGATGAGAAATCATGTTGAATGAATCAAATAAAAATAATAACACACAGGCCTTCATTTTTATCCCCTGGCTTTAGCCATGAGGGGGATATTGCGATAGTGTATTCCTTCTGTATGTGTGTTCCATTTTGGTTAGGTTTTGCCTTTCGCCAATTTTCTAGGAGACTAGGTGTCGCACGTTTCTCAAACTTGGTGGGTGGGTGCATCCGAGACAGAACCGGTTTGTATTGGTTAGTGGGTCAAGGTCACTGAGGTCATCTGAGGTCAAATTAGTAAAAACTGTCGGATGGGCATGAAACTTGTTGGGTACAGTCAACATTTAAAGCCAAATTTTTGGAAGGTCATTTAGAGGTCACCAGGGGTCATCTGAGGTCAAATTAGTAAAAACTGTCGTATGGGCATGAAACTTGGTGGGTACAGTCTAAATTTAGAGCCAAATTTTTGGAAGGTCATTTTGGGGTCACCAGGGGTCATCTGAGGTCAAATTAGTAAAAACTGTAGGATGGGCACGAAACCGCCCAGCCAGGGGGATCGCGTGGTTTGAGAACCGCCTATTTTTGAAAATTGCAGGAGCTCTGTTAATCATTCTTCTGAGTTTACTAATGTGCTCAACAAGGAGCTCAATCTTTTAATATCTGTATTTTAAAAACATAGTGATTCAAGTAGTGAGGAGCTCAGCAAATCATACTCCTGAAATGTTGTTAAGGAGAGCTGTAGGAGCTCTGGTGCGATTGAGCTCCTCAAAAATGAAGGTCTGAATAAAACAGCACTGTTACTTGGGGCATTATGAATAAAAATTCCTCAATGCGCCTCACATATTAGCCAACAATATAATCAGAATTATACATATCATAGCAAAATTATTTGATTACAGATTACACAATTTAAAAATGGTTTAAAAATTCAAATAAATATATAGGTTTAAAATCAGCACATAAACATACAATATCATGCTTAAAAGGGGTTACAACAGACCAGCTGCTAAAAATACACATTAATAATAAAAACACAACTATTAAAAAATGAAATAAAGACACAAGGATGTAAGGCCCACCAACAAGTGCCCAGCAGGCCAGTCAGTGCACCTCACATACGATATATACCATATATAGCACCGGAAAACACACACTATGGACCACAATGGCCTCATGCCAATGACATAGTTCAACAACCTTAATTAAACAATCATAGTGCAAAATTTGGCCTCAAGTTTCAGAGTATGAGTTTTTGTACCCAAATTGTCAAAGGTCATTCAATGAATGTGCAAATGTATTGGGGTTAAAGAACTGTGCCTTGATAGATGAGCATGTTGTGGATGCTAGTGACACAGAGAAACTCCCACACAATGATGCCATGCAGGTACAGAACCCCACAATAACCCAAGCAAAAATCCACCCCAACTAGAACTAAGTAACATCTACCAAATTATGCAAAGTTTCAATCAAATTGGTAACTCAGCAAACACCATGTATTACGAGGTAATAAACTCCACACGGTCACAACCACATCATGTCATGTAAAAATTTCTGTGTGCAAGTTAACAAAAGCTTAACAAAGTCAATCAAATCACATCAATTATAATTAGAGATAAAAAGAATTTATCGCGTCTGATGTCACTGTCAATTACGATCCTTGATTGTTTTACACAGGTTAATAGCGCGTAAAAGGAAGACCAATCTATCTGGTGCTGATCGGAGTAAAGGAATAGCAGCAAATGGCGAAAAATTATGTACATTTATGGCAAAAAGCAGATTTTTTAGGCATTGTTGACATGGTGCCTTCGTGAAAGAAAGTTTCCTACTATAAAGACCAAACTTTTGAGATTGTTTGCATGTTTGAAGGTGCAAAATTAACAATAAGGCGCCCGGTTATACCGCCGCATTCAGCAAGTCATCATCACGACACTTGTAAACAAACCTTGCTCGAATCTGATTGACAGATGACGTCAGACGCGATAAAATCTTTTTATCTCTGTCTTTAATTATAAACACAAAACTTTCTCAATAATATCAACCATCATAACAGAGTGGTGAAACACACACAACTGCACCCCAACACAAAGGCTGATGTAACAGGTCAAAAATTTGTAAAGCAATTTGCCATTTGCATCCCTTTCCTAAGTTTTAAGTGGGAATATATGAGATGAGTGTATACACTTAATTATATTACTTGCAGGTATCATATGAACATGGCACGAAAGGCTCTGGGGCTGGGCATACACGCTAATGGCCAAGACAGTGGCGTAGCCAGCACTTTTTCAGAGGGTGGGCAAAGGGCGGGCAAGACAAAAGGGGGGCAAAAAAGTACAAAAAAGGCCTAAAAAGCGTAAATATCAGGGCGGCCAGCATCCCACAGAGAGGGTAAGAGTTCTCGAAGAGCGGTCAGCTGCGCCCCTTTGCCCACCTTTGGCTAAGCCACTGGACCAAGCCAACCTTCAGTTGTTGATTGCTGCTTGGGAAAGCGAACATCGAGATGAGGAAGAGGTCGAATATTCTGATGAGGTAAGGGTTGTACTTACACTTACAGGATTTAGGCTCCAATTTCTGTTTCTAAAAATTTAAACCTGTATTGAAACCATGGACGTCATTTTGAAATCCTTGACCCATCAAATGTTTGTATAGTATTTATTTATATTAAATACATTGTATAATAT
Source organism: Amphiura filiformis (assembly GCF_039555335.1). Classification (NCBI taxonomy): domain Eukaryota; kingdom Metazoa; phylum Echinodermata; class Ophiuroidea; order Amphilepidida; family Amphiuridae; genus Amphiura; species Amphiura filiformis. Next base: position 582,896 of record NW_027305514.1, on the reverse strand, counting down.
GTACTATGTAGTAATGTAGATAGTGTGAAGAAGTTTCAAGCAGGTGAGGCGGCCAAGATTGACTGAATTATGACGTTTTCATTGGTTTAACACGTAAACACGAAAATGTCTCAAATATTTCCAAAAGTGTATGTATCTTATCAAGCAATATTTTATCAGTTTAATGTAGATCTAGCTTTCAACATGAAGTATATGTACATTCCCAGTACTTGTCAATGTAAAATTATGAAACATGATCTTCGTCAATGGCGTTGTCTTTTTAAAGACATTTCTTGTTTTCTATAACAGGGTCAATAGAGCTAAAAACACATCTCGGCTTGGGGAAAATAATTGCGCCCAATGTCCAGGCAGTGTTGCCGTCATATTGTCTTCATTTGTCTGTTTTGCTTATGATATTGGCTGTTGCGGCCACCATCGTCTGGTTTTCAAGGAGTGTATTGTGTTCTGCCCTCTGTTGACGAAGTTCAAGATTCACAGATAGTATGCTATAACTGACAAAATTGTAAAAAAATCCCCGGAAAAATTCCTTTTAAATTTTGGCTGCTCATGGACAACTTGGTATTGTGTTCAAGCTATTAAAGGGGTATATGGAGATTACATTCTCATCCCCGGGGATAAACTGAAAGTGCTATTTTTTTCAATGTCAATTGGAAGCTAATATTTGCCTCTTCTTGTGTTAATCCTAAAACTTTCAACTTTTATGCCTCTGGAAATATTAAACAGATTGTACTTGCTTTATTTCTGGTATCAAGCCAATATTTTAAAAATATATACTAACCTTGCTGCCAAGAAGTAGGCAAAAGTCGGTTCGATTGGCGATTAATTTGATGAGAGGCTGAAATGGCCAAATATTCACTTTTCAGCCATTGCTTCCGGAAAAAACCAATTATATTTCTAATTAACTCTTTTTTATGACATTAGGGTTTCCTTCTACACCTTGATGTTGAAAAGGATTACTTTTATAATTTTTAAGGGTGCCTAGGGGTTAAAAATAGCCTGACCAAAGTTACCCCGCATTTGGGGCAACTTTGGTCAGCATTACATTCCATGAAGAAAAAAAATATCAAAAAAATCTTAACTGTATATAGGCAAGTTGTTGTTTTTTGTGACATTTGACCAATTACAAAATTAATCAAGCACACATCCTTTTTCATAAATATTGATTTTTTTCACCTGGATCAGCCAGCATCAAACTGCAATATGAGGTTAATTTCTTAGCCTTGTCACCGATAATTTCTTAGCCTCGTTAGTTGAGGCTAAGGTAAGGATTATTTAGAGCCTCAACTCAATTACGGTAAGGGTATTGACATAGGCATCCCCCGGGGATACCTTTTAAGTTACAGACCAACTCAATTAATCTCTTGCGTTTTTGGCTCCAAGCTTGCTTGACGAGCCATCGTGATCGCGCTAAGTGGACGCTGTATTTTGCTTTATTTTTCGGCCACTTCCGATGGTGCTTTTTTATGCTAAGGTTATTTCTGTGTGCGATATGTGCTTTTAAAATTGAGTTTTAACTTTCTATAAGTTATTTTTCAATCGATTGCACTCCATATTGGGTTGAAATGAGGTGGGGAAAGTAGTTATTTTATGAAAGAAAAGTCCGAAATCGTCATGAGAAACGAGCAATTTCAATCCCTTTGCTTGGTTCCCTGTGTGTGCTAGAGGTTATTTTGGTCTGTAATTATTTAAGTTGCGAGAAGATGACGGAAATAGACGGATTGCACTATTTTTCTTTGGCAAGTCAAGTGCACCTGTTATCTGAACACGGACCGAAAGTCATGCAAGCTCTTCGTATTTCATCACGCTCTTTGCAGATTTAATTGTTAGAAACGGTCAATTAAACCATATTGTGGACATGATTCTGAGCAGAAATTATATTTTCAATTTGATTTACCCCTCTTCGCAAAATTGAAAAATTTTCGTATTTTTCCATAGCATGTTCCACTTTGCCCAACAATTTTATACTTCAGAATATCAAAGATTAATATGTTTTCTCCTGAAAAACAACATCGTTTTTAGGCCAGGACTTCTTAAGAAATTCAAGACCACGGTTTATTTGATCGATGTTACATCGACTGTGCCGACCAATCTCGCCATTTTTGAATGTTTATTTTGGTTACACCACACAGAGGTCATGACCTTACGGCGCATTGATTGATCATGTTGATTCTGATTGGACAGTCCCAAGGTCATCACAGTTATGGATGAATAATTCATAAGGGGGGGGGTTGGCAGAAATAGAAAAGTTGAAATAAATGTACATAATTATTGAATTCAAATGTGACTGAAATTAGTGGTTTCAGAAATCATTGATCATGTTGATTGAAAGTTGCAAAGTTTAATGTTTTACTCTAGGCTGTGCAATATTAATCATGAGCTAAGTTTTTGAGAGAAATCAAAAGGAATGTCAAGCAATCAATGACAGCCAGGGGGGGGGGTGGATGGGGAGGGGAAATCACTTTAAAAAAATATTCCCCAATATCAGAAAAAGTTACCAAAAAAAAAATAATTTGACCCGATTGCTTTCGGAAATTAGTAACAACTGTCATAAGGGCATGAAACTGGGGTGGGTACAGTCAACATTTGGAGTCAAATTTTGGAAGGTCAATTGGGGTCACCAGGGGTCATCTGAGGTCAAATTAGTAAAAACTATCGTATGGGTATGAAACTTGGTGGGAACAATCAACATTTATAGCCAATTTTTGTGAAGGTCATTTCGGGGTCACCAGAGGTCAAATTAGTACAAACTGTCGGATGGGCATGAAACTTGGTAGCTACAGTCAACATTTGGAGTCAAATTTTTGGAAGGTTATTTCAGGGTCACCAGGGGTCGTCATCTGAGGTCAAATTAGTAAAAACTGTATGGGCATGAAATTTGGTGGGTGCAGTCAACATTTAGAGCCAAATTTTGGGAAGGTCATTTCGGGGTCACCGGGGTCATTTGAGGTTAGATTAGTAAAACTGTCGTATGGGCATGAAACTTGGTGGGTGCAGTCAACATTTAGAGCCAAATTTTGGGAAGGTCATTTCAGGGTCACCAAGGGTCATTTGAGGTCAAATTAGTAAAACTGTCGTATGGGCATGAAACTTGGTGGGTGCAGTCAACATTTAGAGCCAAATTTTGGGAAGGTCATTTCAGGGTCACCAGGGGTCATCTGAGGTCAAATTAGTAACAATTGTCGTATGGGCATGAAACTTTGTGGGTCATTTCGGGGTCACCAAGGGTCATTTGAGGTCAAATTAGTAAAAACTGTCGTATGGGCATGAAACTTGGTGGGTGCAGTCAACATTTAGAGCCAAATTTTTGGAAGGTCATTTCAGGGTCACCATGGGTCATCTGAGGTCAAATTAGTAACAATTGTCATATGGGTATGAAACTTGGTGGGTACAGTCAACATTTGGAGCCAAATTTTAAGGTCATTTTGGGGTCACCAGGGGTCATTTGAGGTCAAATTAGTAGCAACTGTCGGATGGGCATGAAACTTGGTGGGTACAGTCAACATTTAGAGTCAAATCTTTGAAAGGTCATTTTGGAGTCACTAGGGGTCATTTGAGGTCAAATAAGTAAAAACTGTCGGATGAGCATGAAACTTGGTGGGTACAGTCAACATTTGGAGCCCAATTTTGGGAAGGTCATTTCAAGGTCACCTGAGGTCATCCAGGGGTCATTTAAAGTCAAATTAGTCAAAACTGTTATATGAGCATGAAACATGGTAGGTAGGGCCTACAGTCAACATTTAGAGCCACATTTTTGGAAGGTCATTTCAGGGTCACCATGGGTCATCTGAGGTCAATTTAGTAACAGCTGTCACATGGGCATGAAACTTTGTGGGTACAGTCAACATTTGGAGTCAAATTTTTGGAAGGTCATTTCGGGTCACCAGGGATCATCTGAGGTCAAATTAGTAAAAACTTTTGTGACGGACATAAAACTTGGTGGATGCAGTCAACATTTGCAGTCACATGTTTGGAAGGTCATTGTGGGGTCACCAGGGGTTATCTGAGGTCAAATGAGTAAAAACTGTTGGATAGGCATGAAACCTGGTGGATACAGTCACTATTTAGAGCCAAAGTTTTGGAAGGCCATTTCAGGGTCACCTGGGGTCAACTGAGATCAAATTAGTATAAACAGACAACACTATTTTTGACATTGGCCTATGTATTTTGATCAGTTTCGGTCCACTTGGACCCATTTCTATCCAATTCCACCTGATTCGATTCATGTCGCTAAATAGTAATTCCCTAAATTGATTGATGTATTCTTATATGCTCTGCAAATGAGATGTACCCATTGAATGTGATCTGTCACATTGCACAATCGACTCCAAGAACAATTACTTTCACTGTTACGAAAAAGCGCAGAGCCACAGCGCCATTGGTGCTCTTGTCTTTTCTGAACAATTATAGACTCCTGAAAACTAAGCTAAAAAGACCCTAGCAAACTCCTGGGGGGATTGTTGCACTCGACTTGGGAAATGACAGGGATGTGCGGAACTTGGGGGTCTTCCGGTGAGAGCCTAGACAACAAAAAAGGAGGTCTTTCGGTGAGAAGTTTTCTCTCCCCCAAAAAAAAGGGGGGGTCTTTCAGTGAGACTGGGGAAAATCTTACAAAAAAGGTCTATCCATGAGACTGGGAAAAATTTGGGTCAAAATATAAAAGTTGATACAAAATTCTTAAATAAGTCTTCCAAATTTGAAAGATAATAATGGAAAAATGAGGTAATTCGGTGAGAGATTTAATATCAGAATTTGTCCAATTCTTGTAGGGGGAGGGTTCTTTTGGTGACAGAAAATTAAAAAGGGGGTCATTGGATGAGAGTAAAGTAAACTATAAAATTGATAAGGGACCATTGCTGGAGGGCCTGATGCAAAAATATTTTATCGCAAACATTTTTTTGGGCCCCCCTTTACAGATCTCAAAAATTTCAGGGCCCCCCTTTTTGACATGAAAATTATGGGTCAACCCCATAGAAAAGCATATAAACACAATTTTCCCAGGAAATTTGCAAATTTGTGGTCATTTTTTCAGGCCCTCTTCCTTAGGAGGGTCAACAATTTTCAGGTCCCCCTTTTTGCATCAGGCCTCCCCAACATGCCCAACAAGGGAGGTTCAAACTTTGTCAATTCCATGTGTCAATGACCATGGTGTGTGAATGACATTCTGCAGTACTGAAGCTCGCACTGACGTCATATCTATTAATATTCATGACCTCATCGCCCCAATCCATCGCTCATTCGCCGCTGTTCAATTTTTATTGAACATCAGAAGTTGTTATATTTGAAAATTACTGCAATTACGCTTAAACACATAAATATTAATTTATATAATTAATATACATTTTCATGTTATGAATATTTTTTTTGTTAAAATTTAATTGCATATTTCTCTATTTTTTTCATGCGCAGTGATATATTTATTATTGAATAATCATGCATAAAAGTAGAGCATTTGTTATTATGTCAAAGTTCACGCAGGTTCAAAGGTCATTCACATGTTTCGCATCGCGAGCAGAAATTTCATCACTCAGTAGTGTACTTTTCCGGCATGTTTTTCTTTCTTGTTCAGTCATTTATGTGATCTCTAACACATAAAGATCAGCATTAGAAAGGAATAGCGTCTATTTCTCGTTCCATTTTATTTTGATTGCATTTGGAGTGTTACAAACACCGAATAACTATGTCGAAATTTAATGATATTTTGACTCCAATGACGGTGAATGTGTTGGTCAGTTTAGCTGCGGGGTCATTAATGGGATGGCTTTTGAGGGGTAAATTTAGCCGTCAGCAAGCTCTACAAGCAGCAGCAATTGCAGCAGAAACAGCGGTAAATGTAGTAAATTTTGCCAGTTTCTACAGGGATGCGGCATTGCATTTCTGCAACTTTGTTTATTACCGTACCTGTTTTTTATTTTGTGTAGTGTCACACTGTGTCTTATACCTGATCTCATGTACCAATACCAACTGTGTCTGTGTCAGACTCTGTTGTCATATCATTAATTAATTATTACTCAGAAAATCAAAATTGCAAATGAGAAACATGTAAAAATGACTTACGCACTTTGGTTTAAGGCCACGCGTTTTGAACTCACCACCCAAAAATGGTGGTTTTGTTACGCTTTTCAAAATCGAGACTCGTTCAAATTGTTATATCTCTGCTTAAACAAAAGGTATTGTAATGTGTTTGGTGTCATTTTGTAGCTAAATGAGTGACCTAACAGACCTCCAAAGGAGAATTGTTTATCAGCTAAGATAGTGGAGTTATAATTTTTTGAGTTCAGAATGGCCGAGGTGGTTGTTGTGGCGGTGGCGGTTGTGGCGGTGGCGGTATGTACAAAGTCTATGAGAAATATAGATTTTGTGTGTGCACGTTGAATCAACTGATCATATCTTTGCATCCATATGGGCTACAGGCATGGTTAAGAGCTCTTGTGAAAGGTTATTAATTATGCTAATTGTTTTTAATCATTTTGAACTCTTTATGATTGGTTTAGTCTATAAAATACAAACTTTTACGTACAAAACTACTCTTTTTTATATATTAAACACTGTAGTAAGCAATGCGGATGTCTTCAAAATCTAAAAGTTGCTGTAAATATTTAATTACTTATCCTATCATAGTCAAAGTATACATTTTCTGAGAGTAAATTTGATGAGGAATCTAAATATGGATTTACTTAGGGGCGAGGGGTAAAATGTTTCAGTTCAAAATATGTTGAATTTAAAAAATTTGAACATATTTTGGGACACCCTGTATTCTGAGATTACCAAACAGCTGTGATTTTTTTTCTTCCCCAGTCAGTAGGATCCCCCTAACCTCTAACCAAATCAATGTTGTTTACTTTCAGTTTATAACTGCAAGTTAGTAATAAGCAATGCATTAAGTGACCCATTTTTTATTTGGAATTTTTTTATTCCACCCTGTATAACTTCAAGGTCACCCTGTACAATGAGTTGAAATGTGTATATTTGAATTGCTTATGCCTTCAAAAAAAAAAAATGTATACTTTTGCTAGTTTAGGGTTGATAGTTGTGTAGATATTCTAATTTGAAACTTGATTGGTGTAAAAATTCATAATATTTGTGATGTAACGCTAAGGGTGGCGAGTTCAAAACACATGGCCTTAATGAGGGTTGCGATATGTTTATGGCCGTGTCGACGTGTCATGATCATCATGTCATGATCATCATGTCTATATTGCATGTGAATGTGACGTTTACATGCACATGTTGCACTTCCAGACAATCCATGACCTGATTGCCATGCATGCATAGCATGATGATGCAATTTTATTGACGCAATTTTATTGACATGTTATCATGTTTGACGTTAACTATCACTGACTACATTAAACATTTGTATATAATTTCAACAATGATGATCATCATCATCATGATGAAACACCATAGGCCTACACAAACAAACAATAAAATAATCACGTAATGATTTTGAGTCATTCCATTCCAATCCCAGCGCAATTCAATCACAAGTTGTCTTTGAACAATACCTCTTAGATTTTGCTTGTGACAGTATACTTAATGCCTCAACTTCAAGGCTAAGGCCAAAAGGAGTGGGGGGGGGGGGCAAACTTGGGCCCAAGAAAGTTTTGACATGTCATTTTCAGAGACCCAGGGTGATTAAATATCTTATTGATGTACGGCCCCGGTAGTTACACTCATTGTTGGTTTCCCAGGGCAAGAGTTGCAAATTTTTGTGACCTTGCTACTGTAATATTGCTCCAGGTCATTTTTTTCAATTGGGGAAAATGCAATGTGGGAGTTGATCAAGAAATCTATCTACTATCGACGATGACACAATACTCACTGTGTGGATGGAGTAGAGAATTCATGGAACTGTGAACTTAGTCACTCAATCGTTGCCAATTTTCAAATGCATTAAAACAATTCTTTGTGAAGTTTAAGGGGGAACTACACCCCTGGCCAATTTTGTGCCTGTTTTTGCATTTTTCTCAAAAATTATAGGGCATTGGTGACAAGTAAGATATGTATATTATAGGGGCAAGGACTACAACTACTGCACTGAAAATTCAGCAACTCAAGGCAAGTAGTTATTGATTTATTGATCAAATATTGGTTTTCCTCATTTTTGACTGTAACTCCACAACTGTTGTCTGTGTTGAAATAAAATTTCCAGGGTAGTAGTTGCAGTCCTTGCCCCTATAATATACATATCTTATTTGTCACCGATGCGCTATAATTTTTGGAAAAAATGCAAAAATAGGCACAAAATTGGGCAGGGGTGTAGTACCCCCTTAATGTTACTGAAATTTATTTTGATGACTTTACCGGTACCGTATCTCTATATCTTTGATCAGAGCAAAGTTTGCTCATTTGTAAGAGATTAACCATGTTAACAATTCACCAACAAGTCACATCGTGTCATTTGAGCAACTTTTGCGGGCACTATACCCATTGTGGTTGGTGTTGTTTACTTCCAAATTCCATTGCCCCCTGTTGCCCCCCCAGTAAAAACCCTAAAACGCAAATCCAAATTGCCACTTTTGCGGCAATTTTGTGCAAAATTTGCTGATTTTGCCCCCGAAATTAACCTTGCCCCCAATGCCCCGAAAAAAATTCCTGGCGCCGCCAGCCCGCCACTGATCCTCATATCCATCATTGGTAATACCAGTGGCCTGGATTGAGGATATATTTCTCAGTCAATGTGGGATAGGTGGTAACTACATGTAGACATTTTTAATCTATAGGACTGTTTCATTCCAGCCCAATCACTTTGGCACCATACAGGTACCTGGGCCATTCCATGCCAACTCACCAAGGGGTGTACACCATAACTCATGGATTTTTTTCTTAGTTTGGATATTGATAGAAATGAAAAACCTGAAGAGTCTCAAACTCTGTTTCGTTTTTGCACAACATCAATTTGAAATTTGGGGGGTGGTCAGCATGAAAAGTGTGAAAGTGGAGATGAATTTTTCAGGGCTGTGACTTACCCGGACTTCCGGATTGTTTATGTGTCCCAGATTAAAAACAAGAAAAAAATATGTCCCTGGACCTAAATCTAAATGCTTAGATCATTCGTGGTTGACCTACAAAAAAAAATTGTTTGTGTTTTTAATAATACTAAGTACAGCAGAAAATGATGCAAATTTCACTTAAAAATCTATTGTCATAAATTTAGACCTGCAAAACCTTCCCTGAATCCTGAAAGTATTGCACACCTCAAGTCTTTGAGTGTTTGTATACAAGGTTTTGGTCTCAATGTTCCTCATCATTCTGTCTTCGGTAGGTTGGCAGGTCTGCCCATTGTTCTTGTGTAACCCATAATATCAAATATCTTTTTGTCAGTGGCGTAGCCAGTGGGGGGGGGGGGGGACATGGGGGCCGGTTCATGTAAGGCCGTCGGTAGACGGAAGGCGTTGGTAGAAAACAAATTTGGTTAACAATTAGACTATTTTTTACCCAGGACGACATAAAAATAGGGAATAATTATAAAAAAATGATGAAAAATTGTTTAAAAAATTGTGAATGAAAATGAATATTACATAAAATCACAACTTCCGTCGGCAAAAAATATTTCCGTTGGTACATTAACAAGTTGTTCCCCCTCGGTTCCAAAATCCTGGCTACGCCACTGCTTTTTGTGCAAACACTGCCACTGTCAATTTTTATGTGGAAGTCACAACTCGTATCATGTATTTTATTTTTTTCATGCAGGAAACAGAATCACATGTAATGGGGGAGCTAGGGGAGTACAAATTAATCTTGGTAGTAAGGAATGACTTGAAAATGGGCAAAGGCAAAGTGGCAGCACAGGTAAGTGAAATCCATTGACCAGCGTCGGAAGTATCGCATAGCAAAATGCTACATAATTTTGGAGTTGAGTAGCATTTTTATGCCATAGACTTACACACTGAAGTATGAATGTACCAAAAGAACAGTCATGAAAGCAAAGTTTGCTACGCTTGAAAAACACTAATGGCCATGTGTCTTGAACTGGCCCCATTTTGCGTTGCACAGCCTTTTTGAGCTTATTTACGCCTTCCGAGGTTGAAATTGACATAAAATTTTAAATATGCACTCCACCCCATACAAACTATACATTTCCTGAAAGGAAATTGCATGAGCAATCCAAATATATGCCATTTAAAAATTGTAGGGGGTATATTGTGAAGTTGTCCAGACTGAAATTGTCAGCTAAAATTTAACTTTTTCATTTTTTATCTTTCAAGATATATTATTTTAACCTCTGCCCCTATCTTTAATTGCTCATCATATTTGAACTCAAAATGAAATTTCCCTTCAGAAAATGTATACTTGTATAGGGGTAGGGCATATATATCTATTTTCTTACTGTTTCGGAAAATGACCTTTGACCCGTGACCTTTGACCCCACCTTTGACCTAAAACATAGCTTATCTAATACCTCTTTACTTATGGACACTTCCGGGTCCAAGTTACATTGAGAGGGCCTTATAATTTGCAAATGGGAGCAATTAAAAAATATAATTGCAATGCACATGAATGTGACATGATGCTGTGCCTTCCATAGGGATTGTACAGCCCGCTTCCTCAGCCACCGCTTCCTCAGCCACCGCCACCCTGAATATCCCAAAAACAAAAATATGCATATCTCCAACAGCCTAAAACACACATTAATGAATTTCGCACAGCATGTAGTATGGAGTTTCAGCTTAAATTGACACCAAACTTATGTCTGTAGTCAGGGCTGTCAACTTTTTGGAATTGCTTGGCGTGAGACAGAGGCGTACCGGGATTTCCCGACTTCAATGTTCATTTTGTCCCATGGTTATTTGAGCCACGGTGCGCGAGAATGTGAAAAGCGGGGGGGTTGTTGAGCAACAAATTATTCATGCTGATGCGTGAGATATTACTCATTTTCCAGCTTTTTGCGTGAGAATTACTACCTAGGCGTGAGATTATACTACCTTGGCGTGAGACCGTGAGAAAGTGACCCAATGCGTGAGAGTTGACAGCCCTGCTGTAGTACATGTGGTTGTCAAGTTATACACATTTTTGGTGAAAGGATCTTGAAAAATGCAACGCCGCCACCCTTTTTGCGTGGCGAGTTCAAAACACATGGCCTTATTCATTCATGTGTTGATCCAAATTAAGGGGAGTGGTGCATATATGCAGTGGGGCCCAGGGCATAATATAGCTGGTATTGCATCGCATTTGGCAACGCAATCTATCCCTGCTGTGCAGGCCTCGAAATAAGCCAGAATTTCTGAGAGCCATTTGGGCCCTTGATCTTAAATGTTTGAGGGCGCTCACAAATGTTTGTGGGCCCGAATTTGGGCCATTGGTTTTAACCTATGAACCCCATAAAAAAGTGAGAAAAATTGCCACAAATTTTGTGGGCCATTTGGGCCCGCCGGATATGTCTTTTGTGGGCCCTCACTGATTTTCGGGGGCCGAGGGCCCTTGGGCTCTCCTTATTTCGAGCCCTGCTGCTGTGTAACTATTCTTCTGGTGCAATTTATACATATTGCTATATATCCATATGGTCGCATGTCATAAGTTGGGTATGCAAAAAGGGTGGAGGGATTACACTTTTCTGAAAATTGCGATACAAATTTGATTAGCTTTCCGTAACCCCATATCCTATAGCAGTGGTTGATACCTCATTTTAAGCCTAATTTTATACTCTTTCAGTCTACTGAAGCATATAATTATATATTATTCAGTAAAAAAATCACATCAGTTGAAATGAAAAATGCCAGGGGTGGAGGAGCAGGCGGATGTGGAGCAGGCGGATGCGGAGTGTGCAATAGGGCCTATGTGAAAATTCACATGTCAGCATGTCAAAACTACTGGTTACTTTTTTCAAATCTAGTGAGGGTATGATGTATTGAAAGCTTTGAATGTTGAATTTGTACAGCTAAAACAATTACTAACTATTTAAAGTGGTACTACACCCTGTGATAAATTTTGTGACTAATTTTGCTTTTTCTCAAACAGTAACTACACACTGGTAACAAAAGTTATATGTATATTATAAGTGCACAGAATCCAATTACTTCACTGAAATTTCAGTGATTCAAGACAAGGGGTTCATTATTATGTTAAGAAATGAGGTACATTCTAGCGGTACCTCTTTTCTTATCATAAATAACGTACCGCTTGTCTTGAGTCACTGACATTCCAGTGTAGTAACTGGATTCCTACCCCTATAATATACATAACTTTTGTTACCAGTGTGATATTATTTTTTGAGAAAAATGCAAAAATATTCACAAATTTATCAAGGGGTGTAGTACCACCTTAAAGGGTTATATGTTCCTTTTTTTTTCATTTAGCAATATATGCTAATGTACATTTTCTCTTCTTGATATTCATTTCCTCAACAAAAGAATAACCATCTCGCTAATTACTCGTAAAAAGGTCATTGACCTCCACAATGTAATTTTAAAACATACGTACAATTATTTTAAATAGTTCATTTCAAGCATTAATGTATTGAGAACATATCCTCCAAATCTGATGACATTCTTGCATAAAATAAAAATTTTACAGTCATTTTTGTAATTGAGGTCCGATTTGAGAAAAATGCATTTGAAAATTGAGATTTACATAGACGCCTGTGTATTAATTAATTAGTAATTAAGCATTATTTCAAAAATTAAGCATGTGCTAAGGTTAAAAGTGGTGTTAATTGTTACAGGTTGTCAATATATAACATATCAAAAAATTCATTTTTTGTCATTTTTGACCATGTAATGGAAATTGTACCCAACTTATGACATGCGACCATATGGAAGTATCGTCCCAGGCTATAACTACATACATGTATATAGCATTATTTATGGGCAATTCCAAGTGTTGCGGAATGATGCAAAATGCGTTCTTACAAATTTCTTTTTAAAGTAGCACCAAAAATGTATTAACAGCACTAGGTGAATAGCACGGGAGCAGTATTTTTTTCACCAAAACGTTTTTGGCAAACTCTGTGAGTTATACTGGGACATTAAATTTGCTACTTTTATGTAAAGCTTAGGATGTAAACTAACAATTATCAGTATCCATTTGAAAACAAAAAATCGTGGACATCCTCTCTTTATGCCAAATTTTGTTTTAAGTTTTGCTGCTTTTACCAGTCAAGAATATGCAAATGTAGGCCCTATCATGCAAATTAGGATGTTTTTCTAACAATGAACACCATTTCCGCAGAAACAAGTATGTTTTCGGAAAATATAGTACATTGTACTTAGCTACCACAATATTCTAGACCAAAATCACATATTTGACTAGCCGCAGTCTGTGGCCCTCACGGACTTAGCGAGCGTGTAGCGCGAGGAACTGAACGTTTAATCGAGCGCGTCAGCGCGAGGGATAGTATACTAATAGTAACAGAGCCCGAAAGTAGTGCTAATACTTGACATGATTTTTAAATTTTGACGATTTGGGCGAGCTTGCTTTTTATGTAACATTATATTCAAACTGAATTACTTTTTACAGCCATCCAGTTACTGATTCAGAGATTGTCCTGTCTTCTTGTTTTCATTACAGTGCAGTCATGCGTCAGTATCTTGTTATAAACAGATAGCTAAGAAAAATCCTGACATGCTAAAACAATGGGAGTTCTATGGCCAACCAAAGGTAGTCACCAAAGTACAGGATGAAGAATCACTGTAAGTTATAAAGTATACGAGTGGATATTCATACTACACTATTTTTCGCTGACCTGGAACGTTTTCACTAGTCCGACTAGCATCTTCAGATGGTGATGCTGTGTTGATATCTTGTCTACAATCGGGATATCTCTCACTGATGATGTCATTCTGTCAATCATAAGCCTTAAAAAATGTTGACCCTACTTAAAAAGTCCATACGCCCGTTTTTCGTCGCCTTACACTCACATTAAGCAATGTCAAAAAAATTTACTACTAGCATTTTGAAAGTGTTTTCTTACTACCTACAGACTTCAACTGGCACAGAAGGCAAGAGAATTGGGATTAGTGACTTCAATTATCCAGGATGCGGGAAGAACACAAATAGCTCCAGGATCCAAGACAGTATTAGGTGTCGGACCAGGTCAGTTGAATTGAAAATGTACATCAAAATTAAGCGTAAATTTAAATTGAAGTGTAAGTCAAGATAGCTCAGGAGGTAAGGTGCTATACTCTGATGCCATGCGGGCGCAAGTATATGGAAGACATGACCTTAATCTGAAGCCCAAAATTGTCTGCTTTATATTACAAATGTCAAATTCCGCTTTTCTCCGCTTTGTAAATTTTGCGATCATAAAATTTGCACATAAAAAACCATAAGCCTACGATTTGTCCGATATGTAGATCGATATATTGGGCCTATGCCAGTGAAATGATAGTTTACTAACTTAATTTCACTTTATAATGTTGAATTTTGAAGTGGATTTTATTTTTTAGTTAATTAAAAAAAAAATTTTTTATTTAATTTCGCTTTTTAAAGCTTTTATTTAGTTCTTTTTTTTTCTCTTTTTATTCTCTTTTTAGCAAAAGTTTTTTTTTGTGTTTCTTCCCAATATTCGTGGTTTTCTGCAATGCGGAGGACATGGCTCTACCTTAATCTACTACACGGGTTGTAGATTTTAAATGGAGTCATCCATTTGGGTATTCCCACTATTTGATATTCACACCCCCTGCATGGAAGATTAAGGTCACATGTTCCATATAGGAGATGTATGGATTTCAACAGGAAAATCCCATTCTGTAAAGTGTGCTGATGAGGCCTGCTGTTTTGGCATATAGTGCACAATTAATGTATGCTGCCCAAGTGTGAAAACCAAAATACCATTATTTTATTGTTTCGTTTTCAAAAGGGTTTTCCCATCAGTTGAACCTGTCAAATAAACAAAACCAGAAACCTTTGTTTATATTAAACCTGCATACAGGGTTCGCAGGTTTTTGCCGCAGGTGGAAAAAACCGCAGTTTTAGCCAGAGTTTTAACCGCTATAAAAAGAGTTTTTGCCAACAAAATGGCAAAACTAAAATGTGATTTAAAGTACAGATTTTTCTTAAATTAAAAAATTTACTGAGTGTAACAAGGCCAGGTTTTGTAATTATAAGTAACATATTAAGAAATTCAAGGCATGCATTTTCATCGCTCACCAGTGCATTTAACTGAAATGTTGCATATCAAGCTTAAAACTTGTTCCTTTTAACCTAAGGACATCAAATATGTTGAATGATTCATTAAAAGTTGTATGTTTACTGTTCATGAGCTTTCTGTGTTACTTGTTAATATTTGAGAGACTATAGATATATGAGTTTTTGCCAGTTTTTAACCATTTTTGCCGGCAAAAAAACCGAACCCTGCCTGCATATAAAAATGATTTTGTATGGCATCATAAAGAGTAAGGGAGTGGGAAGAGACAGGAGGGATTGATGATGGAGGAAGAGTGGGATAGAAGGGGAATGCAGGGGACCTGCGACACACATTTACTCACCTCTGTTTTTCATATTTCAGGTCCTGCAGCACTAGTAGATCGAGTTACAGGAGAATTGAAACTGTACTGACCAAACAACTTCTAATAGTAAGCCTGGCTAGTCATCCATCAAGAAGCCACTGCACCAAACAATTAATATGCATTGCCTGTGATCAAGGCTCTTGACTGTGAAACGCAGACCAGCCAACTTGCACACGCTACAGAGCCTGGAAAAAAGAAGTTGTAGTGATTTGCAATATTTGATGCACGCATGGGGAGGCTAACAGTGCCTCCGTTTGCACCCTCGACTACGCGATCAGCATCGTGTACAATACGTGTTCACAGTGTCAGCCTGACAACGACTTCTGAATAGATTGATTCCATGTCTTACGGTGCAGGACATGTTATGATTGTAATTTAGAACAATTTTTCTCTATTTCTTTCTATTTTTGGGTGGACCTTGGTCAGTTTTATCTATTTGATTCATGTTGATTGAATATAAAAACCAGGCTAAAATTTGAAGAAAAAAACACAGATCAAGTACTTTTTGTACCTTTTCAACATTTGAAAAATTGCACATAGCAGGCCCAAAACAGTCTAACAGTGGATGCAGCAAATGACAATTTTAGCGCTTGAAAGCGTGAGCATCATGTGTGATGCACTCGTTAGATCGTGACAACATTCCATCCAGGCTTGTGTGATGGCAGGGTAATGGCGGCTTCCATAGCCTTATTTCTTTCATAGAGCTGTCACTGCTGAATCTTATTTTTTCACTGATACGATGCACTCTCATCAGCTTTTACTATTGCGTGCATGTGGGGTCATGTGTATCAGATCTGCAATTCACTGTGAATTGGGTGTATAAGTACATGTATGTAGTATGTACTCATCAAACTGCATGAGCAGCTAGTTAAGAAGTGTGAACATTACTTAAGCTCATTTTCTCAAGTTAAATGGAAATTGACGTCTTGAAGGATGTAACTCAAAATAATGTGCTTCAGAGATGAAAGACTAAGACTGTTGAATAGATGATTTACAGTAGGCAAGGATGAAAATAAAGACCTGTTTTGGAATGAAAACGAGTCCTTGATTCACATTAATAAAGTCGAGTTGTAGCCTGGTGGTGTGATTTTTTTATACTCAATGAGCTACAGTAGGCAAGTAACAGGACTGATGAAATGAGCCTGAGGCCCGTAGCCCATTACAGACCTGAAACTTTAACTCTGATTTCCTCTTGTTTTTATTCCTGAAACTTACGCATTATTTGTTATTTTGGCCCAATTTGAGCTTTTTTAGCATTTTCCTCTTTTTTTTTATCACATATGGTCAGTTTCAGGTCTGCCATTATTTTCACCCTTGACAGTAGGTGACAGAATGAAGTGATTACAGTACAATCACACAACAGTGTCTTGCATCTAGAAATTGAGGTTTGCCTCGACAACCTATTAGGGGTTCAGCAACTTCAAATTTTCTATTGCTATGGCCTTCATTTATGAATTGAATTCACTTCTGGGCTCAATAAACTTTTTCCAAAAAATTACAATTCTCTGTCAATGACATTAATTTTGCCTATCCAAAGAGTACACATGTAAATAACAGGTGGGCTGGTGATCATAGCTAAGACACTCTTACGCTTGGTTGATGATGCTTTGTAGCAAACACAAAACTGTTTAAAACTTTTTAATAGGTTATATCTTGGGCTTTGGTTTTGGTAAAAACGTTTTGATAACATTAACTGTCGGGTTTTATAAAGGTCATAAAACGTTTTGTACTAAAACACACTATATAACGGCATATTTCGTCAATATTGAAATAACGTGTTAGAATATTTTACAGTTTTCAGAAAATGTTTTTGAATGTTATGAAAATGTTTTATACCCTTTATAATTATATAACCCGACATTTAAACGTTTTCTAGCAACCTTCTCTAACCTTATGCAAATAATGTCTAAAATGTTTTGTGTTTGCTGGGTTCTTGTATGTTTTGTTTTTTCATACCACTAAGGGAAACACCAAAGAACATCGCTAACCGGATATATTTTTTGTATCTAGTCAGTGAGCGTGTATTTACGCTTTATCTAGTCATTGAGAGCGTATTGGGTAAGCCCTGTACGCAAATATAGGACGTGTAAAATGCATGTGATAGGTAATACGCAAATCATCATTCAATTTTTGGAATGTTTTTCCTTTTTTGCAACAACCGGAAAGTTTAAAGACTTTAATTATTTCAATATTTAGAATGATAAATTCCATATTAGGTTCAGCGTTGGTATGGTACGGGAAATTATTGTGCCTTTGGCTTCACCCAGTATGAACGAATGATGTAAATCAAAGAAAATTTGAATTTATACTAATTCCAGCACCGATGTGTATCACTTCGTTGGTCATGCTGAATTCGGTCCTTTGATGTGTTATGACCATCCCGCATGCCATGTATGTACAGTGCACGAGTGTTATGAACATGTGTACGCATTTTACTAATATTTCGTATGTGCGAATAAAGCGACAGGACACATTGTTTTATTAAAAGTCTTGATTTAATTCATTTTGTCACAAATACAGCACCAAAAGGCATGTTTTTTTTTCAATCCTCTTTTAACAAACAAAATATGTGACCATCCACGATGACACCCAGTATAAAATTGCCTGTGCTTATTCAAAAGATATGGACCAATAAGCGTTTACATATAAAACAAAGGAATTTCATGAACAAAATTGATTTTGAGCACCTATTTCCCAAACAGTAAATGACAAGTGATACGATATATCATTTTACAGCTTGTTTAATGGAAATTTCAACTGTTTATTAACCCATAAGATAGTCAAATGTGAGACTTTACACTGAATTTGTCATGGATGGTCACATATGTTCTTTTCATGAAACAAATTTGTGGTAATGAATGACAATAATAACTTTCTACCACCTGTTTTACAGTAATCGCGTGAAATCGTCAGGGTTTGTGTTGGTCTTCAGTATTCTCCCTCAGAATATTACATCGGCCCATGCTCCGGTTTCACACAATGACCAAAAAAATTTACAGCTAGCCTGCAGTTATTATTAAAATTCAACAAAGAATGTTGATATGTTTTGTAGATTTCCTCTTACAAAATTAAGCATATTCTAACCATCCAGCACAAATTATGCCACTCTTGACGTCGCAACATATACGCGATAGTTAACACTTAAAAAGGAACAGGTTGCAAAAGATTGTACCGGTACCTAAAGTTTCAAACAAGAGTGACATTTCTGATCCACAGCTGCTGTATTTTCTTTAAACTACTATGGGTTTAATATTCCAGTTGAAATCCATACACCCCTATTGAAGACATGACCTTAATCTCCCTGAGGGTTGCAAATTTCAAATGGTTCAAGTATCCAATTCTGGTAATCCCATTTGAAATTTACACTCCCTGTGGGGACCACTACAGTCATGTCTACTTCCCGGTGGGTTCAGTTTGTATTTAAAGGTAGGACGTATGACCGTTCCAGGATTTGAAAATGACCCCTATTTCACGGGGAATCGAGGACATTTGCAGCAATTTTACCCCCTTTTTTGCGCGACATCAAGGACATTTTGCCCCCAAATACCTCCCCTATTTTTATCATTTTGAGGACGCATTTTCATTTCACCCCCTTATCACGAGGAATCGAGGACATTTTTCCGCAATAAATACCCCTATTTTTACCATTTCAAGGACACTTTTGAATTTGCCCCCTATTTCACGGCGAAATGAGGACAATAACGAAAACTGTTGCGGTAAAACGCGGACGAAAGTCCTAGAAATACACCCTATTTTTCATTTCAAGAACAATTTTGCTCCAAAACACCCCTAATTTAAACAATCATGAACAATTTTGTCCTCGAAAATTCATGGACATTTCTTGAAAAGTACCCTAATTGGAACCATCATGCGTACACATTGTCAGTGAAGACTGAACCCACCGGGGTCTACTTAGACAGTAGACCGTGCGCAATCTGAGGTTACTGTTCCGAACCCAGGCTACTTTTTGTACATTACAGTGCATACAGCCTGTAGTATGGCCATCTATAACATTACACATAATGTACGGAATAAAGCGTACTAGTATCATCATATCTGTCAATATCCTCAGATTGAGCATGTTATGTGTCTTCCACATGAATTTCAAGTGGGAGAGCCAAATTTTACAGTTTGGCACTTTTTCCACTGCAGTCTTCAAATGTACTGTATACACTAGGGTGCATCATGCCCCCCTTTTGTCAACCAGATTTTATGTAGCCAGTCTTAAAATGTGCCAAATGATGAAATAATAAGATTCCCAAAATTTGAATTCATTCCTAGTTCGTCTTATGGGTCCTCCGTGGCCCGAAACTTTGAATGAATAACCCATATGAACATAACGCAATAGGCATATAGCAGCTATACACAAAACATGAATTTTCAATCATAAAATTGGCTGCTCTAAGTAACCAAGTACTTGGGGTGTTATATAACTGAAAATTATACAGGCAATCCAAAACCATTACATTTTAACATAAAGCAGCTGTTCCAAACCCATATTTAATCATGTAAACAAATAGCTGCCATATACGTTTCTTGTATTTGACACATAACACATTGAAGTATGTGTATTTCTAGTGGGGGAAAAGTCTTTTAAAAACAATGTTGGCTAAAAATGTAATTGATGATTGGTCTTGGGCCTAATAATATGGAGTCAATGAGATAAAATAGTGCATGGACTTCCATTGTATCCCTGGGCACTATTCTTTATAGAAAGCTGGGTTTCCCCCCAGCAAAGATTCAGATGCAGAATTATTAGACGGTATGCCAATTGATACTTTTCGAGATCTGAAAGTCAAAGGCAGAAACGAAGAGAGAAGACTACTTTGAATTCATTGAGCTATATAAGGTATTCTTGGGTGATCAGAAGGTGCTGACATTTTAAAAGCAACCTGGTGCAATGTACAAGGCAATGTGGATGGCAAAGTTACTGTACTCGATGAAGATCACCGGGAAAATAAATAACATCGCCAACTGCCACAGGGAACAGTCACAATAAAGCATCAGCTACCCAAGATGCGTGACCTGCAACTATCATCTATATTTCCTGGTGGATAACCTGTAGTCGGACTGCTGATGCACCCGGAACAATCTTGACCTCTACAAGCGCCTATTAGCATACGATTCTGTGAATTCTTCAGTATCACCGAGTGCAAAGGCACTAAAACGCCAGAGAAGCAAGCAATTGTGGTTAAACTTTTAGAGGTAACTAAAACCAGCAGAAGAAGTTATAACTCCAAGTAACCGGTTTGGCATGGGTTTTAAACCAACCTTCCCAGATAACATCACACAATCAACTTCACTCGCAGACTTGAGACTTGGTAGGACCTCATTCATGGTTCATGATGAGGATACTACAGATCGACCATCATTTTCTTGAATGAGAGAGTGGAGAACTGGGCTATGTGTGCTGCTATCAGATTTCTAAAATCAACATCAGTGCCATCAATGTCGTCAACGATGCAGCCAAGTGGGCAGTGAAATTGAGCTTAGATTTCCTCAGCACTGCAAAATCTGAGCGCCATTATCAAAATGTTTTACAGGTAGTTAAACAGGACAGGAAACACAGGCCACATCTGCGAAAAGGTAACCTTTATGAAGACATACATTTGAAGGAGTACTTAGAGAAAACCCACATGAACTGTGGTTAAAGTTTTTAGCTTAAGTGTGCTTTGAAATATAGTTCAAATTCAGCTATTAAGTGTAAATGGCAGCACACTATGCTAAATACATGTAAGTGTGTCACAGCACATGGCAGCTATTTATTTTTGTGATGTATATTCATATTCATTTGAACTTTAACTTCAAGTTTAGTTGAAAACAAACCCCAATTACATATAATCCTAATCATAAATTTTAAGTACATGGCAGCCATTATATGTACCATTGAACTTTTGCGTTATGTTCATATGGGTTATTCATTCAAACTTTCATCATTTGGCACATTTTAAGACTGGCTACATAAAATCTGGTTGAAAAAAGGGGGGCATGATGCACCCTAGTATACACACCTTTGTTCCATAACCATAAGGTATAGGACATTTTTTTGTTTTTGCTATAGACCCCAAATGAAATGTATTTAATTATGTTTGTACTCACTCAGGTAGAATTGTATGTGGATTTACATCAAAAAGTGCCATTCTTTTTTATGGTCATTTTAGTGTCTGAAATGGCCGCCCAAAATGAGGGTTTTTCAATATTGCCGTCCATTTCTAATTGTTACCCCATAGACTACATGTAAAATATAAAGGCCCATAAAAATTGAATAGCACTTAGTTTGGATGTAAAATTCACACAAAATGCTCTTTGAGTGATTACAAAGATAATTAAATACTTTTCATTTGGGGGCTATGTGGAATTTTGTTTATTGTATTGCTTGTACAATGGCATTATAGGCAGTGTTCGAAATATGCCTCAAAAAGTTGCAGGCCAGCCGGGCTTGACCTTAAAAAGTTACCGGCCAGCCGGGCCGGCAACTAGATGCCAGTCAGAAAAGTTACCGGCCAGGCCAAAAAGTTACAGGCCAATGGCCGGCTGACCGGCCCTATTTCGAACGCTGATTTTAGGTCCTTTCACAATAAAATGTCCATCTGAAACGAAGGTGTACATTTCATGAAGATAGGTGGTAAAAATCCTCAAAGTTTATTGTTGGGAAAGGATCATTGGATAGATTTTTCAGCATATGGTATACTAGTAAAGTCTGCACAAAAAGTAACTCAGCTGTTATAAATACGCCTATAGCTTCAGAACTAATTATTGTTTCCACAATATTTCAACATAGAAAGAAGGACGATTTATTTACGCGCATTTTGATACCCCATTTGTCCAATTTCGTTCAATATTAACATCACATCAGTGTTTTCAAAGAAAATTACCCGAATTTAAAAGTTGCAGCTATTTGTATTGATTTGAAGTCAGCGCGAAGATAAATGGAGGGTTTTATGTGCCACAATGCTTGCGTAATAACCATTGAGCGCTGTAACTTTTGAAACAAGCTATAGGCGTATTTATAACAGCTGAGTTACTTTTTGTGCAGACTTTATATGATATCCCATGGAATATTGTGGAAGAATACACTGCACTTTGTTTAAACTGAGGAGCATATTTTAAGTTTAATTAAATAAAAGAGCAGTTTTCTTATTGTCGCTGCTGAGCCTTTAATGTTACAACTCTGCAAACATGGAAGAAAAGGAGGATCATGGGTCAAAGGAGCTTTAGACCATCCCAGCAAACAAAATGCTTTACAGAAAACTTTAAAATACATAAAAACGTTTTTGGAAATTTTTGGTCATAACAATTTCGGTAATTTTTGGTCATGTTTTAAATTGCTCAATGTTGACAAAGTGGCATCAGTCGGAGCACATGTCAGAGAATCAAGAAAAGAAAAAAAAAGAAGAAAATTGCAACTATACTTATTCCAGGTTCCCGACCACGACATATTGACATACTTTGAATGAGTCACACTGTGTGCCATTATCAGCTATTATCATTTTTTTTGTCATATTTCATAATAGTTTATTACATTTCGTTTTTCATATCTCCTTACAATAATTCATACAGTATTCAGTATTGTCATTACATGCAATTTAAACTTCTTTTTTACACCAACTTTTTTAAATGCAATTCTTTTTAAAGTAAATACAACAGATTGGGTTGCTTTCCATATTTATATTATTTTACCGAGACATGTGTAGGCCTACATATTACCAAATATAATAAATTTGTTAATACACTTGTTCACGTTGTTTTTCATAATAAATCCAACCAAGGTGTCTGTTACAGAAAGATTAATGTTTTTTCCTGTTTACTCAAATACTGTCTTTATTTTTACCCCTAATTTTCAATACTTTAGCAGTTACAAAAGAAGTGTGTAGGGGGTGTGTGTGTGTGTGTGGTGGGGGGGTATTCAGTACAAATGACCATTTGGGGAAGTGCCGCAAACATGGGTATAGTTTGTATACCTTCATTGAGTCAGTAATTTAGATACTGTTTTTCATTGTGTCGCTTAATGTAATCATGAAATGTTAGTATACATTTTCAGAAAGCAAATTATGTGTCTAAATGCATTAACAGATTCCTTTTAAAATTAACGGTTTTAGAGAAAATCTTAAAATTAGATTTTACTTTACTGGCTCGAGGAAGGTATACGGCTATGATAACATTTTCAGCCTTATGCATATCAATGACTGTTTTTTACATTTTTTTTTCAATTTCCCAAACTTTGGAGGAAAATTTGTAAAAATTAAGACAATTTGTGTTAATTTTGGCCGAAAAATGTGAATTAATTCATGGGTCAAAATTTCTTGGAAAGTATGTTTCATGATTGGTCTCCTTTCAAATTCTCAGCGGCACACCACTTACACAAACCAAACTTGAGTACCCCCCTCCCCCCACCCGAGTGTAGTCTTCAACATTACATTTTTATTTTCAGTACACTTGCTACTAGTTGGTTTTGCAAAGAATGTTGACAATTAATGAAGAGCTTTGTTGCAAAAGCCCTTACATTGACTTTTTTTTGAGAAAAACAGCTTATTTTAATTTTGCAATTAAGTATTACTTGTTCCATTTGATTCAATTTGGATTTGGATAAAGTGTTGATGAATAGAAACTAAAAGAATAGGTTTGGTACAATTTTCAAGCCTTCCTATTCATTTTATCGCATCTTTTGTGGATGTAAGGGCTTTTGCAACAAAATAAATTGACCCCTTTTCCATGTTTTCTAAAAACCACCTTTGCAATCTATTTTGAGCCCATTTATTTGCACTACTTTATGTAACTTGACTAATGCCAGTGGCGTACCGTGGCCGCTCCTTTACCGGGGACTGAAGAAAATTCAATTTTGCCGCCCCTTCCTCAACAGCCCGAAAAGGTTGACCCAATTTTTTTTCCGGTGGTTTAAAAGGATTACCATGCGCTAGCGCCCTAAAAGCAACACATTTTGATGTATAGTACCATTTTTTCCAATTTTTCAAATTTTCCGCCCTTTTTCTTTACTAATTCTTTTTGCCGCCCTTCTTCTTCCGCCGCCCCTTCGTTTTGACCGCCCCTTGCCTTTACCCCGGGGGGGCTCGTGCCCGAAAAAATATGCGCATGAATGCTTCCAAAATCAAAAAGAAACATTGAAATATCTTATTTACTTTCTTAATTATGATTTTTTTAAATTAAATTCGGCAAAATGACATTTTTGAGCATTTCCGAAGCTAAAGCTTTCGTTAATTACAATGATTTTTTTAAAAACACAGTGACCCAAACATCGTCCTTCTTCTTCTTCTTCTTCTTCTTCATACGTGTATGGTAGGCCGCAACCGCCACAACGTGGAGCTGCTACGCGTAGCTTACTTTTTGCTCCGCGGAGCCAAATTGACCAATCATTAGAGTTTTTCATTACGGGGAGGTAAAACTGACCAATCAAATACGACTTACTCATTGCCGAAGGGCTTGCCAACTCATCGCGTACCAATGATCTTCTCTTTCTCCCCCTACCAGACAGGCGAGTCATGCTCGCAATCTCCGCAATGTGCATCACTACTCCCAGCTGCGTTTCAGAACATCCCGATTCAAAAACAGCCCCATCCCCTATTTTGTTGATGTATTAAACAAGTAGCGCGCAGTGCCGCCGACAAGGGGGGGTAATGGGGTGCGTTACCCCGGGCCCGGGGTCCTAGGGGGCCCGCAAAAGGTAAAGAAAACATACTTTACTATGGGCCTGTAAAAGCAAAGAAAAGGGACCTCAGGGGCCCGTAAAAATAAAGAAAAGATACCTTGTAATTAAGGCATCATTTCATTGCTTTTTCGGCCCTCTGAGACAATTATTTTCTTTTAAGGTATCTTTTCTTTACTATTAAGCTTTTTTACATGCTCACTATGGTCTCTTTGGTTTTTTTTTTTTGCCTTTACGGGTCCATTATAGGGTATGTTTTCTTTGCTCTTTTACGGCCCATGAGAAGCAAACAAAAGCAGCGGGCCCATGAAAACAAAGAAAAGAGATGTGCATTAACAAGACAAGATAGCCTTTGACCCACACTTTCTAATAAATAGGCATATTTCACTTGAATTATGTTACTTTCTGCCTTTCAAGTGCCATAATGATCATCCTCGATATAAAGGAGAAATCAGGGGAGTGCAGCTTAATCGTGGGAACACAAATTGCACATTTTCGCGCGCATTGTGCCATTCAATGTTCATTATTTGATCATTTAGCTTAAAATTGCCAATTGGTCGTGCTTTGCGCGGAGTTTGTACCAATAAGTTTAAGCATGAGAGCAAAAGTCGCTACGTTCGAAATGCAAATTTTGGCGCTTCGCGCGCATTTGTCCAATTCAACGCTTCATACTTGATCATTTTGGCATTGAAGTTGGCATTTTTTTTCTGCATTTCGCGTTGACGCTGTTCAGAGAAACTTTAATTTGGGAGGAAAATGCCACTTTCAAATTGCAAATTTGAGCTCGCTTCGCGCGAATTTGTCTTCTTCAATGTTTACATTTGATCATTAGCAGCTAAACGCGCTATACTACTTTGCTCTGCTTCAACATGTGTTCAAGGATTTTACACCAACCTCCCTCCCCCATGTTGAAATTTACGCCATTGGTCCCCCCTCCCACACATACACACTTATGAAGTCCTGCACCGTCATGCGCTGATCAAAGGGGCCCGTGAGTTCATATTTTTTACCACTGGGCCCGTAAGGGCTGTGCAATAATTATGAGCCCTGGGGAGGGTAAAATTGCGGGGGGGGGGGGCAAGAAATATTTGGCGAGCCGAAAGGGGGGGCAAGCAATTCCCCCCAAGCGATTTTGGTACACATTCACGGGGCGCCTTTTTAATAAAACACTCTAAAAAGGCTTAGGAAAACAGTACGGAATTTAATGCTTAAATATGCAAATTGTCCTACTCGCCAAAATGCTCGCTGCGCTCGCAACATAGGCCTACATCTAGACCATTTAAGGTTTGCAAATTGGGATCCCAAAAATTTGGCATGTTCAAGGGGGGGGGGGCAAAGATTTTTTGGCGGGCTGAGAGGGGGGAAGCGATTTTTGGCGGGCCGGGAGGGGGGGGGGGCAAGCGATTTTTGGCGAGCCGTTTGGAAATTTTAATAATTATTGCACAGCCTCTAATGGCTCTCGGCGGCACTGGTAGCGCGCCGTTTATTCGGGTTTTCCTGCATGCACGCACATTTCAGCTTTTATTTATTGTGCAATTTATCGTATTTACTTGTGTCTGCCATTTTATGTTATTTTATATTATACTTTTTTCACTCATATTTATATCAATTTTTAATTAATGCTTTTACTCAGTACATTGACATGTAATTTGACCTTCGGGTCACAATATGTTGGTTTAAAAAAATATACTTGAAAATGAAAATAAAAATATTGAAATATAAGATCTAGCTGAATATTGGAATGCCTGAAGATTGTTGCAGGTTTGTTGTGGATCTTTCACAGCGATATACTTAGCAGAACATACATGATGTGGTCCTAAACGCTCTGCCAAGGTCATGGTAGCTCTGATTCCCCGGGGTGCATTTCAATATGAACAGTGATGAAATGGATATAGGTGTAGGGCTGGCAGGGGCATTCGGTGAGAGCAATATGTAAAAAAATATGGGGTCATTGGATGAGAGCATGATTTTTGGCATTCGGTGAGAGCAAAAAGTAAAAAATATGGGGTCATTGGGTGAGAACATGACCTTTTTTAAATGGAATCTTTTGGTGAGAGCCGAAACAGCGCCCCAGAAACCTCGAAAATCGAATTTCTAGTTCTAAATGGCTTCAAATTTCTTTGTTTTTTCAAATCAGTGATCAATGAAAGTTGCTGTTCAAATTGAACTTGTAAGGTTTCTGGGTGACAGATCAAATGGAGCATGTGTTCGTAAAACAATAATGGGTCTTTGGGTGACAGCGACGCTGAAAAAGGGGGTCAGCCCTACATATAAGCGCGTCACCTCCAATGTGGGAGTCGTTCCGTTTAGAAGTGTAACCAACACGGCAAAACCTTGAGATGCTCTAACATGCACACTGCAAAAGTAATTCCCTATTACCATGCAAGAAGACTAAGTCCGAATACAATGGTTGTTCATTACTTAACAGTACAAGTTTCAAAGCTACCATTTAATACTCAGATTCCAAATTGGAGTGACATCCAACCCCACAATGGCCTTATTAACTACATCCAGTCGTCGGGCCAGTCGTATGCTCTTTGGTACATTAACAGTAATAAGAGGCAGGACGAGAGTAAACTTCGCCATATTAAGTACAGTATAAGTAAGGGGGGGGGCCTATAGGGAACCTCCGCTCAGTTACTGGTTTCGATGTTTTTACTGTGCCATGCAAAAAGACTCCGTCCGAATAGTTATTTATAGTACAAGTTTCAGAGCTACCATTACTCTGATTCCAAAGTGGAGTGACAACCAACCCCGCAACGGTCGTTGTATTATTGGTACCTATATCCTGTTGTATCTTCTTAGCCCGCTTAGGTGCAGCAACGGTAATCAATATGACAAGCATTAGACCTTCGAGAGCAAACTTCGCCATATTAAGTTCAGTATAAGTATAGGGAACGTCCGCTCAGTTACTGGTCTTGATGTTTTTTTCTGTGAATATTTAAAAGAAGAAATGGGATTGGTGCGATTAATTCTTGCCTTGAACCGGGATTCTGAGGTGAAAGTAAATAGGTTTTCCGCCCTATTGCTGCTAACTTCAGGATACACCTATTTATATAGGTTAAAGAGGTACAACATTAAGGGGTAATTTATTCTTACGGTTGTGCCAGGTCATCTTACGTCAAGGGGTCGATCAGGAATCACTTCGCTGCCTGTTTTTCATCATCAAATTTACACTATGCATGCATGGAAATCGTGAAACCGTGTGTTTTAACACTTTAATAACGTGAAGAAATTCATGGAACAAAATCAGTACTTTAATGTTACGTGTAAATAATTATAGTCTGGTGGAATCCTAAATATCATGAGTTTTAATTTTAATGTAGGGCCTACTTTTATAATTCAAGATAAGAAAATGCATCAACTCTTAGAAAAAAAAATTGCACGTTGTCTGAACTGTCCTGTATGCAGAGCCTTAAATCCCGGCTTAAATCATTATAGGAAGAACTAAAACGGGTTTTGGAAAGACCATCTTAGAGCTTATTGAGTTCTTTCAATTTCCCAGAACCTGGTCTTTCCCAAGAGGGTTCTACATACTGCATATTCAGGACATCCTAGAACTTTTTTTCTGAGAGTGTGCGAACAACTAACACATACCGAATCTTCATGCGGTGGAGCTAGTACAGGTCACAGATTGATCCCGCCGTCACAACTTGGAATGCACCTATAGAGTCAGGAGAAGATCACAAACATTCAACTTTTTAGTGAAAGTATTAAGAACAGGACACAACGAAAATACCTGCACACTAAACCTTTCAAATTAAATGGTCAGTGAATCTAAAGATTTTCAAAATAGGTTGTCTCCGAAAAAAACCAGAGGATCTCGTTCATTTTTGTACTATTGCAAAAAAGAAGGCGGTTCTCGAACCACGAGTCGGTCTCGCCTGCTTTAAAGACCGGCTGCTTTCACGACCGCCTGCTTTCGGTCTATTTTGGTTACAGAAGTAAAACGTAAATATTCATTTGACATATCTTAGACGATTTAAATTTTAAGGCTATTATATGCCGGCGTGACATTGAACACCGCCATTACCTGAAAGTTCCCATATAGTGCAAGTTGGCCCAAGTTTGATATAGGGTCACTCCATACGAAATCAAGGAGGAGCCCCACCTGACCCCCTCAGATTTGCTTTATATTTTAGTTATATGTTGTACCTGTAAAAATATTAAAAACCTGCAAATTTGAGGTCTGTAGCTCTTACGGATTTTCTGTGGCAGCCATTTAAAGTTGGAGTAGGGGGTCTAAATTTGGACCCAAAAGTTGCCCTTTAAATAAATTTCATCTTTGGGAGTCAGTGCCTTCTTTATAAAAAGAAAGAGAGGTCTGAAACTTTGTATACACACTAACTGCATGCCCAATTTGTCGAAACATAAAAAATAAAAAAATTCTGTAATTGCGCGTTGTGTCACGGGGTCATTAAATATGCAAGAAAAAATGTAATGTTTTGTAAATTGTAGACTGGCAAGTTTAGTCCCCCTTAATTCACATTTTTTGTCAGATTAATTATTTTTTGTTATCACTTATGCTATATATAGGATAAATACAATGCATAGCCAAAAAATTGATGTCACAACTCATTTACATTTCGAACAGCGCCCTCATGAAGATGAAATTTATTGCAAATTCAACATTTTCAGGGGGCCCAAAGCCGATGTATGTATGTGACCTCCGATACCACCAATAGTCCAATAAATCCCCGTAACAATCGTGCAAATCATGTTAAATTCGCCATATTTTGCAGAGATGGAGTACTTGACTTATAGCCCTTATCATTATAGGCTATGAAGGCACTTCAACAGCACAGCAACTTATATTTGGTGGGAAAAGGTCGTTGAACTTTTACACAGAAGTCAAGTTCAAAATTGCTTGGACTTGACTAAAAATGTGTTCCTCTAGTCATAAGGATTCAGAAAAAGTATAGTTTCACCTATCTACGATGTACGGCTATGGAGTTACGAGCAAAATTCATGTAACATTGTGAAGTCATATGTGACCCAGCAGCACAAATGAGCCGTAAATTCCCTAAATTGTATTCTGAGTTACGGTGTAAAATGTGTACGAAGGTCATATTCATCGGTAACTTAAGCTGGCCCGACATCCGTCTCATTTCGATAGTCAAAAACTAATCAATAATCCTATTGTTGAAGTGGACAATAAGCTTCTACCTTAGATGGCTATAGAACTTTTAATAGCTCTGGTCTTTGTTTGCTTATATTGCTAAATCCTGTTCAAGTGGTGGGTTACCAGGCATTGTATTTCGTACGTACAGGTATGCATAACCAACAATTAACAATGAGAGAACTTTCTTAAACCTCGTTGACTTGGGGATGATTTGAAATGACCGCCAATTATGACTGTTTGATATTTATTGCCAACAATGTGGAAAAAGAGACACATGTAAAAACGTAAAAAGCTATAATTTTTTTGAAGGAGCAAACCATAACCCCGCTTCTGGATATCGTTTGAAGTCAAATGATATACCATTTTTAAGTTTATGATGTTTATTTTTAAACACGAAATAAAACAAAATTGACTGGGGAGGAATTTACGGCTCATTCGCCGTGGACGGTCACATATGTCTAATTTTGGCACCAGATGGACCAAAATTTAAAAATGCTCCGATTTGGTTGAAAATGGTCCCAAATTATTGGCCTTTCCATGATCAATCAGAAAATTAATACCTATTGAATCGCATTGAGTTCTTTATTGAATCAATTTGACCTTGATAACTTGCTGTGTTACCTGGATAAGAAAGCATCCAAGATAGTTAAAACTATCTTTTTTTTTGATTTCTTGCAACAAGACCAATAATTTGAGACCAGTTTAATCAAAATCAGAGCAAATTTTATTTTCCCCCAGCGGGGGGCAAAATTGGGCATTTGACGTCACAATGTTACTATTTTGCCCATAACTCCATAACCGTAAATCAAAGATAGGTCAAAGTATACTTTTTCTGAATCTTTACTACCAGTGGATCACGATGGGTGTGAGTATTGAACAAGTCTGAGTAGTTTTGAACTCTGTGCAAAGTTCAATGACCTTTTTTCCTAGAATGATACTGTTAAAATGCCTCCATAGCCTATATCAATTAGCACTATAAGTGTATGTTATCACACCACACGAGTTGGGCGCAGCCCAACGAGTGTGATAACACACTTATACATTGGTTACAAACATCAACTTGTACCCCCTCATTATCACTGTAATTGATGTTATGTCTCGAAAATCATAACATTATTCACAGGTGGTCTGATAACACACTTATACATTGGTTACAAACATATATCAACTTGTACCCCTCATTATCACTGTAATTGATGTTATATTCACAGGTGGTCTGACAGTTCTGTGTGTTCCCTGTCGTGTGCTCCCAACGATTATCATTGCTGGAGTGGATGTTATCGCAGATATCACGATTGTCAACAACAAGAATGTAGTATAATAAATAACAGGTTGGCTAAAGGTTGTGTCCTTTGCTTGTAGAGTGCTTTCAAACATACATGATATCAGATATATTCCCTCAACTTTCAGCACACTCTTTGAGTGAATTTCCTCCGTTCATATCACAAAACACCGCATACCAATGTATAAGCAAAGATCCTTTGTATAAGTAGGCCTACTATTATCTGCCAACTATGACAACTTAAACATAATTTGCACGATTAATTGTAGTGCATGTAAACTGAAACCAATTGCACTACAATACATGAATGTAAACATAGTGCCGCTATGACCAACAAAGTTGGGTTGCAATAGGATTTAAACTATTCATATAAGACCGAAACTTCAGTCAAAAGTATCACATACAGCCGGACGCTTAATTTCTTTCTGCAACCATAATGGGGCGCAATATATCACTAACCGCATAGTCCGAGGCAAGGTTCATTATTGTCAGGGTTAGGGTCTTAGGGTTAGGGTCTTATGGTTAGGGTTAGGGTTATGGTTATGGTTATGGTTATGGTTTAGGGTTAGGGTTTAGGGTTAGGTTTAGTGTTAGGGTAAGGGTTAGGCCTATAGGGTTAGGGTTAGGGATTAGGGTTAGGGTTATAATTATATTCGTATTTATTAGTACTAATACAGGGTGTCCCAGAATGATTTGTACCGTGTTTGCAAAAATAACTAAAAATAGAAGACGGGCAGTGTATCTATTTTGATACCAGCATTATAATGTTGGATATGTCTCCTACTTATTCTGTTAATTTCAGCACGCTACCTTTATTTGTTTTGGCGTGGCATGTAATAATGTAAAATCGATGAAAACGACTCGCATACCTTTGAAAAATGGCACGATACGATTAAATGAAGAACGTGGGATGTTTGGCACAGTATTTCGACGACAACTACTGTTGGGGTTGCGCCTTAAAGCTTGCCGGACAGCTGCAATGTTCGCTCTAGTTCTTACAGTCTTACGAGCACCTGAAGCTTCACTCTGCCGATTCCTGACAGTTCCGTGCTCGTCAAACTTCTTTACGTTATACACTATCGTCTAATGAATCTTCCTTGCGTCTCAACATAGCTGCCGGTTTGCCAGTAAGTTTTTGAAAGAAATCCACGCTGCTGTACAGTATTAATAAAATTGAGGAGCCGTCTTTTCTGTACCACAACCAGTTTGATCTCTGCAAGCATTTCAAATGACATGGACCTCACACCACAATAACTATATTTAAAACTACCGCCAAAGAGAGAATTGGATTAGTTCACAAATCCTTAATTCCATATAATGATTGCTTCGTAACGTCATAAATAATGGATAGATATCGGCTATTTAGTGGAAATATGAACAGGGCACAACTAAAATACCTGCATAACTTTTTCCAAATAACTTTGTGCTGAACGGTTAGTAATGTTACAGATTTTCAAAATAGGTTGCGTTGTCAACCTTAGAATTCACCACTTTTACGCAATCTTCTATAACTTCTACTAGAAACGTCCAATTTTTAAAATCTAAAAAATCTGAGAAAGCTAAATATATGTAGAACTTAAAATGCAAAACAATATGACCATTCAACATGCCCTTCATACCTAAAAATTTCCATCTTTCCCGGTATAGATCATTCTGGGACACCCTGTATACTAGTAATATAGGTTTTCTCAGTTAATTTAACAGTAGGGTAGTCTTGTAATAAGACTAGTAGAGTTGCACCCTATTCGGCAATCGCTCCCAAAGGGGGCTACAGTAGAATTCATCTCGACCTTTGCAGGACTTAAACCCCATTAAAAGCTATTAAACCAAGATAACAATAATTGAAAACAGCTCAACTGATTAAATCGGATCTTCTCTGGTTGTGCACAAGTGTCTGTTTTACATGTGCGATATCGCAATAAAGCTGGTATTATAGCTTCAATTGGGTAACCGATTATAAAGGAAACGAAAGGAAACAATGGTATGTGTACCTTTGTTCACGAAATGAGACAATGGCGTGGTCATTGTGCATGTAGATTGATACACCAAGTACAGGTACGCTTGAATTCATTTTTTTCTGCATGGCTGTTTCTATTATTAACTTACGCCCCTCTGGAATCAAGCCTTGAAAAATCCATTATATAACCTTAAACAAGGACGAGGGCCTACAAACTCAACGTCTTTCAGCCCTGACGTCTTTGGTCAAGTCATCACGCCCTCTACGGTGGTTACTGTTGCCTGTAAAATGAAAAAGTCAGATGTGTTGGGTTGCCAGTTTGATGAAACCACTAGTGAAACGTCACTAAAATAAACATCTTCATTTGTCTCGCCTGATAAGGCAGGAGATATGTATCACTTGTTCGTATGGGTGGCTGGCTGGCTGGCTGTATGGTGTGGGGGTGTACTCGTTTGTGTGTCCGGCTGGCGTAATTTCTTTTTGCAACCATAGGGGGCCTGATGGGCCGCAATGCGATAACACATAGTACATGCATGTAATTATAGGCCTATGAGGCTAGATACAACACGAGTTTATTACTATTATTATTTCCTCTTACTTAATCAAATAAAAAGAAATCGATAGAATTAAAATTCTACAACGGTTTACCTGGGGTTCGAACCCACAATCTATGTACCCATAGTCTAATGCCTACACGACTGTGCTATGATTCGTTGTGCCAGAAAGGTGTTTGTTTATGATACTTATTGATTACGGAATAAAGTGCATACATACAATATACTATATGTTTTCTCAGTTAATTTAACACATTTTTCGTTATATTTAATACCCCGTTAAGTTTGAATTCGTCCTTCAAATTTGGAAGTGTCTATTTGTAAACTTAAATTTTGTCTTTGGTCAAATAAATTCATATTTTGATCAAAAAGATTCATACAATGTTCATTTGATTTCGTCATAGAGCGCATTGAAATCGTCTCACCTGCTGCATGGACAGTAATTGCACAAATATGATTCGTCTTTGTTCATTAATTTTCATGCTTTGATCAAAGCAATTCGTCCTCCATAATGCATTGTAGGCCTTCATTAATTACATCTTAGATTTCAACCACTGGTATTGAGTTCTCACTAGTGTTATTTCGATTCAGAAAATTAATTTCAATTCAATTCAGATTCACTCTTTTATTATAAAATCATTTTGATGCAATTTCAATTCAATTCTTCTCTACTTTAAATCATTTTGATTCAATTCAAATTCAATGCATTGAAAATAACTGCTAACCAATTTCAATTCCAATTCACAGCATTTGAATTCAATTCCAATTCACAGCATTTGAATTCAATTCCAATTCACAGCATTTGAATTCAATTCATATTCAAATTCTTATGACCGACACTGATATATTCTACCGGGCATTTGGCTAGCTAAAAGCAGTTAAGGGAGAAAGTTCATTGCAACTGATAAGCTGACAATACAGGTGAAATGGTAGAAACAAAATACTTGTATGCATTTTCGATTCAATGAATTGAATTGAAATGAACAAAAAATACATTTCGATTCAATGCATTGAATTGAAATGAAAGAATAAAAACGTTGAATTGAAATGAAATGAATTTAATTGAATTCAAATGAAACAAAAAAATAAACATTTCGATTCACTTCACTGAATTGAAATTAAAAATGGCCTAAATCAAATTCAATTCAATTCCTATTCCAATGCATTGAAATAACACTAGTTCTCACCTTGCTGATATAAATCCGAACAGTCGTGTCTAAATAACAGTTATCACACAATAATACGGGAGCGAGACAAAGAGGGCCATACAACCACGTTTTAAATATATAATGATATAAAAATTAGAAAGAAATAAAAACAAAAAAACAAAACAAAAAAGAAAAAGAAAAGAAAAGAAAAGAAAAGAAAGAAATAACGAAAGAAACAAAACAAAATAAAGAAAATAAAGAAATATGAAATATATAAAAATGGAAAGATAAACAGAAAGAATGAAAGAGAGAATGACAGAAAGAAAAAGAAAATATGCAGGCCTACTTCTACATGCTTTATGTTAAAGACGAAATTAAATGACCCGAATATGAAAAGATTTGATCAAAGACGAAACATATTTACACATTAAGTTGATAACCCCTACATTGGACGAAATTAAATACATTTGGACGAAATTAATTGAACAATGCATGAATATGTTTGATCAAAATATGAATATATTTGACCAAAGACGAAATTTAAGTTTACAAATAGACACTTCAAAATTTTATGGACGAATTCAAACTTAACGAGATATTAAATATAACAAAAAATGACTACCCTACCCCAACCCTAAACCCTAACCCTAAACTCCGTAAACGAGGACTGGACTCAAGTCTAGCAAGTTGCACCCTATTCGGTAATTGTACCGTCTTCACTAACAAAAGAGCATGTCTGAGTGTTCTGAAACGTTTAAAATGTTTATTTACGCTAAATTTAGCCAAACACAGGGACTTGCAGCTAAGAAGAGAACACCCTAGACAATCCACAATTGACTATCGCAGCTATGATCAGCTCCCCGGGTTTCGTACGGGTCACAACGAGAAAATTATCAGTAAAAAAGCTAAAATAGTGATAAAAAGTTCAGTTTCTTCATCTCAACACAAATCATTAGGCCAATGAAAGTTAATTCCGAGTTTATCGTCCCTTTTTTTCCCCCGGTTGGTGAGGTGACTTTTTCATTTTTCATTTTCATTATTTCATCAGATTTCATTATTGACCTAAAATGCGTGTTGATTTAAAGCCACACTCATACATGTTGTTTATAAACATGTTTTTATATGGGTAGGGACTAGAAAAGTTAGAAAAGGGCCTCGTTTTGCTTTCAAGTTATGAATTTATATGTTTTACAAACAAAAATATATGTTTCCAATTGCTAAAACTGGTGAAACACTGATACTTTGAAAATAATGAATTATTTTGGCATTTTTGAAAATTTGACGCGGGTGTTTTTGGATACCAAAAAGTGACGCGGGCGGGGGACGATAAACTCGGAATCGACTTTCACTCGCCTTAAGTTACAAAAACAATTTCCTGAGTGTAACTAGGCCAGAATTTACGGTGTTTCGAAGTGTTTACAGTAAACGTGTTCAAGCAAATGTTCATCCGCTCATTGTGTGATTTGTATGATAAATTCAATAAAAGCATCAAACCACTCGGACAAGGGCTCTGGCGAATTTAAGTTTAAACATGTTGTTGTCTGAGGAAGTCAACAATTTACATGTTTTCCGTGTTGCCAAAAGCACGTCTGAAAGTCTGAAATTTTTAAATGCTGGAATTTAAAATCTCAGTTTTCAGACTTAAAAGTAACAACTAAAATCTCAGCTTTCAGACTTAAAAGTAACAACATTTAATATTCAATAAATAAAGGTACATAAAAATGGCCAATATTTAAATTTTATTACACTAACGGGACACCCGCTAGATGAGTAAATGGGAGCGTTCACTCAAACAGGAGGAATTAATAAACATGTAGACTCATTGAAAGGGTAAATTTTATTTTTCTAGACCTGTCCCTTCTTGC
Source organism: Amphiura filiformis (assembly GCF_039555335.1). Classification (NCBI taxonomy): domain Eukaryota; kingdom Metazoa; phylum Echinodermata; class Ophiuroidea; order Amphilepidida; family Amphiuridae; genus Amphiura; species Amphiura filiformis. Next base: position 545,861 of record NW_027305514.1, on the reverse strand, counting down.
ATTTCCTTCTTAGCTTCATTCTTTCTTTCAGTTTCTTCTACATGGGCCTACCCCCCTTAAAAAATTGCTGCTTAGCTTGTAATTTTCGGTTTCCTTTTTTCACATGACCTATATACAAGACTAATAGATATTGGGCGTAACCTCCAATTTTATCATTATGTTTTGGATCCAATATTTTCACACACTTGGATTCATCAAAACTACTACTTAAGGGCTGGGGTATGTTTGTATTATATTGTGATTTTTAAAAATGAAAATTATTTGATATCAGAAAGACATGCTTCGTATTCAGAATGCAATTCGATAGGTCTGAGGTGCTCTCATGTCCCACAAAAAATACTATCGAAACGCAATAAACGCTCATTTTGGATCCCTTAATATACTACAGTAGAAAATCACACCACTCTCAAAAAAGGATATTTAGTTCGGCAGAGGCGCCGTCGTGGCTCGAACCCACGCTGCACTGCGCCGCTATTATGTAGGCCTATACAGTATCGACAAATCACCAGCGCCTTAGACCGCTCGGCCACAAGGACTTGTTGGTGTCATCGTGAAAATTTAAACATATAATCACAACTTCATTACTTCAACATACCACGTGACAAGCAAAGACAGAAAACGTACCATATTTTGGAATTTTATTTGTTTAAAAACATTAATGTGTATTAATAGCGCTCAATTGTTGATAACTGCGTGTTTTACATACAGAAATCCAACAATAAATGGGCAGCGACACATGCACAATACATTATCGATTTGAACTCGCTGGGCCGCTCCGGCTACGTGACGTGCTATACTCCTATAATATACCGGGTATATGGTCAATTCCAGCCAAAGCGGGACAAAATTCTCTCTGGGGGCCATTTTGAAAATGTTTTCCTTTTCAATTCTAGACTTATCAAATGAGACGATCATATCTAGTGAATCATCAGGTGGAAGTGCCATCGGATTGAAAAATAACTTTTCTTGCTAGACCAAATAAAGTGTTAAATGCGCATATGCATGTTACCCACGAATTCAAGCCTTTTTCACCTGTTGTACGCCATAAAATTTCACTTTTCTTTAATATCTTTCAATATTTTATGTGTGACTCATATACACTAGAAATCGGTGAAGACTTTGAACGTAAAATAGAATTTTATTACATATATCTACAAAAAAATATTTTGGTTATTACAAATTTTAAGAAAGAACCAGGTGTACAGTTAAGATTGTGTCAATTCTTCGAACTCTTTCCAAAGTGGCTGTCATTTAACATTACTGTATTATTTCGAAAGATTAGAATAAATGCTTCAATTAAATATAAAGTTAGATTTTGTATCTCGTCGCAGGATGAGGATCTCGGATGGATTCGTGGGTAACAGCGTCTGGAAAATAGCAATTCCTAATAATTTTTTAAAATAAAAATTGCACTAAAATGAATTTTAATCAAAATACAGACTACATGGAATATTTAGAATGGATCATTATGGCATTTTGGGTATAAAAATAATAAATAATGAAGTTGCCAAATTCAAATAGACAGAGCAAACAGTTTTATATTATTATTTTAGTAAAATCATTCCATATTTTCATGCAGCAATATTCTATTAACTCGTTTTGACAGTTCCTATGAACTAAACACTATCAATACATTGTTAACTATAATTTAAGTAGGGATTCGTGGGTAACCAAAGTGTTCGTGGGTAATACATATTTGAAGGTATGTATTGGTAAGCGGCAAAATAGAAAATATTACAGAAGGTTGGAAACCATCATGCGGTTATTCCTCCATTGTGTTTCAATGATTCCCGTTTCTCTAACCAATTGCATTTACCCAAAAAATGGTAATTTAGGATAATCAATCAAAACTTCATGATACAGCTTCAGTATACCTTCAAGAGGACGCTATTAAACAGGACTGTTTTGGAACCTATTTCGCATGTTTTTAAAATGTTAAGATGCATAAGAAACATATAATTTACGAGTAAATCATTGGATTCGTGGGTAACGCCGAATTCGTGGGTAAAGCTATAAGTACTATAGTGCCGTTTGGGGTTTGCGTTTCTTAGGTGCATAAACTGTAAGTACTTTAAAAATTATAGCATACCCATGGCTTGAATATGTGCTGATTTAAACTTAAAATAAACAATCTCCTTGTTTTTCAAGGTTAGCATCTATTCGGGATTCGTGGGTAACAAAAGTTTAAACCGTCGTAGATTATTTTTTTAAACGGTGAACGTATTTTTACGATTTACAATTTTAAGCGCTTGTCAAACTAAATTCAGTGTCCAAAGTCATTAAATGTTAATTTAAGTTATGGCAATTATCTTTGCTGGACTCGTGGGTAACAGTTGATACGTGGGTAACGTCAAATTTGATTTTATGGAATTTTATGGGTAAAACGTATTTGCATAAAATAATCACTTGGACCTCAGAATTATAGAACGAAACTTCGTTTCATGATATAGTCATTTATGGCATATTTACTTAACATTTTTCAGAACGATCATTTTATTTTTGATACGCGGGTAACAAAATTATTAGCCAAATTGACTTAATAGCCTCTTGAGTCCACAAACTTTGGTGGAATTCAATCGTTTTACATATGATGAGAGATCATGCAAACGTCTTTCTAACGGTAATAATTTCATTTTGATTGAAGGACATTCAATGACATATATGGTGCTTTATCTTTGAATTCGTGGGTAACGCCAATTCATTTAAGCCATCATAACTTGTCCCCTGGTGTGACTTGCTAGTAAAGGCCTATATGCACAAAGAGAGCACATTGGACGTGGCATGATATGCTCCATCAATAACGTGATTTCCTTTATTAATGACATTTTAAAGTGGAAAGTTAACATAGAGAGAATTTAGTCCCGCTTTCGCTGGAATTGACCATATACATGTGGTTCATCATGGAACCTGCCATTTTTCGTGTATACACGGTCTGGATTTTTGCAATTTATAGGATAATTCCACGCTAGGTCCCAAAAGTTTTTTCCAGATATTGGAGATTAGATTCCCATAAAGACGAAACAGTAATCTTTAGTCGGGACCTACGTAAAATTTACATAAGATTTTTACCATCAATTGAGTGTTAATTTTGACTAAATTCAGAAAATATTTTGGCGTAGGCCTATATAAAATTGAAATAAAATTCTCTGCCTCCTAAACCACATAAATTTTAGCACGATTGGGTATCACGAATCGTTATATGTGATGTGCAGTTAATATTCATATATTCTTTTATACATAGGATGCTTCAGTTTTAACACACAAAATATTTCATTGAAAACCCTCCCACTCGGCGATTTCAAAAAGGTAACCACGCTTCCTTAGAATGTGCAATAAATTAGCATTAAAAATGTTCTTATTTTAGCAGCATTCTAGAAACTCTGGCGTACGGCGAGTACTGCTGTATAGTGCAATCGAACATCAAACTATAAATATTAGATCAATGAAAAGGTACTCTACTGAATGTTGATTGGATGAACGTTTTAAATAAATGAGTCGATGTAGAAAAAGCATGGGAAATGTTCAAAGGTTTCTTGTTGTCGGTCATCAATGACATTGCTTCACAGAAGCAAATCAGAGTGAAATAAAGAACTGAACCATATTTTAGTGCAGAGATAAAGGAATTAATTCATAACAGCACCGCACAATTTCAACAAAACGAAAAACATAAGTATTTTTTCTGAAATCAAGACAAGATAGAAGAAAATATAAACAACCAAAAAAATCTTGGGAGTATTTTGAAAGGCATGAGGGCTAGTGATAAAGGTTCAAGAAATCAGGCAGTATAGAGGTAGAGACGTCTGCTTTGACAAAGCAACAGTGAGCCTAGAAATGTAATGACTTCTTTGCTCCACTCTTGTAAACTCCCTACTGGATCTGGCAGATACGGCATGGATACTGTTTTTGAATTTTACAAAGTCAAACGACATAATTTCGATATTTCCCAAGTAAAAGAGGATATTGTTTTAAAATAACCGATGAAAATAAATATTAGCAAATCAACTGATCTTGACAATCTACCAGCAAAATGGGCTGCTGGTTAGTGGATTTTCGTGGTTAATCTTTCTTGAGCGATCAGAGTCTGAGTATAGTTGGTAACTAAGAAAAAAACAGGTCATACTGGACGGACTAGTGATATGTGAGCCTCTTTAACATTATTAATAGGGATGTCACAGTGGCTGCTCAATTATTCTGCCACACTGTGCATGCAAGCATAACAGTAAATTGAAAAGCGCCCGCATCAAAGTTGTTCAATTTTGGCACACATCCATGTCAAAAAATGTATTTCCTCATATGTGACCGTACACCACGAATGAGCCGTAAATGTCCTCAATTGTATTCTGAGTTACAGTGTAAAATGGGCATGAAGGTCGTATTCATAGGTACCTCAATTTGGTGCTACGTGTACCTCATTTAATGAGATACACGTAGCACCAAATTGAAATACTATGAATATGACCTTCATGCCCATTTTACACTGTAACTCAGAATACAATTGAGGACATTTACGGCTCATTCGTGGTGTACGGTCACATATGTGGATTTTTAATATATGGTGTGTGAAACCTTTCTTTGACTACCATCGGGTCTTTTAAAGATAAAATTTGCTTCGTTTAAGAGCTACTACCTGTTTTTATGGATTGTTGAAGATCCCTCATAAATCAATAAATATAGACCTTTTGAATTACAAAACCTACCACCATTTAGCTGAAATACTAATCGTTCTTATCATGTAAATTATTTCCGTCGACAACGAATGGCACACTTGAGGAAAACGAGTTACGAACCACAATAGCTCTAAGCCATTGTTTGTATCCAAAACCACACCATTTTTGAATACACGGTATAGTGGAATGGCGGTTCCTTTTACCATTTGTCCTCCCATGTTAATCCAGATAATAAAATGTTAATTTAAAGTCTCATTGCAAATGAACTTTTATATTTACTTTTCGGATTTGGCTTTGAGCAATGGTGACACATACCATGTTTGCAGAAAAAATGAAAATTCTATTCCAGACACCGTCAAAATGTCAAACTTTGCATTTTTGTATTATATTAAAGTAATTAACTGCAGTTTCTTTATTCAACATCATAAAAGGTTCATACTTGACAAATCTATGATGAATGAAAAGACTTTCATTAAATATTGAAAAAACCCAAAATTACTCATGCCTAATTTACATAATAACATCATGAATACATAATTAGCTGTAATTAGCTAATTTGCATAATTAATTACTTTTTATGTATTTTTTGTTATCAAAAACCGCACCTGATATCATGTATGGTTTTCTATTGCCATCAATTTTGCATATTAATTAGCTGAACTTTCAGCTTTAATTTGTCTGCAGATTGGTCGAAATTGCTAAAATAGTATATTTGGTTAATTTATTATAATTATTTAATGATAGATATTTAAATTTTGTTTTCTTTGACGAAGTCAGAAAAGATAGGCAATTAACCTGTGATACTTAAATTAACGTTGCTTTTTCAAGCAAGCGTCCAAATAAACCTTCAAAATCTCGAAATGTGCCAATTTTGTGATTATAGCAATTTGTGGCAGATTTGCATTCCATTTAATGAGCATCCTAAAATTGACACTACATCACTATGCATTGACCGATTTCAATTCGGTTTTTGATTTTGATGCTTTAGTAAAGCTTATTCATGTAGAAACATTAAATAACGTGTTTTTGCTGCGCTTATTTTTGAGGTGATATGCCTATTATCTGAGCTCATCACAAACCCCAAGACTGATCTATCTGGACTTGTAAATCAATACAATGAGATTTTATGTACCATATTGGAAAAACATGCACCTCTGAAATCAAGAACTGTCACGTTAAGGTCTGATACGCAGCTTTACCTTTCTTTTGATGTAAACAAACCCAAAGATGAAGACTTAGCTCGTCAGCGTATTGAAAACTGTATTTCTGATATATGATCATGGATGACAAAAAATAAACTAAAACTTAATGATGACAAAACTGAATTGCTCATAGTATCTTCCACAAACTCTCAAAGTAAGATTCATCGTAACAGTATTCAAATCGGATCCTCAACTTTATCTTCTTCAACCAGTGTGCGAAATTTAGGCGTGTGTTTTGATTCTACACTGTCAATGGATAATCATATTACAAAAGTGTGTCAATCTGCTTATTTTCAAATCCGGAACCTACGTAGTATTAGGAAACTTCTGTCAAAGGATACTGCCGAAATACCACCTTCATTACCTCGCGCGTAGACAATGGAAATGTTCTACTGAATGGAATTACTGAACAACAGCTTAGGAAACTTCAACTTGTACAGAACTCTGCCGCACGCGTTTTGACAAACACTCGCAAATAATTATGATCATATCACACCCATTCTTATGAATCTGCACTGGCTTCCCGTACGTGAAAGAATTGTATTTAAAACTCTTCTTCTCACATGGAAAGGATTAAACAACATTGCACCTTCTTACATCACGGACTTTCTTGTTCCATACACACCCGCACGCACTCTTAGATCGTCAGACAAATGTCTATTAAAAATTCCACGATCTAATTATTCTCTGGGAGACCGTGATTTTTCTACTGTTGCACCAAAACATTGGAACTCGCTTCCCTAAAATCGCTTCCCTATAATCTGAGACAATCAATTTCTGTTGATCAGTTCAAATCTGGACTCAAGACTTTCTTATTCAATGCTGCGTATAATGTCAGTGTTTGATTTATCATGCTTTTATACTGCTCTGTATTTTTGTTTTACATGTATTATTAAGGATTCTTTGGTTTCATGTTGATTGTATTTTGTATGAAATTGTATTGAGCTAATAATTTGGATAGCTGGTTTAATCAGCTATACTTTTTTTGTTAACTCTGTTTTCATGTTTACTTGTGTATTCATGTGTATCTTGTTTTTTGCGCCTTGGATTAGATTTAATTTTCTAGATAAATGGCGCATTATAAATGCTTATTTATTATTATTATTATTATTATTATTATTATTATTATTATTTATTATTATTATTATTATTATTATTATTATTTATTATTATTAACTTGTAAATAAAATCTGGTGTAATTCCCAATTACAGGAAAGATGCTAGAGTCTCGGGGGGGGACATTAAATTTTTCTTGGTAGGGGTGTGCCACCGCCAGTTTCGAACTCGGGGTCTAAGGAACTGGCCAAAAAGGGGGTTTGGGAACTAATTAACCAGCCAAAAAGGGGGGTCTTGGGAACTGATCAGCCGCCAAAAAAAAATTGGATTTGTTTACATGAAATTTTATAAATGAAATATCCTCATTTACTTGGGAAATATCGAAATTATTTCGTTTGACTTTGTACAATGTTGTAAAATTAAAAAACAGAACCCATTTCTTTAAAAAAAATTTTTGTAACCTTTATCACTACAGGCCTTGCCGTCTAGATTTTAAAGGCAAGTGGTCAATCACTCGCTAGCATGATGCTAGGCGAGTGGTCGAATCACTCTCTACATTTTAATCGAATCACTCGCTAGGTCTGATATACTAATATGAAACAATATTACACACTGTTCACAAAGCTTCACAACCTTTCTTTCGTATCCAGGTTTAAGGCTAACTTATTACGGTAGATCGGATACAGGATACGCTGAAGTGCTGAAACGTGCATGTAAATTGATATTGGATGGGCGATTCGCAGCGAGTGATATATTTAGTGTCTTTGGCGAGTTGAAAATCGCTCGCTAGAAATTGAGTTTGGGCGAGCGGTGGCGAGCGAGAGCGATCGCTCGCCTCAAACGGCAAGGCCTGTCACTAGCCCTCATGCCTTTCAAAATACACCCAAGATTTTTTTGGGTTGTTTATATTTTCTTCTATCTTGATTTCATGTTTTTAGTTTTGTTGAAATTGTGCGGTGCAGTGCTGTGTCTCGGTCATGAATTAATTCCTTTATCTCTGCACTAAAATATGGCTCAGTTCTTTATTTCACTCTGATTTGCTTCTGTGAAGCAATGTCATTGATGACCGACAACAAGAAACCTTTGAACATTTCCCATGCTTTTTCTACATCGACTCTTTTAAAACTCCAGTGACCGCTCTGCCAAGAGAAAAGGGACTGCTCTATTTGGAATATGACCTTGTGACCCAGCATATCTTAACACATAGGCTCAACCTCTTTCATCTCCAATCTGCGATGAATATTAAATGAAGTAAATATCAATGTGGGTGGTAAATCTTAATCAAAACAATTAGGCAAGCATACAAGTTTATCATTCTTATGATAATAATGCATTATGCAGATGCATTAACCCAACCCATGTGGTCCAGCTGTGTCTGGTAACACCCAAGGCTGCACTATATCCGGTATAAGAGAGCATAGTTCTTTGTATATTCCAAATAGAGTAGACCATTTTTTCATGGATAGCTGTTGGATCAGAACAGGATTGGTGAATGGTGGCATTTCCATAGTTAGAGGTATTAGAGAGATGGTAAATTAAAATGGTCTACTAAAGTAGACTAAGGTGTTGACTTCATGGTGTACCTATCACCTGGTGCGGTAGTAGTATTTTTTCTACCACGATGTGTATACCGAGAGTTCAGTCAGAAAATGGACAATATTCTAACAGTGTAGCACAGCAGCGATTTCATTTCAACAAAACCCAAACAAAGCCTAAATGCAGATTAATTTCATTGTGTTGATGGCGTGCAGAAATGCTTTCACTAAAAAGGTGCATGTTTCTGCCAAATGAGCAATATCTAATTTGACAATATTGTTCTGTAGAGCAATAAGGTCAACCATGAAAATAAAATAAGCAAAAAATAAAAAGTGGGCCAATAAGAAAATAATATGAAAACAAAGATATGCTCTTTCGTTGAACGATATTGTGATGGTTAGTCACTCTTAATCTTGACTCCCCTGTTACCATGTTACCAAGCGTTCATAAGTTATAAGTTGCGTTTAATATACGGAGTTGAAACGTAACAGACTATTACAGGAAGGATGGATAAATAATTTCTGAAAGAATGACATGGTTTTACTGAACCGTCGTAAAATTTTAGAGCCATTTTGTATTGTCATGTCCCACTTTTAGAGTTTATACAGCACAAGTCCAATAGAAATAGTGTACAAACATAACATTTGACTCATGATTTCATCCGATTCTAAAATAAATCATTTTCCTATTTGTTTTGCCGAGAGGAGTAATTTAAGACAAATTTCGATTGAATCGGTGCATTTTGAAAATTTGGCTTCTGTGCATGATATATTTGACATACCCTTTACCATATAGCTCCTGAACTAAGCACCCTAGTGTAATGTAACTGTAGAGTTCCTGAGAAACTACATAGTGTTCTTAAATCTTTTGACTCTCGACTTGCTCGGTTAGAACGCTTGTTACTCAAATCCTGTCCAATCAGCAAGATTTTCTATCTGGTTCAATGTCTTCATTACGGTAGCTACGAGACTCTGTAGGACCGATAAAATCACACTTGTAGACATATTTACAGTAAACAATCTTACACTTTAATGCAATACCATACTTCTTCATTCATCAGTCTCTTGAAATCTTGACCTGGTGGGGGTGAAGTATTGATTGATTTAAGCTTACAGGACCTTTGGAAAGGTATAATACATTTTTGACCATCTTTACATGCAAGTTTCCATGTTGAGAGCGAAGCGCCCCATAATGCATTGAATCAATCAAAACATCACCTCCTGGCTAAAGCGGCAAATGCAAAAATAAAAAAGATTTTGGACATTACAATAACAATTTCCTTTTTTTATTCATAGCAATGAGAGAAACAATTTGAGGTATATTACAACACTTGGCGGTTATCCGTATTTGGCGGTTCTCGGCTGATGGTGACTGTACCAACCAAGTTTCATGCCCATCTGACAGTTTTTTACTAATTTGACCTCAGATGACACCTGGTGACTGTACCCACCAAGTTTCATGCCCATACAGCAGTATTTACTAATTTGACCTCAGCTGACCCCTAGATGACCTCGAAATGACCTTCCAAAATTTGGCTCTAAATGTTGACTGTACTCACCAAGTCTCATGCCCATACGACAGTTTTTAGTAATTTGACCTCGGATAACCCCTGGGTGATCCCACATGACCCCAAAATGACCTGCCAAAAATGTGACTCTAAATGTTAATTGCACCCAACAAGTTTCATTCCATACAACAGTTTTAAGTTATTTGACCTCAGGCGACCCCTGGGTGACCCTGCATGACTCCAAAATGACCTTCCAAAATTTGACTCTAAATGTTGATTGTACCCACCAAGTTTCGTGAACATACGACAGTTTTAAGTTATTTGACCTCCGATGACCCCGGGTGACCCCGGATGACCTTCCCTAATTTGGCCTTTAATGTTGACTGTACCCACCAAGTGCCATGCCCATACGACAGTTGTTGCTAATTTGACCTCAGATGACCCCTAGATGACCTTGGATGACCCTGACCCACTAACCAATACAAACTTGTTCTGTGTGGGGTCAAGATGCACCCACCCACCCACCCACCAAGTTTGAGGAATGTGCGACCCCTAGTCTCCGAGAAAATAAGAGGACAGACAGACACACACGCAGACGATGCGTATTATTTCTGTATAATAGAGGTTAGAACAAAAATATTAAATTTTGACCCTATTATGACCTTCGACCCCTCGTGGGAAGCATAGGGGTCAAAGAAAAGATGAAACCAATTCTAGCTTTATCTTTTGAGGTGCTAGGATGGCAAAAAGCATTGGTTCCACTAATGTAGGATATACACTCCTCAAAATAATTAAAGGATCAGTTGCATGGAATCAGCATTTTTGAAAACATTGGATATGATGATAATATTATTGATAATTGTGCTTGATCTTTCATAACATCACTTGTTTACTAAGCTGCAGACAAAATTCACTCATTACAAATATCCGCCATCACCCACATCGTGAGGGGAGGGAGGAAAATGGAGGCCAAAATTTCGATTTTGAAGCCATTTTTCAAACGTCACCACGGTCAAGGTCAAGTCACATATTGGGGTGTGTTTGTGTATGTGACGTGTGTATGGGTCTATACGTCACATTAGTGGGTATAAGATGCCCTCAATTTATCGCCGGGGTGGAGAAAGTCATTAAATGTAACCGTACAAAAGATGACCACCCGGCTCCCTCCTCGTTTCTCTGAGGGTACACTCTAATGACAGCCTATTCATTTTTTTGAATATATAGAAAGTCTATTCATTTTTTAAAAATAGAAACTCATCAATTTGAATAGATCCCTTATCATTTTTAAATCGAATCATATCGTTTGATGCGATTTAGTATCAACATCGCAGAAAACTTTGAATCGACACACTCATCAAAATGACGTCAACGATAATGAGGGATTTCATTGGTCAAAAGTACGCACGCTACTGTATCCGGGGTCTTTTGCTTCTTGGTCGGCCGCCATTACACATTTGTACAGTACGGTGGGGACATCTATGCACTAGTAAGAAAACCACTTTTATTGATATATTAATCTAGCATCTGTATTTTTGTGTTCATTATGTTTTAAAAGTACGTTGGAATCTCAGTTGAAATAATAAAAAACAAAACCACGGGTGAAGAACACAGGGCAAACGCTATTTAACACCATAGATTTTATATTTTCAAGCAAATACATTATAATTTTCTGCCATCCTCTTTTAACCCTAACCCGCCTGAATACTACAAAATACTACTTGATATATGCGCTGTTCGTACATGCATCCCACGTGGTGTGATGACGCAATCGCCCTAAGTGATATATAGGCACGGTTTCGCTGGCCAGCGAAGCCCAAGACCCGTGGCAAAGTGTCGCCGACCGAGTGCTTGGCATGCGAGGGGTCTCGGGTTCGAATCCCACCCAGAGCAAACAACTTCTTTCCTTCTTTTCTCCCTTTATTCTTTCCTTCTTTCCCTTCCCGTCGCCGAAAAGCCCTTAGGGCGTTAGGGTTAGGTTACCACTATCGAAACTCAGTATAGGCTTCCTTAACCCTAACCCGCCTGAATACTACAAAATACTACTTGATATATGCGCTGTTCGTACATGCATCCCACGTGGTGTGATGTATAGGCACGGTTTCGCTGGCCAGCGAAGCCCAAGACCCGTGGCAAAGTGTCGCCGACCGAGTGCTTGGCATGCGAGGGGTCTCGGGTTCGAATCCCACCCAGAGCAAACAACTTCTTTCCTTCTTTTCTCCCTTTATTCTTTCCTTCTTTCCCTTCCCGTCCCCAAAAAGCCCTTAGGGCGTTAGGGTTAGGTTACCACTATCGAAACTCAGTATAGGCTTCCTTAACCCTAACCCGCCTGAATACTACAAAATACTACTTGATATATGCGCTGTTCGTACATGCATCCCACGTGGTGTGATGTATAGGCACGGTTTCGCTGGCCAGCGAAGCCCAAGACCCGTGGCAAAGTGTCGCCGACCGAGTGCTTGGCATGCGAGGGGTCTCGGGTTCGAATCCCACCCAGAGCAAACAACTTCTTTCCTTCTTTTCTCCCTTTATTCTTTCCTTCTTTCCCTTCCCGTCGCCGAAAAGCCCTTAGGGCGTTAGGGTTAGGTTACCACTATCGAAACTCAGTATAGGCTTCCTTAACCCTAACCCGCCTGAATACTACAAAATACTACTTGATATATGCGCTGTTCGTACATGCATCCCACGTGGTGTGATGTATAGGCACGGTTTCGCTGGCCAGCGAAGCCCAAGACCCGTGGCAAAGTGTCGCCGACCGAGTGCTTGGCATGCGAGGGGTCTCGGGTTCGAATCCCACCCAGAGCAAACAACTTCTTTCCTTCTTTTCTCCCTTTATTCTTTCCTTCTTTCCCTTCCCGTCGCCGAAAAGCCCTTAGGGCGTTAGGGTTAGGTTACCACTATCGAAACTCAGTATAGGCTTCCTTAACCCTAACCCGCCTGAATACTACAAAATACTACTTGATATATGCGCTGTTCGTACATGCATCCCACGTGGTGTGATGTATAGGCACGGTTTCGCTGGCCAGCGAAGCCCAAGACCCGTGGCAAAGTGTCGCCGACCGAGTGCTTGGCATGCGAGGGTCTCGGGTTCGAATCCACCCAGAGCAAACAACTTCTTTCCTTCTTTTCTCCCTTTATTCTTTCCTTCTTTCCCTTCCGTCGCCGAAAAGCCCTTAGGGCGTTAGGGTTAGGTTACCACTATCGAAACTCAGTATAGGCTTCCTTAACCCTAACCCGCCTGAATACTACAAAATACTACTTGATATATGCGCTGTTCGTACATGCATCCCACGTGGTGTGATGTATAGGCACGGTTTCGCTGGCCAGCGAAGCCCAAGACCCGTGGCAAAGTGTCGCCGACCGAGTGCTTGGCATGCGAGGGGTCTCGGGTTCGAATCCCACCCAGAGCAAACAACTTCTTTCCTTCTTTTCTCCCTTTATTCTTTCCTTCTTTCCCTTCCGTCGCCGAAAAGCCCTTAGGGCGTTAGGGTTAGGTTACCACTATCGAAACTCAGTATAGGCTTCCTTAACCCTAACCCGCCTGAATACTACAAAATACTACTTGATATATGCGCTGTTCGTACATGCATCCCACGTGGTGTGATGTATAGGCACGGTTTCGCTGGCCAGCGAAGCCCAAGACCCGTGGCAAAGTGTCGCCGACCGAGTGCTTGGCATGCGAGGGGTCTCGGGTTCGAATCCCACCCAGAGCAAACAACTTCTTTCCTTCTTTTCTCCCTTTATTCTTTCCTTCTTTCCCTTCCCGTCGCCGAAAAGCCCTTAGGGCGTTAGGGTTAGGTTACCACTATCGAAACTCAGTATAGGCTTCCTTAACCCTAACCCGCCTGAATACTACAAAATACTACTTGATATATGCGCTGTTCGTACATGCATCCCACGTGGTGTGATGTATAGGCACGGTTTCGCTGGCCAGCGAAGCCCAAGACCCGTGGCAAAGTGTCGCCGACCGAGTGCTTGGCATGCGAGGGGTCTCGGGTTCGAATCCCACCCAGAGCAAACAACTTCTTTCCTTCTTTTCTCCCTTTATTCTTTCCTTCTTTCCCTTCCCGTCGCCGAAAAGCCCTTAGGGCGTTAGGGTTAGGTTACCACTATCGAAACTCAGTATAGGCTTCCTTAACCCTAACCCGCCTGAATACTACAAAATACTACTTGATATATGCGCTGTTCGTACATGCATCCCACGTGGTGTGATGTATAGGCACGGTTTCGCTGGCCAGCGAAGCCCAAGACCCGTGGCAAAGTGTCGCCGACCGAGTGCTTGGCATGCGAGGGGTCTCGGGTTCGAATCCCACCCAGAGCAAACAACTTCTTTCCTTCTTTTCTCCCTTTATTCTTTCCTTCTTTCCCTTCCCGTCGCCGAAAAGCCCTTAGGGCGTTAGGGTTAGTCGTTACCACTATCGAAACTCAGTATAGGCTTCCTTAACCCTAACCCGCCTGAATACTACAAAATACTACTTGATATATGCGCTGTTCGTACATGCATCCCACGTGGTGTGATGTATAGGCACGGTTTCGCTGGCCAGCGAAGCCCAAGACCCGTGGCAAAGTGTCGCCGACCGAGTGCTTGGCATGCGAGGGGTCTCGGGTTCGAATCCCACCCAGAGCAAACAACTTCTTTCCTTCTTTTCTCCCTTTATTCTTTCCTTCTTTCCCTTCCCGTCGCCGAAAAGCCCTTAGGGCGTTAGGGTTAGGTTACCACTATCGAAACTCAGTATAGGCTTCCTTAACCCTAACCCGCCTGAATACTACAAAATACTACTTGATATATGCGCTGTTCGTACATGCATCCCACGTGGTGTGATGTATAGGCACGGTTTCGCTGGCCAGCGAAGCCCAAGACCCGTGGCAAAGTGTCGCCGACCGAGTGCTTGGCATGCGAGGGTCTCGGGTTCGAATCCCACCCAGAGCAAACAACTTCTTTCCTTCTTTTCTCCTTTATTCTTTCCTTCTTTCCCTTCCGTCGCCGAAAAGCCCTTAGGGCGTTAGGGTTAGGTTACCACTATCGAAACTCAGTATAGGCTTCCTTAACCCTAACCCGCCTGAATACTACAAAATACTACTTGATATATGCGCTGTTCGTACATGCATCCCACGTGGTGTGATGACGCAATCGCCCTAAGTGATATATAGGCACGGTTTCGCTGGCCAGCGAAGCCCAAGACCCGTGGCAAAGTGTCGCCGACCGAGTGCTTGGCATGGCATGCGAGGGGTCTCGGGTTCGAATCCCACCCAGAGCAAACAACTTCTTTCCTTCTTTTCTCCCTTTATTCTTTCCTTCTTTCCCTTCCCGTCGCCGAAAAGCCCTTAGGGCGTTAGGGTTAAGACCGTAATTTTATAGATAATTTCTGTAATACGTGTCACCATGCTATCAAATACACTCGATGGCTATTTAACACCACAGTGTTGAGTCGTATAGTGTTCCTCTCTTAGCGTGAAGCGGACAAGAGATGACGCATTTCCCCAAATTAACATGACTAGAATTTTAACCAGATTATAATCAAATAGATTCAAATAAATTGAATGGATTCTAATCAACTGTAAACTAGTAAACTATTCATTTTCTGACAAGTGACCTCTTCATTTTTGAATAGAATTTGGATCATTTATTTGAATAGAATTTTCTATTCATTTTGAATAGATTCTCTTAAGTGCCCGGCGTACATGTTTACCTATTCAAATTTGAATAGATTCTATTCATTTTTGAATAGGTATTTTTTAGAGTGTAGGGGTCGCAATCGTGATCATTTAATGGTACAGAACGACAGAACATTATAGAGTATTCATTTATGCATTAGGGGGCTCAATTATGACCCCAACCTTCGCCTCAGATATGTGAGGAGGGGCCGGGAAATCATCTTTTTTGCAGTTACATTAATGACTTTCCTCACCCCCGGGGATACATTGAGGGCATCTTATACCCACTAATGTGACGTATAGACCCAAACACACATCACATACACAAACCCATCTCAATATGTGACTTGACCTTGACCGTGGTGACGTTTGAAAAATGGCTTCAAAATCGAAATTTTAGCCTCCATTTTCTCCCTCTTCTCAAGATGTGGGTGATGGCTGATATTTGTAATGAGTGAATTTTGTTTACAACTTAGGGAACAAGTTATGTAATGAAAGATCAAGCACAATAAATAACATTATCATCATATCCAATGTTTTCAAAAATGCTGATTCCATTCAACTGATCCTTTAATACTTTTGAGGAGTGACTCAAAAATTACCCAGTAGCGCCATGCACAAAGAACCCTCAGAAAATGTGACTTATTGTAATAGGTTCGCAAGAGGATCGGCTATTTGATTTTTTAAGGGAAAATGAAAGATAAAGTTAAAATTGTATTTTGTTTAAAAATATAATAATATTATGCAGATGGATTCAAACAAGGTTAATGATTTTGCATCAGTTATCTTTTGGGTATTGTAATTTTGCATGGACCTCAGAATATCTTTCGGGGCTGCGCTTTCTCAGGATATTCCAAGCCCCTCAAAACGACTGCTTGCGCAGTCATACTACTCTCACAAAACGGCATCTTTACGCTCAACATGCTCAAAACGAAAGTGATATTACCAGAAGAAGACGCAAAAACTTAATTACAAGTCGATAGATGGGCAATTTTGTTCTGCATATTATACCATATTTGGTACGATGCTGATGCAGCTTTATTCCTCCAAGTAATACCAATTTGAATGGCAAAAGTCATTTAAAAAGGCACATATTTTCCGCAGTCAGTATCATAATGATTCCCGTCGCCTTTTGTAACGGACTCATCACTGCGTGATAGATTACGCTTACTGCGGTATGTTCAATAGGGTGGAGTGAAAAAACAAAAAAATTGAGATAATTTTTTGGATAGTTATAAAAACTTGCTTATTATATGAAATAAGTAACCTGGCAAAAATTGGAAAATTTAAAGCATATCTTGAGGTTCCACAAAGCACCTGAAAAATGTTGAAAAATTACCGAAATTACCCACGCATCCCAGCACGAAAGCGCATGTTGAGATGCCCCCTAGAACTATGAAATTTGGTATATATGGCTACCTTGTACTGCTCAATCCATTGCTGTAATCACAGGCAGTGTAGCATGTACCAATTGTAAATGAGAAGTGTACAAAAATGGATGAAAACCATGCCATGCCTGGAACATTATGTGGGTGGTTCGTGGCACGAAAGCGCATGATGTTGAGATGCTATTATTTTCAAAAGTACAGCCCCTAGAACTTTGAAATGTGGTATATATGGCCACCTGGCACTGCTAATTCTAAAGTTGCAATCACAGACAGTTTACCATGTACAAATTATAAGGGAATAGTGTCCGAAAATGGATAAAAACGCAGTAACACTGCCTGGACCATTGTTGGAAAGGGGGATATGGGTACCGCAAATAGTAATATAGGCCTATACCTTTTGATTTGTTATTGCAGATGAAATTGAGCAATCATATATTTCTGTTGTTGTATCTAGTGCAAATAAACTAATAATGATGGAAACAGACATGCTATGTTACGTTACGTGTCTGCTTCAGTGTGCATTAAGTTGAGGAGTCAGGAATTATAAGCGCTAGCGCCCTAAAAGCAACACATTTTGATGTATAGTACAATTTTTTCAAAATTTGTTATACTTTTCAAATTTTTTCCGACCTTTTTTCTTTACTAATTCTTTTTGCCGCCCCTTGGTTTGCCGCCCCTTCTTGTTCCGCCGCCCCTTCGTTTTGGCCGCCCCTGCTTTTACCCCGGGGGGCTGGCGCCCCCAAAGCTCCCCAAATACGCGCGTGTGAATGATCTCAGCTGTGTTCATGGTGTTGGTATTTGGCCACTTTCTTGTTTTAATGATGCGTCGCATAGCTAACTTGCGTAAAACTAGTAAGTTTTCAGGATCATAGTGGCTAAAGAAAGCGTTGCATTGAATTACAGGATTCACAACTTTCTTCAGCTCTTCTGTGAGGTAGCGTGAATTCTGAATTACACTGTAGACATGACGAAAGCCATCCTTACACGACAGAGCATTCTGTTGCAACATACAAACGTAAGATACGAATTTGCTCGTTATCCATGCCACACCCAGGCGGTTGAGAGACATATCAAACTAGTTTAAATACAGAAGCTTCAGCGCAGCATCGACATGATCGAGCACGCTTGGAATCAAGATCGAAAATGCCGAAATTTGACACTAAATCCCAACATCATCTGCAGTTTTTAAGGCATGCTTCTTTTAGTCATACATGTTACTACTATAGACTATTTAATGTTATAAACATTAGTTTTACTATTTTCTAATATTAAAAAGTATATTTTACTATTTGCGGTACAAACCACATAACCCATATCCCCCTTCCCAACAATGGTCCAGGCAGTGTTACTGCGTTTTTATCCATTTTCGGACACTAATCCCTTATCATTGGTACATGGTTAACTGTCTGTGATTACAACTTTAGAATTAGCAGTGCGAGGTGGCTATATATACCAATTATCAAAGTTCTAGGGGATGTACTTATGAATACAATAGCATCTCAACATGCGCTTTCGCGTCACGAACCACCCAAATAATAGCCCAGGCAGTGTTTTCATCCATTTTGGACACTTATTATTTACAATTGGTACATGCTACACTGCCTGTGATTAAAGCAATGGATGTATTTATGAATATATTAACATCTTTGCGGATCCTCAAGATATGCTTTAAATTTTCAAATTTTTTGCCAGGTTACTTATTTCATAATCATGATAATGTAAGCAAGTTTTTATAACTATCCAAACAAATTATCTCAATTTTTTGTTTTTTCACTCCACCCTAATGTTCAATCTGTGTGTTTTAGGGAAAAGTCTATGTACATTTAAAATGGACAGTGGAGTCACCAGGAATTTTTTTTTGCGCGGGAGGGGGGAATTGGGGAAGTGAATTTCGAGGGGGCAAAATCAACCAATTGTGCGCAAAATCGCTACAAATAGTGGAAATTTAGTAATTGTGAGTTGACGGGGGAAACTAGGGGGGAGCAAGAGTTCTGACTGGGGGGGGGGGGCTTTTCCACCCCACCCCACCTCCGTGGCACCGCCACTGAATGGACAGACAGCAATTGAATTAAATGAAAACGCTGGATGCAAATCCAATGTTTGATTGCATCAAAAGTTAACTTACCTCATAGAATTGTTCTTCCTCCGCTGTCCTTAGTTGACGTGGAACCTCTTAGAAAAATGCGGCACACTTTTTCGAATTCTTCTTCCTAACAATCCGACTATATATGAGATGGTTGAAGTCGTACTTCAATGCCAGGACATGCGAGATATCATAAGCCCTTGTTGTTGAATTATGACCACTGACAATATACTGACAAATCTGCCTCCGCATCCAGCTTTATTCCCAACTTTAAATTTTTAAAGTTTGGAATGCCACTTGTACTAGAGATGTACCTGGAGACAGCGAATGCTCAACTTAGCGTTGCTGTTTGCGTTAAGCTCGGCCCCTTGATTTTGACTGACGTCAACGGTTTCTGTTCAACATCGTGTATGGTCACAATATTGGTCAATAACATCGAGTACGGTGACCAATGATGGCCCTGTGCTGATTATTCAAAACAGTTCTAGCGCCCATTTCTATTCACCGTTATGTTTCTTCTCCCGTGCATTATATTTCACAAACTTCCCTTCATAGCCATATTATCTGAAACCGGCACACTAAGGGGCTGTGCAACAATTACGGGGGGGGGTAAAATTTCGAACGGCCCGCCAAAATCGCTTCCCCCCCTCGGCCTGCCAAAATTGCTTGCCCCCCCCTCTCGGCCCGCCAAAAATCTCCTCCCCCTTTACACATGCCAAATTTTTGGGTTCCCAATTTTCAAACCTTAAATGGTCTATATATGTTGCGAGCGCAGCGAGCAGGAAAATTTGCATATTAAAGCGTTTCCGTACTGTTTTCCTAAGCCGTTTTAGAACGTTTTATTTAAAAGGCGCCCCATGAATGTGTGCCAAAAATCGCTTGCCCCCCCCTCTCGGCTGGCCAAAAATTGCCCCCCCCCCCCTTTCAGCTCGCCAAAAATTCTTTCCCCCCAATTTTACTCTCCCCCAGGGCTCATAATTATTTCACAGCCCCTAAACAATATTATATTATCTGAAACAACAGATTTTAGATAACATTGCTTCGGAGGGGAAGGGACAGTAAGTGTACATTCAAATACTAGAAATACAACTCATTTAAGTGATCTGAAATGAGCGTTTGAGCAAAAATCTAAATTATTTGATATCAGAAGGACATTCTTCGTATTCAGAATGCAATACATACAAGGAAACAAAAAACAATTTTTATAATTCCTAAGAGTTGCAGTATAATGGCAACCTAATAATATTAGATCACTGGAATAGTTATTACAATGATTTGGTTATCTTTACAAAAACAACTGCAACTCTCTTTTTAACCCTGATTTACGTAAAATGAAATAATAAAAATAGTGCACAAAAATAGGAAAAAACAACAACTTTTGTTTAAACACATGAAAACTGAAGTAGTGGATCATTATGATATGTGCAGAAAACATCTTGCATAAAACATTGAGTAAATTTAGAGGTCATTACAGTTTAGATGTCCCTGCCCAAACGACTTTACCCACACATATTATTTTTGGTCATCATTTTGTGAATATAATGGGTCAGTTTTTAAGTAAGAATTGTTATGTATTTTAAAAAACAAAACTTTTTCAGCAAATTGCAAGTTTTATGTCTGGCCAATTTCCAAAACATTTGTAAAAATACCAAAATTTGAGGTTTTCGCCCAAAATTATGGTCAAAACAGTATTTAATCTCGTCAATATTGGTTTCGCTGAATATAGATATTTTTTTAATATAAATGTGAAAATAAAGGCTTGTTGATAAATGGCATGCATAAAACAAATTACACAGGAAAACGGGGTCAAATTTGAGGTCATTGACGTCTGACCTCACTCTCCACCACTCACAACACCCATGATGTCACTTTTCAGATGTTTCATGGGATGTTCTATCCAACTATCACAACAAAGCACTTGGTCTTTTTTGTCAAAGAAATTCTTGCTATCTGTTGGTAGTCTGTTGGTGGATATCGTGCAATCAAGTTTTCATTTTATAAAGCACTTTGAAAGTATTGTTTTCCTTATTTAAGTTTATTGATACGAGACCCTATCATATATGTGACGCGTTCCGACAAAACTAGGAACAAGTCGCATTTTTGACATTTCATGATTTGAATTAAAATGTAAGCACGGGACAATAAGCTTGAAAATGATAGCAAAATTATATACATAATATCAATACTTTTCAAGATATGGATAATTTTGTAAATGATACCTTGATATTTTTACCAACTTACTAGTCTGAGTAATGTGTCAATTAGTTTCCTGCCTTACACAGGATTAAATAGATATTATCATAGTTCAATTATTGATTATAAACCTCTTTTTAATAAGTACTTTAAAGGATTTGAAAGTCCACTTAGTCCCAAGGTCAAATACCATGAAATTAAGAATTCCAAAATTTGATTTTTTTTATGGGAATGTCATCTTTAAAGGCCGTTAATAATATATTATATTATTATTATTTTCAGATCATAGCAAAACAAAGGAAATAATTTCTTTTGTTCTGGAAACACTTCAACTGTTCATATCTTTGGGAACTAAATGTTCTTATTTTCAAATGTAACGTCACAAAATGATGCAATCATATAGAAAACCGAAAATTAAATATGCCCGACTTCAGACTGATTTTGCTTGATCTCACCACAAATGTGAAAAATTGAACAGGCAATCTTCGAATACACACCTTTCAGGAAATAAATGTAGAATCAATCCAACGACTGCTTTTTATAACTGATGAAGAGTTCTTAAATAATACTTTTAAGAAATGTAAATAATATGTTTTTGGTCCCTGTTTCTAAGGGTTTTCACAGACAGGGTTGCTTATTATATATGGCGCGAAGCGTATGATCGAAGCGAATAAGAGCAATACAAAAAAATGAAGTATTTTTAAACACTTTTGAGTTATGGCCATAAACAAGCCGTGTACATATTTGATTGGATTTGATCACATATTTGATCAAATTTGATGAAAACACTTCAGACACGCTAGCAAACTAACCGAACTTGCCAAATAGAATATGTATGACAAAGTAAGCACGTATAAAGAAGGAAGGAAGGTTAAACATGTTAAAGATCTAAACTTAGACTTCTCCGTAGTCCACTTGCCAATTGTGCATAGGCCTACTCTGGCTATTACCATGATTACATTTAAGCTTAATTGATTCAATTATTTGTGCACAATTGATAGATTTTCACATCTGATCTTTTCAGTCACCGTACTCCCTCTGTTTGTTAGCTTCCCAAGTGGACTACTGACTTTGAATTGTGGATAACATTTTTAACACGGGACTCTATGGAGAGTTAGGCCAATTTCTGGCCTAACTAAAATTGGTCATGATGTAATGCATCTTTAAATGAATCTGGCTTGTGATTGGTCCCCCATATCTCGTTATTGTTTAAATCCTCCCGACACGTACCATTACCATTAACTACACATGGTACACAACTATCTATGGAATGCGGCGCTTTTGTGTTAGCGCGAAAGTTGGTGGATGAACGTACGAACGTACGAACGTACGCATCTAGCGCGTATTGTACCACCATACTTAGTCTTGTGGTTAGATTTGATTGATAAACAAGTATGATTGACAGTGTGTTTTAGAGAACGAAGTCCCGGGGTAAAGTTCTGCTTAAAAGTGAAAGTCCATAGTCGGATTTTTAACTCACGGGCTTTCGCGATCAAGAACTGGTAGATTCCAAAATCAGAATTGTTTAGTATTGAAGTGAGCTATTATAATTATGCAAGATATGTTGCATTCAATAACTTTTATGGTCACTAATCATCAAATATATAAACTCTTAATGACCATTTTACCATTGAACACTTTAATTTTAACATGTTTAATAAACATCAGTATATTAAATTTTGAGTTCAACGAAAAGCGTTCATCATAATAATAACATATTTTTTTTTTAAATCAAAATTCAACTATGACATAGTATAATCTAAACTAGGATCTAGGACACTTTAATACTAACTATGCTATACAGTATTGCTTATTATTTTAAACTACATCTTAAAGGATTAAATAAAACTATTAAAGATAGAAAACCACTCCTTGTACATATCATTATGACGGTGTTAATGAAAGACCGAAAGTATGAAAGTAAAAAAAACACACAGAAAAGACATAGAATGCGGTTAAGGATGGAGGTTTTTAAAGGTTAATGCGTTAGAAGAGGTAACTTCTGCTTTTTCCTAGAGTTGCAGATTGGTAAACTAACTTATAATTCATAGGGATTCACACATCTGGAACCGAAGTCCAGATCGAGGCAGTCACTGTTATTTGGATGTAAATGCAGTAAATCATTTCGAATTAAACAATTTTTTAAAAGTTGATCACGTTTCTTGCGCATAGCCGAGATAACGCACATGATTAGTTCAGTTGATTACGGCATTCTGCAGTTACTGTCCGTTTTCCTATACACAATACACAGTGCTCTTTCCCATTGACGCGTGACCTTTACAAATAGCCCTACGTTAACAGTATGGGGATATGACTAGTTAACGTCGCTGTGTGAAAAATAACCGGCCAATATTAAAAGTACTCTTCTAAAGTTCTAGAAAATATAGTTTTTTAACATGTCCTAAATTTTTAGCTAATTTAGATGTTTGGAAATATTCGTACTTTGTGTTTTAGTTAATGTTATAGGTAATAGTACATTGCCTAGTTAACGTCGCTGTGTGAAAAATAACCGGCCAATATTAAAAGTACTCTTCTAAAATTCTAGACAATATAGTTTTGTAACATGTCCTAAATTTTTAGCTAATTTAGGTGTTTGGAGAGGGTCGTACTTTTGTGTTTTAGGAAGGACATGTAAACGACAGATAACACCAAAAATATGAAGAAATTATTTCCAAACCGTGTTAAGTCAAAAATCATTATGTTGCTCATTTTCAAGAATGCTGGTTTACAAAAAGCACGCCATTGTCTGATTTCGTGAACAAAGCCACACATAACATTGTTTCCTTTCGTTTCCTTTATAATCGGTTACCCAACTGAAGCTATGAATACCAGCTTTATTGCGATATCGCACATGAAAACAGTCACTTGTGCACAACCAGAGAAGATCCGATTTAATCAGTTGAGCTGTTTCAATGAGTGTTATCTTGGTTTAATAGCTTTTAATGGGTTAAGTCCTGCAAAGGTCGAGATGAATTCTACTGTAGACATGACTGCATCATGGTTTTATCACTTACTGACAACACACAGAAATATTATGTGTTGTAACTATAGCGATGTAGACCATCCCGCGGGTCAGTGGATAACGACTGGTAATGTATATATCAAGTCTGTGGCACCTTACCGCGCCGTTAAGGATAGCAACTATTTTAAACAGTTGCGATTTGGTAGTTCACAGCATCTTGCGAATAGTAGGGAGCTTTGGCAAAAATTGCATTGATCATTTCATAGCGAGCGTGTAGAAGAATTCAAATATCACAGATATACTTTTGTAGGTCCTGCACACTACGAACTTACACACTATACTACTGTCAGGGGGATGACACTCTTATTCACATTTTCATTTTATAACGCAAACCTATATCGAATCCCGGTGGTTTGCGAATAATGAAATGTCCGCATCCCAGATCAATTAAACCCTGGTATGAATTATTTATTAGCTTTCGCCACGATCCGTTTTGCAATAACATAAAAGCACTTCAAATAACAGCCCGTTGAGTTCAATGAACTACGCCCTGAAACCGATAGTGCCCCGTAAAGAAGCTCTAGCTCCCATTGACCTCTATACAGGTCAGTGAGCTCTCCATACACAAATGAACAAGTACAATACACACCACTCCACGCCATACATAAATTCTCCCAGTCACATTTCCCCAATATGAAATTTTTAAAAAGTAAAATTTTAATTTTAATTCTTTTAAAGTTTGGCAGAGGCGGGGTTCGAACTCACGGCTCACCGCTTTGGCTAGTATCACGTATACCATACGTCCAGCGCCTTAGACCGCTCGACCACGAAGAACTTGATAGTGTCATCGTGAAAATTTATACATATACCGTAATATTAATAAATCGCAACTTCATTACTGCATCATATTTTGGAATTTTATCTGCTTAAAACATTAATGTGTATTATAATAAAGCTACCATTATTTATATTGTTGAATTCTCAAGCGCATAGAGACAATTAATACGAGGGTCCTATGAATAGGCCTACATACACAATACATAAAATCGATTTTGATATCGGCCACGTGCTCTGCTGTGCATGTGGTTTCCGCAGTGGCGGAAGTTGTATTACGAAGTGCATCCGAACTCCATTTTGAAGCAAATGATTTTGACAAGGCATTGGATTGTTCCAGTTTGCATCCTAAATCCACATTAGACCCTAATTTTATTTACAAAATCAAAAGATTAGATTATCATAACAACAAAACGGTAATCTTTTGTCGGGTCTAATGTGAAAATTACATTAAAAAATACAGTTTTTACAGAATTAATTTTCACTTAATTCCAAAAAAAAAATGGCGTATATAAGATTGAAATAAATTATCTACCTTCTATACTAGATTAATTGTGACGCAAGTTGTTATCAAAAATTCTTGTGATAGATGTACAGTTAATATTCATATATTCCATTACCTATCTGATGGTACAGTTTTTACACAGAAAATATTTATTTGAAAAACCTGCCACTCGGCTTTTTCCGGAAAGGTCACAGGGTCGCCGTGACCTGTGCAATAATTACAATTAAAATTTTTCTTATTCTAACAGCAAGCGTTTCTAGAATATATTATGGCGAAATGTGGTGTAAGTACAATAGGACAAGGCCAGCACCTATGACCTGCTTAGTGACATGTTATTTTGAAGTCTCCTAAAGCTTAATATCTTGAAGATTAGTATTCGTTTGTACATATGGACTGCGCATTTATGATGCAAAATATTAGTTCTTATATAAAATTACAAAATATTGGTATTATGACACACGGTATAGGTGATATAAAACGACTAATAAAATCATGTCATCATGGCGTCATGTCAAAGGTTCAATATATCCCGTATGTTTGTCTAAATTAATTAATATTTTCAGAACAATTTCTACACCCATTTAATATGTACTCAGGTGGAACCCGACTTTTTTAAATTTTCATTTCTTTTTATGTAACAAATTCAGGTTTTTCCATTGCGCGCGCTGCCGGGCAATACAAATTTAATGCTAACATTGAATAAACGCGGAATTAAGAATATGCGTTTCTAGTATATATACAGCATCTGACTCTACCTGAGGACCTAGCCTGAGTCCCATGGGCTCCAAGAATGGCTCTCCATACACAAATGAACAAATACAATGAAGGGTCGCCATTGCTCTCCATACACAAATGAACAAATACAATGGAGACTCCGACTGCCATGCAAATGAGCCAAGTGTCCTCTCAAGGTATGCTCTGTGCTACTGTATCTAAATACTCGACAGCTTTGTAAGGTCAAACTTTTCACTGTGAGGTTACCACGCTTGCGCGGAAGCTGTTTTGTGTGACCTTTATGCTAATTCAGTGACCCGTGTTCACTCACGCTGCCCTGCACTTCCGCCGTGAATCAAATCATCCTCAGACACGCTCCATAAGATATGCTAATGCATGGAGTACAAAGAATTACTTTGAGCAATACCAGTTAAAGAGGTGATTGGTATTGTACTCCATGCATTTGCATGTCTTCTGGAGCGTGTCTGGAGGATGATTTGGCCGAGTAAAAATAAAAACATGTTTCTCGTCCGGGTTTAAAAAAGGAGGAAGAGGGGCTTGAGGCCCTTTTTATTTTATTGTTCTGGTAGGTACGCACCCGCTAGTGATCACCATCCAGAATTGTGTCTTGCATATTAGCAAGGCTATAGAAAACATCTCATCTTCCAAGGCATCTTTCTTCAAAAGTTTTGACTGAATTAAAAAAAACTGAAAATAAATTTGAAGCGGCCTCAAAAAAGGAAGCGGGAGGGACGAGAAACATGTTTTATTTTTATTCGGCCTTATGATCTTCCGTGCAGTAGAAACAGGAAAATCCGAAATATTACTCAAATTTGGTCCAACTTTGGCTTAAATGTAACACAAAACTAGAAAATGTAACACGTTAAAACTTGCACAGTGTTATACTGTGTAGTTTTCCGATGATGGAAAAAATCAAAGTATTCATCGAAAAAATCCAAAAAATTGTGAATCTTGCGATGAAATTTATACCTCAAAATGTTTCAGAATTGTCAACTTGCCTAAAAATTCCGATGATCAAAAACATGTGTGCTGAAAAATGTCATTATTTTCCTTATCTCTTCACCGATTTTCAAGGTTTAGAAAACTTCGTGTAGATTGCCATTTTGTCTAAATGCGAGTAGAAAGTTGTCAGATTCAAAACATCATTCAACCCTCAAAGACTTTTCTAAAATCCCCGTGCCGAACACACGAAGATTAAAAGTTCGGCTGGTCATTCGGCAAACATCGGCAGGATCTTGCTGAGTCGACTGTGATCGGTCCAGCGGCTGGAGCATGCGCGAGTAATTTAACAAGAATTTGGATACAGTAATATGGTTCTTGAATTATGTCAAGAGGGCTGAAACAACAACACTTTTGTAAAACGATACACCATCTGACATCAATGGTCTCTCATTATTTGTTTTTCATGCTATGAAACTTCGTGAAATGATTGAATTTATGTAATTATTTCTTCATGTTATTTGTATGTCTTCCTCATATGTAATTATTATATTTGTAGTGCAAAGGGCCAAGGGCCTATATGTACAAATAAATCTAAACTTAAACTAAAACTGAACTGAAACGTACATAACTCATTAACAACAATTAAATCAAGCAATTTTTTAATGATTTGTAGAATGAACTTATGCAAAACATCAAAGTGTTCTTTTTCAATAATGCATTGATTCAAATAATGAAAATCAATTTTTTTTTTGCTGCTTCGACCGGGCTTCGACCAACAATACGCCGTGTAGCCTAAAGTGGCTACTGTCGTTTTATCTTTTCTGTTTCGGGAGCTCTATTATTCAAAAACGAAAACGCAAGTGAGTTGATTTGCTAATTGAATTCATTGTTAAGTTTGAAGTACCAATCATCTTATTTCAATTGAGGTGGATAAAGGCTGGATAAGACAAGATTATGGAACACCCACAGTGTGTGGAAGACCGGTGTTTTTAGTGGTCTAGCGCCCCTTTCGCTATAATGTCCTCTAATACCTATAGGCCTTTGATGTTGTTAAACTGCACGAATCCCACGGGATGCGATGACGCAATCACGCTAAAGTGCTATATGATCAGGGAATCGCTGGCCGGGTCAGCGCAACCCTGTGGCTACCGGATGGGGATCGTGTGCTTGGCATGCAAGGGGTCTAAGGTTCGAATCCCGTGGGTGCCAAGTGACTTCTTTGGCCATCTTCTCTCATT
Source organism: Amphiura filiformis (assembly GCF_039555335.1). Classification (NCBI taxonomy): domain Eukaryota; kingdom Metazoa; phylum Echinodermata; class Ophiuroidea; order Amphilepidida; family Amphiuridae; genus Amphiura; species Amphiura filiformis. The sequence continues at coordinate 517,361 of NW_027305514.1, read as the reverse complement.
TTCGTTTCTTCTTTAACTTCCGATAGCAAAAAAGTGTCCTGTGTTAGGGTTTATAGCAGCGTAGTTTTACCAAAGAGTTCACCAAAGAGGTGTAGGATTCCTTGTATCACCAAAGACTGTCAAATCTGTTTTGAAGGTCCAACCAATATCAGACAGAATTATCATGATTCGTCTCAATGCAAAACCCAAGCCAATAACAATCATCCAGATCTACATGCCAACGACTGAAGCGGACGACGAAGAGATACTTTCAATATATGCTATGCTGCAAAAGGTAGTGGACGAATGCCCCAAGAAAGATCGACTGGTGGTGATGGGTGATTTCAACGCACAAATTGGTGCTGATCGCCATCATATGTCCTGTGGTAGATATGGTGTCGGAGAAGGTAACGACCGTGGACAAACACTGCTCGACTGGCTTAGTGACAACAAATTAGTTGCTGTGAATACCTGTTTCCAACATAGAAGAAATCAGCTGTATACTTGGTGTTCTCCAGGTGGCCTATGGAAGAACCAAATAGATTTCATCGCTATCCGGCTACGTGACAGAAGAGAATGCATAGACAGCAGATCATTACGCAGTGCTGATTGCGGTACAGACCACCAACTAGTCTGGATGAAGGTGAAGGGTCGCAGTTGGAACACGAAAAAGAGACTGCCGAAGAAAGTGAAACCAAACCTAGCACAGTTGACAGATCCAACCACTGCAGATGCATTTGAAGCCAGTGTCCAAGACCACTTGAAAGACAAGGATGTTTCATGGCCAGTATTAGCAGATGCTCTATCTTCAGCAGCAAAAGAACATTGTCCGGCTGTAAGAAAAACAGAAAAGCCATGGATAGATGATCCAGCAATCCAAGACTTGATTCTCCAGAGACGCCAAGCCAAGCTGAACAACTTCCAAAGCCCAGAATACAGACACCTTTGCAAAGCTGTCAAGACTGCATGCCGTAGAGCAAAACGCAAATGGCTGGACGACGTGAGCGCTGAAGCAGATAAATCATACAGGTCTGGGAACAGCAAACGCACATACCAGCTGATAAGGCAGATTAGTGGGCGGAAATGTCCTCAGGCAGGCATTGGTATCAAGGACGAGAATGGTGAGATGCTTTATGAGGCTGCTAGTATCAGAGACAGGTGGACAGAGTATGGCACTCAACTATTTCACTCCGATGCCCCAAGGCTCCCCCAAGATGAACGCCGACCAGAGCTACTAGAACCTGAAATCATGCTAAGTGAAATCAGAACAGCTATAAAGAAACTAAAAGCCGGTAAAGCTGCTGGTCAAGATGGGATATATGGAGAAATGATCAAGGCAGGAGGAGAAACTGTTGTTCAAGCTATGAAAGAAATAATTGATAACATCTGGAAGACAGGAGAGTGGCCCAGTGACTGGACTCAATCAGAAATAATCACCTTACCAAAGGTACCTGGCACTCAAGAATGCTCTAAACATCGTACCATCAGTCTGCTATGCCACGCTTCAAAAGTGCTGCTAGAAATTATACGCTGCAGGCTAGCCCACTACATTATGCCGCAGATCGCAGAGGAACAGTTTGGATTTGTTGCTGGTAAAGGGACAACTGACGCAATCCTCACTTTACGTAACATCATTGAGAAAACAGTGAAACGTCAAGATCAACAACTGTGGCTGATGTTTGTCGACTACAGCAAGGCCTTCGACACGGTCAATCATGATGTCCTGTGGAAAACTCTCTTGGACTTCGGCACACCAAATCACCTAGTCTGGCTGCTAAAGAGGCTGTACTCAAAAGCGACTGGTGTTATTCGTGTAGCAGACGGCCACACAGACCCATTTCCATTTGAACAAGGAGTTCGGCAGGGCTGTATTATGTCCCCCATGCTGTTCAACGCCTGTGGTGAATCGATCATGCGACAGGTGAATGAGGTTGTAGATGAGAGATCAGGCTGCATTGTCGGTGGAAGATCAATATGGAATATTCGCTATGCAGATGATACCACACTCATAGCATGCACGAAGGCAGAACTTGAGAAGCAAGCAGTTGAGTTGGAGAGGTGCAGTCACACCTTTGGTCTCCATATTAACGCAGCCAAAACCCATGTTATGACCCATGGTAGCAAAGAGACAATCTCCCTTGGTGGAAAGCCAATCAAGCAGGTTGAAAGGTTCAAATACCTTGGCTCAATGGTAGGGTGTGATGCAGACTCTACACCGGAGATCAATGCTCGACTAGCAATTGCCAGAGATGCCACCAGCCAATTATTAGGATTATGGAAGGCTAAAGCGATCAGCCTAAAGCTGAAGAAACAACTGGTGAGATCCCTTGTCTGGAGTATAGCCCTGTATGGTGCAGAAAGTTGGACCCTAAAACAAAGCGATATCAAGAAGATAGAGTCGTTTGAGCTGTGGGTATGGCGCAGAATGCTTCAGGTCAGCTGGAAAGATAGGAAAACCAATGCATGGATCCGTCAGAAAGTGGGAATCACAGAGAAACAAGGTCTGCTCAGTCAGCTGAAGAAAAGAAAGATATCCCTGTATGGTCATTGGAAGCGGCGTCCAGATAGCATTGTTCAGATAACAATAGAAGGAGAAGTAGAAGGAAAAGCCAGGCCAGGTCGAAGGAAAACAGGATGGATTGATAACATCAGAATGTGGACTAATGGTGGAATGGTCGTGGCAAGAGAGAAAGCACGCAAGAGAATGCCGACGGTTCTATGAGGACTATGGCAACGCAGCAGCAGCAGCAGTTTTACCACTTACTGACGACACGTGAACAAAAAAACTCCTTAGGTTATAATAACAGCGTTAGGTTACCAGTTACTAACCGCGGAACAACCGTGGAATTTTATACAAATACATAATCGATTTCCTTTGAGGTCGTCGTATCACAAAATACGGGGTATATGTTGTACCCTCTATGCCTCAAAGCCCGGGCCTCAAAGACACTGTTTTTGAAGCTAACACAACCGTGGTGGTATAGCGCCGGCTATGGATTTACAGTGTACCAATTGTGGAGCCCGATCCAACTGCGGAGCTCCGTATAGCGTGTTATTGAAGGTTGATAGGTTGTTTTACGAAATTACGGGGTGAAGACTTAAAATTGTTTTTAAGCTAATTGACCGCGGTCACACTTCAAACAAGTGGAATATGCAATTGTAACCAGCGCACTGCAGCGTTTATTGTTCTACTGTGTCAGATTTGAGCGCTGACATATTGTAAAATGTTGCCAATCAATATTCATGAGAGTGTACATTCAACGTCCAGTTTTCAAAATTGGGTGACTTGTGTTTGGCAGGTGTGAAATACATCTGACTGGGCGTATCAATTACGTAAAGGCATTGACATCATCTAATGGCAGCTGCCTAGTGCTGTTATGTGTTCACTGCAAAAACAGTGTTTATAAAGTGAAGGCAAGAATGTGTTTAAAAACGTTTTGTTTAGAATATGGATGTCAGATGTTTAGAAATTGAACACCATCACTGACCAATGTTCAGAAATTTGACTCATGAAAATAGCTGTTACATGTGTTTATAAAGTGAAGGTAAAATTGTGTTTATAAAAGTGTTTAATTTCTAAACACTGTTTTTGCATTGTATAATAATTATTATTACATTTATTTATCATTCCTTTCTTTTCCTTTCTCTGCATATCCTTATTCTTTTCTAGGCCTAAACTTTATAACTCACTCACTCTTCTTCTCCCTCTCTTCCCTCTCTCTCTCATCTTTTTTACTTTTTGTCCCCTTTCACTCTCCCTGTCATTCCCATCATTTTTCCTTATCTTTCAATTTACTTACTTCTCTTTATTGCTTTCTCTTCATTTCTTCCTCTTCCTTCAAACTCCTCTGATTTCCCAAAGCCCCTCCTCCCCCTTCCTCTCTCATCCAATCCCAAGACTTCTAGCTTCTACTTCTCACAGGGGAAGCTGCCCCCGTTGGGTACGCCACTGTTTCTACATGTTCTATGCCAATCTCATTCTTAAAATAGAATTAGATGAAAATTTGTAAAAAAACAAACAAACAAACAAACAAAAACAAAAAACATTAATAGACCTATGCTTAAACATGTTGTTATACGTTACCATTAGGCCCCTATACAGTACTATAGACACGTGGACCTGGCAGCCTTAATACATTCGATGTGTTTACGATCAGCAAGAGCATTCCATTTATTTACATGAAGCACCTAAAGTCAGGTGGGTGATAACGAACTGTACATCGACGGCTAAAGTGTGCCTTTTGTTCTTTCGGCTACTCAATCTCACCCGTTGGTTTTATGACAACAAAAGGTACCTTAAGGGCTGGGGTATGAACGTTTGGACAGTATTTATTGTTGGACATTAGAGCACATCAGACATATCGAATTGCATTCTGAATACGAAGAATGTCATTCTGATATCAAATAATTTTGATTTTTTGAAATTCGCAATGTAATACACATTTTATGGCATATGATTAAAAATTGATATTTTTGATATTTAACAGTACTCGAAGTAAACTTTATAAATCTAATGATTTATACTTAAAGTGTATGTAGGTGGGATGAAAAGCCGACGATCAATTGAAAATTTTGACCTATCGTATTGAAGATATGGATTTTTTTCCCAAAACACCAAAACAATTAGGTCTTTTGGGGAAAAAATCCATATCTTCAATATGAAAGGTCAAAATTTTCAATTGACCGTCGGCTTTTCCTCCCTGCTACATACACTTTAAGAATATGTCATTAGATTGATATAATTTACTTCGAGGACTGTTATATATCAAAAATTTGAAAAATATCAAATTTTTATAATTTGTCATAAAATTTGTATTATATTGTGATTTTCAAAAAATTAAAATTATTTAATATCAGAAAGACATGCTTCGTATTCAGAATGCAATTCGATAGGTCCGAGGTGCTCTCATGTCCCACAAAAAATACTGTCGAAATGCAATAAACGCTCATTTTAGATCCCTTAAGCTCTTCACACGACTTCACACGTTCAGTGGCGTAGCTGCCGGGGGGCCGGGAGGCGATCGCCCCGGCAAAAATTGCCTATTTGGGCCCCGCCCCCCAGTGCAAGGAAAAAAGAGGAAAAAGGAGGGGAGAGAGGAAAAAGAGAGAAGAGAGAGGGCGAGGAGGGAAAGAGAGATATTGGAATCCATACGATATGCAATACCATACGATTATTATCAATAAGCCTGGCAAATTGTCTATTTGGGCCCCCGCCCCCCTTGTTTGGGCCCCGCCCCATGCAGGCTTGTCCCCTCTGGAAAAAATCCCAGCTACGCCGCTGCTTTCGTTTGATCACTTATTGATAGTAGCCTGCCTATTAATGCGTTAATACGCTGTCAGGTCAGTTGCTGATTTAATGGCGGTACCCCTTTGTCCCGAACAAAAGGTACCTTTCAATGAATAGCTTGTCGGAAAATCAAATCGGCACAAAGGAACAATGCGACTTGAAGCCACTCAAGCGCCCATAACTCGACCAAATGATATCGTAGAGCAACAAAAGAGGTATCAAAATGCGCAGGAGAAAGGTGCGCTTTGTATACATTAAATAAGTTTTTGCTATATATTTCATTTCCCAATATATCTGACCATCTATAATCGTTTTGATACTTTATTGGTTGAGTTTATATGCACTTTTCAATCTTTGAAGTAGCCAAACCTCCTCCGTGAACAGAGTGAAAAACGGATACATTTCTTTAAAAGGGCATATCTTCAAAAGTTATTAGCCGATTGAAATAATAGTTTCGGTTTATTATAGCTAACGGGTAAAGGCTTTTTTTACATACCAAGATATACTTGATCAACTTTTCTGAAATAGGAGACAAAGAGGGCGCAATGAGGGGCCAGTCAATAGTGGCCATAAATAACAGCGTAGTTTCACCAGTTATCTTTCATTGTGATTTTGCAGACAATTTTGAAATTTTGAACATGCTTTACTACACAATCTTAATCAAACTCTGATGAGTTGGTATATTATTTATCTTAAACTTAACCTGTGTGTAAACACTTATTCAACAATTAGATCCTATGATTTCAGAATGGTTAGATCAGTTTATGTTCACGATCCCGTGTGTGTGAAAATAATGAAAAACTATCGTAACTCTAAATAAAGCCAGGAGTCTTATAGTGTAAAACTTCTTAGTTATAATTCAATTATTTTGGCACTGGTTGTGTTTTTGTCTTGAGAAGGTCTTATCCTGGGGCTAGCCATTTATCCGGGTGTGGATCGAGGCACTCAAACTTTTAAAGTGCCATGCCGGGTATGTTAGTTAGTTTAGTTAGTCAGTTAAGTTATCAGGTAAGTTATCAGGTAAGCTAGTCAGGTAAGTTAGTCAGGTACGTTAGTCAGGCAAGTTAGTCAGGTAAGTTAGTCAGGTAAGTTAGTCAGGTAAGTTAGTCAGGTAAGTTAGTCAGGTAGTTTAATCAGGTAAGTTAGTCAGGTAAGTTAGTCAGGTAAGTTAGTCAGGTAATTTAATCAGGTAAGTTGGTCAGTTATCAGGTAAGTTAGTCAGGTAAGTTAGTCATGTAAATTAGTCAGATAAGTTAGTCAGGTAAGTTAGTCAGGTAAGTTAACCAGGTAAGGTAGTCAGGTAAGTTAGTCAGGAAGTTAGTCAGGTAAGTTAGTCAGATAAGTAAGTCAGGTAAGTTAGTCAGATAAGTTTTAGTCGTGTAAGTTAGTCAGGGTCAGGTAAGTTAGTCAGGTAAGTTAGTTAGGTAATTTAATCAGGTAAGTTATCAGGTAAGTTAGTCAGGTTAGTTAGTCAGGTAAGTTAGTCAGGTAAATTAGTCAGATAAGTTAGTCAGGTAAGTTAGTCAGGTAATTAAGTGAGTCAGGTAAGTTAGTCAGGTAAGTTAGTCAGGTAAGTTAGTTAAGTTAGTCAGGTAAGTTAGTCAGGTAAGTTAGTCAGGTAAGTTAGTAAGGTAAATTAGTCAGATAAGTTAGTCAGGTAAGTTAGTTAAGTTAGTCAGATAAGTTAGTCAGGTAAATTAGTCAGATAAGTTAGTCAGGTAAGTTAGTCAGGTATATTAGTCAGATAAGTAAGTCAGGTAAGTTAGTCAGATAAGTTAGTCGGGTAAGTTAGTCAGGGTCAGGTAAGTTAGTCAGGTAAGTTAGGTAATTTAATCAGGTAAGTTAGTCAGGTAGGTTTGTCAGGTAAGTTAGTCAGGTAAGTTAGTCAGGTAAATTAGTCAGATAAGTTAGTCAGGTAAGTTAGTTAAGTTAGTCAGGTAAGTTAGTCAGGTAAATTAGTCAGATTAGTTAGTCAGGTAAGTTAGTCAGGTAAGTAAGTCAGGTAAGTTAGTCAGGTAAGTTAGTCAGGTAAGTTAGTCAGGTAAGTTAGTAAGTTAGTATCCACGGTAGTTATTGTGTTTTTATTTTTTCTTAATTTTAAATAAATTTTAGCAAACAAAAAGAAAGTTTTCCTTTCATGTATGAAAATATATATATTGCACTGGAATGTAATGCAGAAAAATTACTCCCAAAATTAAAATGACGGCGCCATAAAACCAACACTATTTTAGTCAGGTGGTGGTCGCCGTGCATTCTCTAAATTCAGTAAATTTTCATTGTCAACCGTGTTACACGGTTACAGTAATTGAATGGGATTATTTTGAAATTTTAAAACGCTTGAAATATCACAAACAAATAGGCCTATGTTAATAAATAATATAAATACAAGCTAAAAACGTTGGGGTTCGATAATGAACCCCACAAAACTAACCGATTATGGAAAATGCCATACGGGCGGTTTCACAAGTTGCCGGCTCTATCATGCCACTCGCCGCCTGATTTTAGTTTAGAAACTTCCTGGTATTTCGCAAATATGAAACCTGAACTCGATTATTAACCAGGAACTAATGTTATCCATCTAAAGTAAATACTATAACCAGACACGATATAGAGTGAATCAACACGTTACATACTCGTACAACTATTTTATCTACGCTCTACCCGGGTGGTCACTCCCATTGTGGCCTGTACACCATCCGCGATAATCAACTTTTGAAAAGCACCCTAAGCAAGGATTTAACCCTTGGCTAAAACAATACCCTAAACAGGGATTTTATTCCTTGCATCAAATTTCATACCCTAAATTTCATTTCCGCGTATTTAGCAATTGCAATTTTGCTACCCTGTTTCCCAATATTTCATGTTTTTGACACCCTAAACGCGTTACGCGCGTATCGTGCTTACCCTCGAAATACTACCCGTTTGACGCGTTTTCATTATCGCGGATGGTGTACAGGCCACAATGGGAGTGACCCCCGGGACGCTCTATAAGTTTACTGAATCACATACATAGCCTACAGTGATTACACGGGTGGTTCCGTGCATGGTTGACATAAATCGGTATTAATCTAGAAGCAACATAATAATATAGGCCTACTATTATTATAGACGTCAATCATGCAGCGTTCATTTCCAACTGCATGGACCTTCATGGTCATCGTATTCTTTTGTTTTAACCAGGATATTGACGGAGTAAACCCAGGATTTAAAGCACGAGTGACGCAAAAAGGAATTAATTACAGTAAGTGTATTTGTTAAGTGCTTTTGTTTTAATATTAGTACAATTGCCTCTTAAAAAGTAACAGTGCATGTGATATCGTATTGCAGGAAATACGATATATGTCGACAAAAGTTTTGGAATCTAGAGAAACAGAGCTTTAATTTGATACCAAATTTATTTTTCCAAGTATTGCAGGGACGCCAGGAATGGCGCTTGAAGTAGGCCGAATTCACACGTTATCCTATGGGGCGCTGAATTAGTGCTGCGCCCCCTTTTAACGGCCGTCGTTATGAACGCGTTCCTTTTACATTCTTCGCGCAAAATAAGACATGCGCTTCACAAAATGTGTTCTATTTCAATCATGATGATAAACAAAGATTACAAAAAGTCATCCTCATGAAAAATTATTGGAAAAAAACACTTTATTGGCCGAGTAGGCGCCTACAAAGTCTAGATATGCGTCCAAAAATCCTCAAAAAGGCTCAAAAATGGATTTTAAGGTTAATAGACATTGTTAATCTGCATGAAGCCGTTTTGCTGAATATTCAGTAGGCCTACGCAAAAAGATCGTAATTGTTACCACTGGAACGGGGGGGGGGGTATTTATACTTCAAACTCAGTAATAAATGATTTGCAAAAGAAAATGGCAACACTGATAATCTAGAAAAGAAATTAAACTTGGTTCAAAGACGTGCTCAAATTGTCGTCTGTCACTAGTTTTGTGGGTTTTGTACAAACTTTCGCATATTGGAGGAAAAGTCGAAATATTCGATTTTCGGCATTTCGGCACTGATCTTTAAAACATCATTTCTCTTGAACGGAATGTCGCAGAGACATGAAATCTTCGGTGTTGAGCTTCAAATTTTCTCTAGATTACATAATGAGTAATAAATGTGGATTTTAAAACCTTTTAACACCTTATAAGAGGGCGCAACACTAAATCACTCCGCATTTTATGTAACAACGAAATTCGGCTAATATAGTCCATAGTGAATATGAGATTGTAGCGACCATATCTACCGACATGTTCACTTTAAATCACTCAATATTGGCTCATATGAATTCGACAAGTGTCTTTAATGATAACATGCAGAAAAAAACTGGACAATTTATCTCAAAAGCAATTCTCTGTGGCGGATTAAGAGAAAACCCCATTTTGAAATGTGAGTGGTGAGTTTAGTATATTTTTAGCTATTTTTTTTTGCACCGCAAAATAGCGAAAAAAGTCAATGGTCATCGATATATGTCGACAAAAGTTTTGGAATCTAGAGAAACAGAGCTTTAATTTGATACCAAATTTATTTTGCCAAGTATTGCAGGGACGCCAGGAATGGCGCTTGAAGTAGGCCGAATTCACACGTTATCCTATGGGGCGCTGAATTAGTGCTGCGCCCGCGTACACGTACACGTACAAGAGCGGTTTATCAGGCAACTGCGAAAAAAACCACTCGACGTCACTACTGCGCTGAGCTTGAAGTGAACCAAAGTACGCTCTTAAAAAGTCTAGATACCTAGCAAAATAAGACCTCGCTACAAAGACAGAGATAAAAAGATTTTATCGCGTCTGACGTCATCTGTCATTCAAACTCGAACACGGTTTGTTTTCAAGTGTCGTGATGACAACCTGCCGAATGCGGCGGTATAACCGGGCGCCTTATTGTTAATTTTGCACCTTCAAACATGCAAACCATCTCAAAAGTTAGGTCTTTGTAGTAGGAAACTTTCTTTCGCGAAGGCACCATGTCAACAATGCCTAGAAAAGCTGCTTTTTGCCTTGTAAAAGTACGTAATTTTTTCCTTTTATGCGCTATTAGCCTGTGTAAACTAACCAAGGATCATAACTGACAGTGACATCAGACGCGAAAAAATCTTTTTATCTCTGTCTTTGATAATACAGATTTCTAGTCATATTTTTTTGCTGTCAGCCGATGACCACCTCTTTATTGATAGTTATGAACGGATTTTAGCTATGCAAATCAAAATTTCCTTTCCGTGTTTGTAAATGTATATTTATTATTTATATTTTAGTCACTGTCAATATAGGCAGATAGGGACGTAGCTAAATCGTATTTAACTTAACTGCGGATAAAATTTCCCACCTATTGTCATTGTTATAAATTTGACTAGACTTGTGTTTACCTGAACTGAACGTTTGGTTACAAATTGTGTTTTCATGGGTCATTGGATCATAATGGTGACAAATTACAATACAATGAACTTCATTGTGAAACCAGTATCCATGGTAACCATTGAAAATATATACACTGTTAAAAATATTTCCGTAAATTTCTAGTAAGGAATTTTCTGGCAGCAAAATTTCCAGAATATTACTTTTGTTTCCGTTAAATAACATTTTATTTTCAGACACTTGCGTATATTTTACACAAATTCGTTTTAAATTACAGAAAATGTATGTATTTTTACGGAAAAAATAAATACAGTGGAACTTCTGGACATTTTGCTGCCAGAAAAGGTTTAAAACTTCCGTAAAATAACGGAAATATTTCCGTTAACAAAAGTCATTGAAGCACATTTCTGTATTTAACAAAATTTTTAACGCTAAAAGTATGAAATGTATGTTGGAAAATAAAAATACTTTAATCATAATCTGAGGTCAGTTGATATTTCTTTCATTGAAATGATTTTACAACCAAAAACAGTTTCCGTAAATTTACAGATTTCTGTTAGTTTACGGAAACTGTTTTTACGGAATCGGGATATTTTTAACAGTGTACCGAATAATATATCCTATTTATCCATAATATAGGTTGTGCAATGAAAATATGAAATGCAGGACATGCCTATAGATATGACCTGATGACATGGTTCCTCATAGTCTGTATACCTTCCTGGAGTCATTTAGATATTGTTTTAGATATTTATTTATTTTTATTTTTTTATATCTCTAAATGGAAGTATATAAAAGTATCAGGGGCGTATCCAGCTTTCTTGGTCAGGGGGGGCAAAATAAAATTTCAGGGACACAGCACAAAAAAATGCAGTTGCAACATGTTTTTAGAGAGGCTGTACATGTCTTCAAGCTTCCCAAAAAGGCTTATTTTGGGACGATGTGCGCGCGTAGCGCGCAAAAAAATTGAATTTGACACTATTTTTGCCGATGATCGAGATAAAACTGGCTTTATTTGTGACAATATGCGCGCGCAGCGGGCAAAAAATTTGTATTTTACACAATTTTGGCCCATGATCGGGGTGAATTTTGATGGAAAGGGGGCTTCTTGCGCGCTTCCAAAAAAGGCTTATTTTGGGTCGATGTGCGAGCGTAGCGCGCAAAAAAATTGAATTTGACACTATTTTTGCCGATGATCGAGATAAAACTGGCTTTATTGTGACAATATGCGCGCGCAGCGCGCAAAAAAAATTGTATTTTACACAATTTTGGCCCATGATCGGGGTGAATTTTGATGGAAAGGGGGCTTCTTGCCCTTTTTCTTTTCATTTGCCCTTTGGTCAGAGGGGCACATTTTTCTTTCATTTTTTGTCAGGGGGCAGTCTGCCCCCCTGCCCCCCCCCCCGCTGGTTACGCTACTGAAAAGTATACATTTTCAGAAAGGAAATGATGCAAGAAATCCAACTAGCATAACAGATTCCTACAAAAATTAATTCTTTTTGAGAAAATCTCAAAATTTGATCTTGTTTTACTGACTTGAGGAAAGTATGTGTACGCACTTTATCCATGATCGTTGAAATTTCTGTTAAAGGCCTAAAGCTTTAAAGCTTAAAGGCCCATTCATTGATTTGCTCATATGGAAGTATCCGAAAAATCTTCAAAATCAGGTTTAGGCACATTTTGTTGCTGCCATAGATGTGCTAACATAACCCGCTAATGGTTAAGCTGAAAGCCACGTATTAAAGACAATGGAAGACTTTTTACACTAATCTGTATGTTCTCTATATTTAAGTAGAGAAATTAGCTACATGTATTTGAATTGGGATTTCAACTTTGTAAACGCTGTTGTTTTCTTTGCTTTGTGCCCAAATGCCTAATGACAATTTGAATGACTTAGCCTTCATTTTTAGGAAATTTATAAACAATTTTAATTTTGTTACACTTACGCTGGGATCACTGAATGGGCCTAAGATATACATTTTATTTCAATAATTTATTTATCACTCACTTTCGCCCAAAATGGCGTAAACGACTACGTATCTCATGTGCATACTCCCCGTCGGATTTATATAATGTGTTCACTTTGTGATTGTATCTATTAACAGTGAGAGATGTCGGCCTTAACATTCTCAAACAAGAACTGTCAACTCTGCCCATACCAGATATCAGCGGATCTGAAAAAATCAAGGGTGTTGGAAAAGTAGACTACACTGTTTCAAAGTAAGTGAGGATCATCTTAATTAGATGTGGTAAAATCATTTCTTACCCCCTTTGGAAAGATCAAAATTTAATGAACTATGCTATGAATTTGTAAAGCAGGGTGTCAATTAAAAGCTCTCATCATGAATTTAAAAGAAGTCTCCGACAATCACAACATTTTGTCTTAAAAAATAATTATCAACCACGAATCGCGTAGTTATATTTAAAACAAATTCATATAAAAACCATAAAAACGAATGAAAACAGCCGTTTCTTAGCACGCAATATTCGAAATTCCCGGGCACCGGTCAGTGCCCTAGACAATATCGGCGCGGGTAAATTGACGTTTTAATAGTCAATATGAGTTTGTTTTAAATAAAACCACATGATTCGTGTTTGATAATTATCTTTTTAACATAAGGCATAATGCTATGATTGCCGGAGACTTCCTTTAACGCAAAAGTTTTAAAAATGGCGTTTATCAGCTTTTGCATCTGCACTCCCTCACTATAAAATCAGAGAACTGGTCAACACTTTTAAAACACTTATTTTTGTTTAATTTTCAGTATGCGAGTAAATAGTTTCAACATCCCGTCAGCGACTTTAGTGCCGGATCCAACCATTAAGGGAGTTACACTGAATGCAAACAGCCTGTCTCTTGCTATGCACGGAGATTGGCGGTACAGTGCAAAGATCGCTGGGTTAGTTAGCTATTAACTAAAATGAAATAATATTTTATAATTAATGTAACTTTTATCAGCTTTGATGCGTATCAGATAAACATTCAAAGGTACATACTGTGACGCATATACCAATATTTTTATCAAACATAATAAGCAAGAAATGAAATACGGTACTTGCTTAGGAAGTACATTTTTATTATTTTAAACCTCAAATTCAAAGCATCAGATTTGATAGTAATTCGTCGTAGATGTAGTGTAGTAACCCCTGGATTAATTTAACATACTTCTTATTACATACACTCTTATTACCGGTAATAAGTGACTTATGTCCGGCCGTGTGAACACGACTTATGAACAGGGGTAAAGACCTGGATCGTAATTTTATAGAACTTTCATATCATGCTGATCACTCGCACCTGTAAGATTAGTGTCTTTGAAAAGAGCGTAATCATAGTCAAACTATTGCATATACATAGGTAGTAGTGTTCACACGGTTGGATTTAAGTTACTTATTGCCGGTAATAAGTCACTATAACCGGTTGTAAGTCCCTTATTACCGGTAATAACTCACTTTTGCTTGTTAACTTCTCCCTATCGTATCCACTTCCCGCACCATGTCCACACTGCTTGCTAACTTCTCTCTATCGTATCCACTTCCCGCACCATGTCCACACTGCTTGCTAACTTCTCCCTATCGTATCCACTTCCCTCACCATGTCCACACTGCTTGCTAACTTCTCCCTATCGTATCCACTTCCCTCACCATGTCCACACTGCTTGCTAACTTCTCTCTATCGTATCCACTTCCCGCACCATGTCCACACTGCTTGCTAACTTCTCTCTATCGTATCCACTTCCCGCACCATGTCCACACTGCTTGCTAACTTCCCCCTATCGTATCCACTTCCCTCACCATGTCCACACTGCTTGCTAACTTCTCCCTATCGTATCCACTTCCCTCACCATGTCCACACTGCTTGCTAACTTCTCCCTATCGTATCCACTTCCCTCACCATGTCCACACTGCTTGCTAACTTCTCCCTATCGTATCCACTTCCCTTACCATGTCCACACTGCTTGTTAACTTCCCCCTATCGTATCCACTTCCCGCAGCATGTTCACACTGCTTGCTAACTTCTCCCTATCGTATCCACTTCCCTCACCCTGTCTACACTGCTTGTTAACTTCCCCCTACCGTATCCACTTCCCGCACCATATCCACACTGCTTGCTAACTTCTCCCTATCGTATCCACTTCCCTCACCTTGTCTACACTGCTTGTTAACTTCCCCCTATCGTATCCACGTCCCTCACCATGTCCACACTGCTTGCTAACTTCTCTCTATCGTATCCACTTCCCTCAACTTGTCTACACTGCTTGCTAACTTATCCCTATCGTATCCACTTCCCTCACTAGTAGTGTTCACACGGTTGGATTTAAGTTACTTATTGCCGGTAATAAGTCACTATAACCGGTTGTAAGTCCCTTATTACCGGTAATAACTCACTTTTGCTTGTTAACTTCTCCCTATCGTATCCACTTCCCGCACCATGTCCACACTGCTTGCTAACTTCTCTCTATCGTATCCACTTCCCGCACCATGTCCACACTGCTTGCTAACTTCTCCCTATCGTATCCACTTCCCTCACCATGTCCACACTGCTTGCTAACTTCTCCCTATCGTATCCACTTCCCTCACCATGTCCACACTGCTTGCTAACTTCTCTCTATCGTATCCACTTCCCGCACCATGTCCACACTGCTTGCTAACTTCTCTCTATCGTATCCACTTCCCGCACCATGTCCACACTGCTTGCTAACTTCCCCCTATCGTATCCACTTCCCTCACCATGTCCACACTGCTTGCTAACTTCTCCCTATCGTATCCACTTCCCTCACCATGTCCACACTGCTTGCTAACTTCTCCCTATCGTATCCACTTCCCTCACCATGTCCACACTGCTTGCTAACTTCTCCCTATCGTATCCACTTCCCTTACCATGTCCACACTGCTTGTTAACTTCCCCCTATCGTATCCACTTCCCGCAGCATGTTCACACTGCTTGCTAACTTCTCCCTATCGTATCCACTTCCCTCACCCTGTCTACACTGCTTGTTAACTTCCCCCTACCGTATCCACTTCCCGCACCATATCCACACTGCTTGCTAACTTCTCCCTATCGTATCCACTTCCCTCACCTTGTCTACACTGCTTGTTAACTTCCCCCTATCGTATCCACGTCCCTCACCATGTCCACACTGCTTGCTAACTTCTCTCTATCGTATCCACTTCCCTCAACTTGTCTACACTGCTTGCTAACTTATCCCTATCGTATCCACTTCCCTCACCATGTCCACACTACTTGCTAACGTCCCCATCGTATCCAGGTCCCTCACCATGTCCACACTGCTTGCTAACTTCCCCCTATCGTATCCACGTCCCTCACAATGTCCACACTGCTTGCTAACTTATCCCTATCGTATCCACTTCCCTCACCATGTCCACACTGCTTGCTAACTTCTCCCTATCGGATCCACTTCCGCTACCTTGTCTACACTGCTTGTTTACTTCCCCCTACCGTATCCACTTCCCGCACCATGTCCACACTGCTTGCTAACTTCTCCCTATCGTATCCACTTCCCGCACCTTGTCTACACTGCTTATTAACTTCCCCCTATCGTATCTACGTCCATCACCATGTCCACACTGCTTGCTAACTTCTCTCTATCGTATCCACTTCCTCACCTTGTCTACACTGCATGCTAACTTATCCCTATCGTATCCACTTCCCTCACCATATCCACACTGCTTGCTAACTTCCCCCTATCGTATCCACTTCCCTCACCATGTCCACACTGCTTGCTAACTCATCCCTATCGTATCCACTTCCCTCACCATGTCCACACTGCTTGCTAACTTCCCCCATCGTATCCACGTCCCTCACCATGTCCACACTGCTTGCTAACTTCTCTCTATCGTATCCACTTCCCTCACCTTATCTACACTGCTTTCTAACTTCTCTCTATCGTATCCACTTCCCTCATCTTGTCTACACTGCTTGCTAACTTCTCTCTATCGTAGCCACTTCCCTCACCATGTCAACAGTAACACTGCTTGCTAACTTATCCCTATCGTATCCACGTCCCTCACCATGTCCACACTGCTTACTAACTTCTCTCTATCGTATCCACTTCCTCACCTTGTCTACACTGCTTGCTAACTTCTCCCTATTGTATCCACGTCCCTCACCATGTCCACACTGCTTGCTAACTTATCCCTATCGTATCCACTTCCCTCACCATGTCCACACTGCTTGCTAACTTCTCCCTATCGGATCCACTTCCCGCACCTTGTCTACACTGCTTATTAACTTCCCCCTATCGTATCTACGTCCATCACCATGTCCACACTGCTTGCTAACTTCTCTCTATCGTATCCACTTCCTCACCTTGTCTACACTGCATGCTAACTTATCCCTATCGTATCCACTTCCCTCACCATATCCACACTGCTTGCTAACTTCCCCCTATCGTATCCACTTCCCTCACCATGTCCACACTGCTTGCTAACTCATCCCTATCGTATCCACTTCCCTCACCATGTCCACACTGCTTGCTAACTTCCCCCATCGTATCCACGTCCCTCACCATGTCCACACTGCTTGCTAACTTCTCTCTATCGTATCCACTTCCCTCACCTTATCTACACTGCTTTCTAACTTCTCTCTATCGTATCCACTTCCCTCATCTTGTCTACACTGCTTGCTAACTTCTCTCTATCGTAGCCACTTCCCTCACCATGTCAACAGTAACACTGCTTGCTAACTTATCCCTATCGTATCCACGTCCCTCACCATGTCCACACTGCTTACTAACTTCTCTCTATCGTATCCACTTCCTCACCTTGTCTACACTGCTTGCTAACTTCTCCCTATTGTATCCACTTCCCTCATCATGTCTACACTGCTTGCTAACTTTCTCGTATCATATCCACCGTTCCCTCACCTTGTCTACACTGCTTGCTAACTTTTTCTTTCATATGTTTCCACGCAGAATTCACGTCAAGGACCATGGCAGTTTTGATGTAAATGGTGATGGAATTACCTTGCACGTTACTATCAGAATAGGTATGCATGTCCGATTTCACTGGAAATTACGGGACATCGCACATATTTTGTAAAATTTTCACTTTTATTTTATATGAATATGTCAGAAATCAGATTTTGCTCTTTAATACTTATAGAGGATGCTATGCTATGCTATTATTGAGGCTACACATTTATAGCCAAATCTGCTATTTTTCTCGATCAGAATTGGACACAATGTTATGAAATCTACCATAGTTTGGCATAATATACAGAGATTTAACTAACAGAATTTAGTAAAATTTTAGGCGATTTTAATCAACATGCGATTATAACCACAATTAGGTCGATTTTGCGCGTGTTTTTCATGTTCCACAAGTGACATGGAGCTGTGCCTTAACCCTAACAAATATAAGCCTGAATCCTTCAGGCCTCTAATGGCGGCGCCTTTCAGCACAACCCGTTGACCGTGTGTAGTTGTTGAAAGACTGAAGGATTGTGTCTAGCCAAATATAAAAAACTTCAATGCACAAAGCAAGTGCAAGTATCCCACGTGATCCGATGGCGTCATTATCCGATACAAGAAAACATAGGTCGGCCAAGGTACACACCCGTGGCGTGCCTAGCACCCGACTATCCCACACCAGAGAAAACAACGTTTCTTCATTTTATCTCCTGTATTTTTTCCCACTCTCTTCGCCAAAAAGCACCTGGGCGTTAGGGTTAATACTTTAAAACGAGTTGGTCAGTAAAACATTCTACAATAAAGGAAAGAAGAGAGTGAAGTGCGTAAATAAGAGCGCAAATTGTACTATGGCCGCGCATAGCATGCAAATGCGTTTCCCCAAATTTGACAAACACAGATATCAGTCATTAATAGACAATGAAAACGTTTGACAAATGTTTGACATCGTTGAATGTTTTTCAATCGTTTGTTAAGTGTAATACCTTTCAAAATCGAGTCCATGTTTTTCATATGATTCTCAGCTCACAAATGACCACATTGTCTTGTTTCTCATAATTATAGGTATGGATAGTTCAGGACGACCCACAGTATCCAGTCAATCGGGTGATTGTGTATTTAGCATTGGCTCCCTGCATGTCAAATTCCACGGAGGAGCAAGGTAACAATCACACACGACTTGAAAATAAATCTAACAAGATGATAATAATTAAAGGAGTTTTAATGACAAACTTAAACAACAATAGGAAATTATAATGCAAATAGATATAAATGCTTTTGTTGTTTATCATTTTGTACCCTAAGTTTGATAAGCTCGTAATCGGCGGGCTTTACAACATCGCGGATTAATATCAATATGTTTTATTTAGAGAATTGTCTTGGTACAATCGGCGGGCCTTATAACATCGCGGGAAAATATCAATATATTTTATTTAGATAATTTTCTTGTGACATCTCGCCAGAAGTATTACAAATTATTATTTGAAGTCCTATACTTTGTCTACTTTCTTTAACTCGCAAAATATAGACCAGCCAGATCAATTATATCCTTCTTAACGTGGGTCTACTTTTCGGCGTAGTGGTAAAAGCCTAATAATTCTCGCAAATTACCAGCTGATCAATGTATGCTTTGATTGAAACGTTATTGTAAGTTTATAACTTGACTTTTCCATTTCCAAACAGCTGGCTGTATGATTTATTTGAACATGATATTTCGAAGGCATTGAAGAAATCATTGGTGAATCAGGTAAAACAACCTTGAAAAGGCAAATAATTAATAACAATGGGGCAATAATGTTCTTCAGTAATTAACACTAGATCTTCAAAAATAACATTTAACAGTAATTTACTCAAAAATTTTAAACGAGACTATGCAACTGTTTTTGAAATACCAAGAAAAATGTAGTGTTTTTTAAAAACTATTCTTTAAACATCTTTTTTAACTACATGAGTCCTACCTATTGACATGATTGGTTACAATACAGTTATTATGCTAGTATTGAGCCAATCAACGGTGTTTTTAAAATAATCAAGTATTTCTATAACGAAGTAAAGAGATAAACATGTATTTTCTTTTACTATGCATAATTTCCTGGTTTATTTCATAGGCATGTAGCTTAGTCCAGAATGGCATCAACACTGATCTGAGCAAAGAGCTTGCTAAATTAGACCGTAAGTTCAACATTAAAGCAATATTATAACATTTTCAAACAAAATAGATTAGCATTTCTACTGTCAGATATATCCCTTTTATTTTTGAGCCGAACAACTACGGCAAAGCAAAGAAAATTGGAATTTACTACCAGCGCACATGTCGCCAATACGTACCACTCCTTCGGTCATGTTGTGGTACGACCCTTTGTTGTGTATATCATCGTCGCGCACGCCGCGTGCATACTGTGTGTTATGAACATCGTGTATGCGTTCGACTAACAATTCCATCGTAATAATAAAGCGCTGAATCCGCTTTTGACAAAACTACAGCACCAAGAGTCTTGATTTTTGCAGGCTATATTGGTTTAATAAAGTACAATTTAATCGTGTAAAAAAATGAATTAAAAAAATTCAGTGAGGGCGTCCTCCTCAGCAAATGTTATAATATGGCTTTAAGGTATTTTTGTGACAGTGGACAACCGTTACAGTGATATGCAGTGGATTGGCTTTATATATTTTGCAATAATTAGATTTTGTTTGTGGATTATGTTTAATCAATGACAATATAAAAGCACGCGATGCCGATTAAAATGTCAGTATCTAAAAGATTGCAAGATATAGCTAAATATTCACACATCATCACCCCGATCTATTGCAAAGAAAGTACGCTGACATAATCATGAAAAGTGCTGTTATTGTACGGACATTTCTTGCAACATGAGTTGCACAAAATTACAAGAATCTGCAAATATCTACGAACAATTACAAGATGTTTTACAGGATGTTTTGCGAGGGTGCGGAAGGGTGCGGAATCTCCAAAAAGTAAACCTTTTTCGCTTGGACATGCAAAAGTGGGAATTTGAATATGGTTTAACATATTTACAAAATAGGTCTCTAAAATTTGACTTTTACGAGCGTATTTGGACCTTCTTGGGTACATGTTTTCATACTTGCACTTCAATGATCCGGTTTTTGTTTTAGATTTCCAATCTAATGTATAGATCTGCATGCATCCTTTATAATACTCCTCCATAACCATCAAGATCACTGGATTTTCATCGAAACAACCTTTGACAACAAAAGATCCTAAAAGTTTTATTATTTGTCTTGTCATGTACAGTTGTTGCAAAGATTGACGATGTGGCTGAGATCGATTACTCGTTGGTATCTGCTCCAACCTTTCAAGGTGGCATCAACACAGCAAATAAGGTGTGTGCGTAAGCAGAGTTAATTAAAGGAGTATTTCGTGATCCTAGCATCCTCTATTGATGTCATTTTTCATTAGATATCCACGAAAAAACCTATTCCCAAAATTTCAGTTGATTCCGATTTTGCGTTCGCGAGTTATGCATGATTATGTGTATTACACTGCTCCATAGACAATGCGTTGTAATTTCGTTCTGGTGCACCAGAACGAAATTCAAATTTCACGATATCTTTGCTAAACGAATTAATCTGCAAGAAATATTTTGTACATAAACATAATGTAGCCAGAGGTTTCCAGTGATGTAAAAATCTCAACTTTTTTTGAGAAAAGTGGGGGGGATGAGGCTGTGGATCACGAAATGCCCTTTTAAGTCAGGCTCTATCACATCCGATTCAACTTTAGATCTAAAGACTGCACAAAAAGTAACGCAGCTGTTATAAATACGCCTATTGCGTCAGAACTAATAATTGTGTTCACAATATTTCAACATTACCTCACATAGAAAGAAGGTTGATTTATTTACGCGCATTTTTATATCCCATTTGTTCAATATTAGCAATACATTAGTGTTTTTAAAGAAAAATGCCCGAATTTAAAAGTTACAGCTATTTGTATTGATTTGAAGTCAACGCGAAGATAAAGGAGGGGTTTACGTGCCACAATGCGTAATAACCATTGAATGCTGTAAACTGCAACTTTTAATTTCGGGTATTTTTGTCTTTAAACATGTTAAAAGCACAACTGTATTGTTAATATTGGACTACATTTGACAAACTGGTCATCAAAATGCTTGTAAATAAACCATCCTTATTTCTATGTAGAAATATTATGGAAACAATTATTAGTTCTGGAGCTATAGGCGTATTTATAACAGCTGCGTTACCTTTTTACTTAACTTATTACAGTGACCCGATCTGTAAGATGATTTAAACCTCAATTTAAACCTATGAATCTCTCCCATTTCTAGTGTCAATTAGGCTAATAGGCTACATTATTGCTATCAATTGTACAAAGTCAATAAGTTGGGTAAATATATAACATAATTTGTGACACAATATATGATTTCGTGAGGTTTAAAACAAAATTGTCAAACGGGTTTCATGAGAAAGATGTTTGTTTGAATACAAAGTATTCTGTACATATACGAGTGGATATTCATACGTAGTGGTAGATAAAATGAATTAAAAGTTTTAACTTCAACACTACACTATTTTTCGCTCACCTGGAAAGAATTCTCTAACCCGACTAGGGTCTTCAGCATGTTATGATGGTAAATCGTGACCAAGGGCTAGAAATAGATTCCATTTGGGATAACCCGCCGATGCCCGGGGTGGGAGGGGGGGGGGCGACACTACATCGTAACATCCTATTACTTAATTCTGTCAATCATATGACGTCATCACTGAGAGATATCCCGATTGTAGACAAGATATCATAACAGCATCACCATGCTGAAGACGCTAGTCGGACTAGTGAAAACTTTCCAGGTGAGCGAGAAATAGTGTAGAGTTGAAGTTTAAACTTAAATTTATGCTGTACATGTTTTTATCGGATCTACAGGGCGAAGTATTTCCAATCGGTAAAAGACAGGAAGCACCCTTCCCTGTGCCACCTATCCCCAATGATCCTGATGACAGTAACATGGTGGAGGTATGGATCACACAGTTCCTCTTCCAGAGTGCTGGATATGTCTACTTCAAAGCCGGTTACTTGGAGTACAATCTCACCCAGGATAAGGTACGAAACAATTTGCTTAAATAATTGCTTACGACGACTCTTGCAGTGGGACTCCCATAATGGCTCTCCAAACCCGGGCTCCAAACTGCTCTATTCAGTATACAATTGTTGATGGCAGGTCCATTTGACTTGTATCCTCTACCAACTTAATGTAATCTTCCTTCTCTTGCTAGTTTCCCGGGTTTAGGCTATACAAAACGCGAGAACCCTTGATGCTGCTTGCTCTTCGTTACTGGCACATTGAGATGCAAACTTAAGCTTTACGATTCTTATAGTGTACTAGACATTGCCTACACATTTTCCATACTGAAACTCAGGAAACTCAATAGATGTCAAATTTTAACCGAAATTATATTACTTTTCAGGACATTTTCGCAATCTTATTTTGAAGCAATGTTTCTTGAATTGAGCTTTAGACTGATAATATCTAAAAGACATATTTCATGTTTGGTCATTAAGAAGCTTTTAATGATCGTGAAGAGAAAACTATGTCGGATGTGTAGACTTCCAGTTACCATGGTTACAACATATGCTTTAACATTGAGAAACAGGTCAAGTCCAGATATCCAATAATTACTGGTATGTCATTGCGATATTATTGCACTACTTTATCATGCGTAGTCTTTGTACTACTTGTATGGCGGTGCTCCGGTACTTCCAAGCCACTGCTCACAGCTTAGAGATGCTGTACTTTCCGTGTTACAATTATAACAATCTATGATTTTAATGTTGTATATTTTAGTCATATTGCTAACGGTAGTATGTGACCAGATGATCTTGTTCAGCCCAGCTTTCCAGTAATTGACCACGGCCCATTGGCAAATGTTGACAGTTGGTTACATTTGCCATTCTTGAAGTATTTTGACCAGATTATGGTTGAAATAATTTATGATCGATTACCACATTTTCAGCTAAAACGTTAGTAAACCATGGATAAGAGTATAAGGAATCTGTACATAAAAATCCGTAATATGTATTTTCAGTTTCCTCTAGAATCGTTCCCGATGTATGTTCTTGTCTTAGTTCACGATGCTCAACTCTGTATACTAAACACTGTTTTCTACACTATGATAATGAGTAATGTTTATATTGAATCCCTACAGCTGCCGTCTGGTGGTCAGATCAGCTTGAATACATCTTCTACCTTTGTCAAAATAGCATTACCTCAGGTAAGCCAATGAAAATGAGTTTATAACGTTAAGAACATTAATTTTGCAGTGATTTAGTTAAAGCCATATTGTAACATTTCCATAAAAATAGATTATGTATTTATTTTCCATAACATGTTAGCTTTTACTGTCAGATAATGTCCCCCTAATAATATTTTGAACCAAACAACTCGGGTAAATGAAAGAAGATTAGAAGTTACTACCAGCGCCGATGTCGCCAATGCGTATCACTCCGTCGGTCGTGTTACAGCACAGTCCTTTGATGTTTGTATGACTGTCCCGGTGTTATGAACAGGTGGAACAGACATTCCCTATTTAACAAATTGTCTCCTTGCTTCCTATTGATAATATGGCATCTTAATATTTGCTGTCACTAATCAGCCGGTATTTTTTTAAATAAAAGTTACACAAAAATTTCAACCTAACATTTAGATTACTCACATTTGCCTAACATGTGCGTAGAAATGAGAGTGCGCGGCATGGATGAAAAAGATAACAGACCGCGTACAAGCAGTCAAAGTCTCAGTATCATCCGATAATGAGGGCTGATTGTTCCATGAAATGCGCCAGGCAAAACTGCTACGCACTTACCGCGTATTTTTACGGTCTATCACTTAATCGCGAAGGCGCGCAAAGCTTTATCGTATGTACGCGAAGGCACGCAACGCTGGCGTGATTGTTAGACACGGCACGTTCGAACAATCGGCCCTTATGAATATGCGAGAATTCACAGCATACAATGCAAGAGGACTTTGACTGTTGATACATGGTCTGTAGCAGTCAGTTGTGCGCGGTAATTGAATATATTGATATAAATGATATACGGAAAAAGGTTTCAATAGCTGATATGCGGGTGTTAAGGTACAGCTCTGCTAAAATATGTGCGACAGTGCTCAAAATAAAGCGGGTCCGCCGAAACGTTGCTGTCCTGGCCCGTAAGTTACTAAATATTTGTTAAGATACGTTATTCTGAAAATGAAATTGATTTTTGTATACAAGATCTTTTGTTTAATGTTCTTTTTGTTTTGTGTAATACTACTTTCAATTGTTTTACAATCTCATTAAAAAAAGTGAATCCATGGCATTACCTGCTGTTAATTTGCGAGTCTGAAGTCTTACACAATTCCACAAAATTGGACCAGTGTAACATTACAATTTTACAATTGAGTTCGAGTCCATGAAAATTGATGATGCACTCTGGATTTCAAACCGTTGCTCACTGCACTATTTTGAGTCCAAACTCTTTAACATTTTAAGTCCGAACTCTTTAAATCTAATCTCCGCTAGTACAGTTTGTAATGTTTGAATGTTTCCAATTTCCAGTGTATGATGTGTAAGCCTCTTCCCTTGTTTCTAATCTCAATGGTCACTCATCAAAATGTGTTTTTAATAATATAAGTTATTGCATTTTCTTTCATTTTTTTAAATCCATGTATTCAAGGTGAGCAAGATGTACCCTAATCTATTAATGCAAGTCAACGTCAATGCTAGCAGCTCACCTGATGTCAGGATGAAACCAAACTCTATCAATGGATCAGTTGTCATCGACGCTGTCTTTTTTGTACAATTGCCAAATAAGACGTTGACTAACATGTTCACTGTACAATTGGTAAGTTAAAGCCATATTTGCTGAGGAAGACGCCCTCACTGAATTTTTAAAATTCCTTTTTTACACGATTAAATTGTACTTTATTAAACCAATATACCCTGCAAAATCAAGACTCTAGGTGCTGTAGTTTTGTCAAAATCCGAGATTTTGAATAAAATCGGCGCTTTATTATTACGATGGAATTATTAGTCGAACGCATATACGATGTTCATAACACACAGTACGTACACGGCGTGCGGGACGGTGATATACACAACAAAGGGTCGTACCACAACATGACCGAAGGAGTGGTACGTATTGGTGACATATGCGCTGGTAGTAAATTCCAATTTTCTTTGCTTTGCCGTGGTTGTTCGGCTCAAAAATAAAAGGGGATATATCTGACAGTAAAGGCTAACATTTTATGGCAAAGAAATGCTAATCTATTTTGTTTGAAAATGTTATAATATGGCTTAAATCAACAACAATAACAATAACAACCATAGGCGTAGATCCCGGGGGGATGGGGGATTTATCCCCCCCTCCCAATATTTTGCCAGGGGATGCTCCATACAATCATTCCCCCCCCCCCCAATGTTGACGCCTGAATATATGTTTCTGACCAAATTTATCTCATATTTGCCCAATTTTAGCCCCAAAAGTGCAAATTCAGTTTAGCTTCAAAATAGCAAAATTTTTCGCGCGCTTCGCGCGCATTTCTAACATCAACTTATTCTGTCGCCAAAAGGTGCTGGATTCACTATTCTTCAAGAATTTATTTCAACACCACCCCCCAATGTCAAAAAGAAATCTACGCCACTGATAACAACATGAACAAGAACACGATTTCTTGATTTCCTGTTGGCGCATCCCCTGCTTGCTAATCTCTTGCAGACGACAAGTTTCATTTAAAAAAATTCAGAATTGTACATTTTCATGACCATATGGAATCAGCATGAAAAATGCATACAGCTGAACTGAGTGCCAACAAGCTATTGGTGCAGTGGTTCTAGCGGTAGCTGCCTGGAGGGGGTTCTCCCTGGTTGAAGGTATACTGGGATGTGCGACGGTTTTGGGTTACCTTTTCAGCAATTTTGGTATATATATCGATGGGTGGGTTTTCAGTGGAGACCAATGCGCCCACTTGAGCAAAAGTGCCGCTAAAAGCGCCCAATTAGGGCAAAGTTGGGTACTTTTTGGGTGTTTTTTGTGGAAAATTGGTATACTGATGAGTACCCAGGGAGCAAACCCCCATATTTTGATGCAAACTGACTTGGCAAGATATAAAAACGTGTCCTATATAGATGGATTCTATGGACTATAGGCTACATCCCTAGGGTGGACACGTTTTGAAATCAGCTGCACAGGGGGTGTTATGGGGGGTCAAAGTTTGCCCCCCAGAAACCCATTTTTGCAGCGTACTTAATATAATACACTAAATGTGACAAAATCACTTTTATTTTACACAAAGATTATTAAATTAATGCTTAAAATTATGCCATACATTTGATTGGACTGGGCCACCATAGTGTGGTGGTGGTGGTAGGGGGAGGCTGGATAATGGGGGTGGGGGGTTATCAGATGAAGTAGAGCTAAGTATATATGGCATGTATGTGTGGTATATATCATATTTCGTTAAATTTTGCAGTCAATACACTACTGATGTGTTGCACATTCTTTCCGTGTTTCTGGATAGATATAACAAGTAGCTAGATCCTCTTAATCTTTACGATTTAGGTTCCTGTAGACCCACTCCTACTTATAGAATTGACCACCTTTTTCTATCCTGAATACCCTCTGCCTAGTAACAGAGACCCAACTTACCAAAACCAGTACTTGTCCCAGCTATAGCCATTATAGAGCCTGATATAGCAATGCAGCATCATATCTGCGTCTCTCAGTATTGCTCACCTCTCTCTCTCTGACCACAAGCAAGCGCATGGACCCTGAGTTTGAGCCCTTACTCAGTCCTTAGTACGGTACCCCTAACACACCCTGGCACTCCCCGAACTCCATACTCCTAATCATATGCCCGGAACCCCTAACAGAAAGACCTGTAACTGCATTCCTGGAACCTCTAACTCCATCCCCGAGACTCATGACCGTCCCTGGGGTCATCTTCAGTACCTGTAAACCGATATCCGGTTCCCCTTACCCAATGCCCACGGTACCCCTTACCCTGTTCCTGGTATCCAATCCTGGGACCCCTAACTCCATTCCCAACTCCTTACCCTATTCCTTGGGACCTCTAACACCAACTATTGGAACTTTAACTCCATTGTAGGAATCCTTAATTCCTTCCCCGATACCCATGACCCGTTCCTGGGAGCCTAACCCCATCTTCATTACCTGTAACCCCACACCCGGTTCCCCTTATCCAAAGTCGGTACCCCTTACACCATTCCTAGTACCCCTGTACCCCTTACACTATATATCTGGCACACCAACTATGGAACCTTTAACTCCATTCCTGAAACCCCTAATTACTTCCACGAGACCCATGACATGTCCCTGGGACCCTAAGCCCATCTTTGGCAGCTGGGTAACCGTCCCTGGTATCATAACCCCATCTTCAGTACATGTAAACACATATCCGGTTCCCCTTTCCCAATGCCCGATACCCCTTACCCCATTCCTGGTACCCATTACACCAACCCTGGGACCCCTAACTCCATCCCCTGTACCCCTTACCCTATATATTCCTGGGACCTATAACACCAACTATGGGACCTTTACCTCCATTCTTGGAACCCCCAACTACGTCCCCGAGACCCATGGCACGTCCCTGGGACCCTAAGCCCATCTTCCGTACCTGTAACCCCAAATCCGGTTTCCCTTACCAAATGTCTGGTACCCCTTACCCAAACCATGGGAGCAATAACTCCATTCTCAGTACCCCTTACCCTATCCACGGGACCTTTAACACGATTGTGACCTCTAACCTTTTTCCTGGAACCCCTAACTGCCGGGTCCCCCAACCCTGTCCCTGGTACCCAAAATCCCATGGCCGGTCATCCCTGAAACCCCTTCAAGTCATAACCTGTTGTACCCTTTGCCCTGTCCAGTGTCCCCTATAGCCCCTTCTTCAGTACCCCTAAACACGCCTTTCGTATTCCCAACTCCATCCTCAGTACACCTAATTCTGTCCCGGTACCCATTACCCAAACCCTGGAACCTCTAACTCCATCCTTAGTAGGCCTACCCCTAACCTTATCCCTGGGTCCCCTAGCACAGACTATGGGACTCTCCCTGGCCCCATTCCTGGCACCCCTAACTCCGTCCACTGAACCCCTAACCTTGGTACCTCAAACCCCATTGCTGATACCCATAATTCCATCCCTGGATCCCTTAACCCCTTCACCTGGACCCATAAACTGTGTTGTCCCCGTGACCCTCGTGACCCTTTACCCTGTCTTTGGTACATCTGACCCTTTCCTGGTACTCCTAAACATCCTTGGACTTTATCAGTGGCCGAGACATTACCAGCTACCCTTTCTTCATCGGAAATCCTACATGGTTAGAGAAAAGCAAGACTGTTCCACTGGATCATCTTGCTAGTTTTGTTGAGGCTGATCACAACCTGACAGATGACGGCATTGACCAGGCGCGGCAGTTGTTCATTTCAGTCTACTCTTCTAGCAATGACATCGCTCAGTGTAATAGCTCTGGGCTCACAACTTTCTGAAGAATACCGCCAACTGAGGATGCATTTCACCTTTACTTGGAGAGATCAGCATATGCATGCATCATAGACAAAACAGCACACATCGCTATCCTTCCTCCCAGATCCCAAGGAATGCGGATGGACTTTAGAGGGGGACATCGTAGTTCCACAAGCAATGAGAAATCCACCATGGCCACCAAATGTGTCAAAAGGAACCAACTGCTCCTGCAGGAAAGGGTACCAAAGAAACTGCAAGTGTTCAAAAGCATCCAGACGCTGCAATACTGGCTGTATCTGCAGAGGACATCCTGATACCTGTAGTCGAGCAAAGCTGCAAGAAGACTCGGAAAGGGAACTGGCAGGTGAACTGGAGTCAAGTGATGAAAAAGAAAGTGGATCTGAAGAAGACATCCAATGGGGTATTAGAGGTACCATTGCAGAAAATAGTTCCTGTAAGAATGAAACATTCCACTGAAATAGCTAGCATTTTCACTAGTAGTATTCTAGATAGGGATATACGGTACACAATATATAACCTCATTAACCAATCATTTGTCACTATATAGTATAGGCCTACATGTACACCTTAAATTAAGTGTAACTCTTTGCAGGATGATAAATTGACAAAACCAACACCACTTCCAGTGTTTGAAATTAAATTTCCTTTCATTTGACACCAAACACAATATACTTTGAGCAAAAATTACTAAAATGGACCCCCCCCCACACACGTGACCCCCTGTTGTAGGCCCCGTGCAGAAGATTTTTTTACATGTCCACCCTAGGGGTGTTTATTTGACCCCACTAAACTGTTTGACACCCATGAGGTTTTTATATCTTCCCAATGCAGGTGGACCATCTCTGCTCCCTGGGTAGAGTGGCAAAATCTGCAAAAGTAGATATAGAGAAAGTCAGCATCCGAAAGTTTGCGTGGCACATCCGCGTAAAATTTTTGATATTTTGAGAAAATATATCAAATCTTGGACTTTTTATGTTGATGAAGCATTCGGCTAGCACGCTGTAAAACCCTCTTTAGTATATGAGAAACAGATCAGTCTAGGCTGATTCGTTTCTACATATATATAAAACGATCCTGTTCATTCTGTTTGTCTTAAGATATACTGAGAAATTAAAATAGACGGCAAATCATGTTATTGACAAGTTAATAAGTGATTGATAAAACTAATTTTTTTGTTTAATAGACAACCTATGTTTCAGCTTCGCTGGGTTTCAAGGGGCACAATATAACGTGGAATTCAACTGTCATCAGGTAGGGGAATAAGTATTATACACAAACTGATAAACTATTCGCCGTAGAAGTGATGATGTAACGGGATTAACTACCATAACAATAGGTTATAACAATATTTGAATATATCGCCCTGCACTTCAAGCAGGTTACACTCATCACCTGTGTATGCATCACCTGTATCAGCATGATATGAATGGTCTATAGACGAATCAATTTTCACGCATTCCTATAGGGCCTACCTCAATGGCAGCCATAGCTGGGTCCCCCCCTTAGATCTGTCCCACCTAAAATGTGAAATGATGTGGCCTTGGCAGGGATATTAAACTGCATTCCATCACCCGTGTTACACGTAGAAAAAACAATGATGAAAGTTTACAATACAATACAATTCAATATCGATTTTTAAGCGGATTTAATCCATCCAACTGGGCAGTAACAACACCAGTTTGGTGCAGACGGACCCAGTAATGGACGACTGAATTCTGACCATCACTTGGCTCGTTGGATTCATCTATAGAATTACGATTCAAGTCATTATCCCGGTTTTTTAACATCTATGGTCACGTCAATGCAGAGGCTACGCGTGAACGTACTAGAGTAGTGCGATATCTGTTTTGAACTATTACTATGGTAGTAAATCCTGTTACATCACCACTTCTTGGACGAATATGCCATATTAACGGATAACTTTCTTAAGAGATGGACGGATTGGTGGCATATAATTCCTTTTCTATCGCGATGATTTTGTTAACGATTTGATATGACCCTAGATAATAAACACAAATCAAAGTGTAAAACATAACTTGATTTTAAGAAAATGTTTTTCTATAGCATCAGCCCAGCAAACACAAAACGTTTTCGACATCATTCGTAAAAGGTTATAAAAGGTTGTCAGAAAACGTTTTCATAACCTTAAAAACATTTTTTGATAATCTACTGTTCAGCAAACAAAAATGTTTTACAGAAAACGTTTAAATGTCGGGTTATATAAAGGGTATAAAAACGTTTTAATAACATTCCAAAAACATTCTTGAAAACTTAATACAAAACATTCTAAACAGAATGTTATTTTGGGGTTGAAAAAATATTTTGCGAAAAATGTTTGCCCAAAATATTTTCAATAACGTTTTAAAACGTTTTCACGACCTTTATATAACCCGACATTTAAATGTTATTAAAAGGTTTTGAAAAAAACATTTTAAGAACATATCTGTGTTTGCTGGGTTCAAACATTTTGAAATAATGTTATTTAAGTATTGACACAATATTTGGCAAAAATGTTTACAAAAATAGTTTACAATAACATTTTCTGAAAACATTTAAAAATATTGTTGTAGTGTGTTTTCATACAAAACGTTTTAAAACGTTATCATGACCTTTAAATAACCCGACATTTTAATGTTATTAAAACGTTTTTACCTAAACCAAAAGCCAAAATATAACTTACTTAAAACGTTTTTAAAACGTTTTTGTGTTTGCTGGGAGCGGTTCTTAATAGTACTTTCTTGGTGAGGTTGAGGAGGGGTACAGGGGCAGGGTGCGGCATATGGTTAAATCCGATAGCTGGAAAGCGCTGCTATCATAACTGTATAATCATATGGCACCTATAATATATATCGTATGCAAGCTAAAGTACATATTATTATGTTCCTTTTCAGGGTCGATGTTCAACTTCTTGAATCAAACATTGGTGATATCAATGTGAGTATGTCAGGGGCGTAACCATGGACAAGATGCGTTTCAAATCCTTAACAAAAATAATTAGAGGTTAATGACTGCGAATCGGATATTTTGAGGGTATTGTGAACAATCTGACCATTTTGCTTTGAAACGGAGAGCCCCTCATGATATTAAGTAATATTCGTTTAGCTCTTTTTGGGCCCATTTCCCGTCCAACAGGAACGAAATGCCTCACGACCGGGCCGGTGCTCTTCATATCTTATACTGTAACTCACACCACTCCACGCCATACATAAATTCTGCAAGTCACATTTCCCCAATATGAAATTTTTTAAAAGTAAAATTTTAATTTCAATTTTACTTCATTAAAGTTTGGCGGAGGCGGGGTTCGAACTCACGGCGCACTACTTTGGACACACTATGAACCCAGCGGCGCCAGGGATGCAAATTGTGCGGGAGCGGGGAGCACCGCTCCTAGGAAATGACAGTCAAAATTGAGATAATAATGCCTTGAGAAGAAAAAAAGAAAGCGAGGAAAAAAGAGGAAGAGAGGAGAGGAAGAGGGAAAGATGAAAGAAGAAGAGGAGGAGGAGGTAGAAGAGGAAAACAGATCTCAGCAAAAGATAATAAGTTAATAGGTGAAGCAGTGAAGTAAAATGGAAGAGAGGAAGACACTTGTGCAAAATATTGAGGAATTCATATGATTGTTCAAGAAATAAACGGGGAAATAAGAGCCTTAAATATTAAAAGAGGAAGGCGTTGGTGTTAGAATATGGATATGAGTAACAATGCATATTGAGGAAATTTACAATATTTATCATCAGAGGAGGTATTGGGCAGGTGGTAATAGGGCACATACCTGAGGAATTTTATAAAGTGAAGGCAATGAGGATTGTTTGAAAAAAGGTCATAAAGGAATATTCAGTGTATCAATACTATAACAATCAGAAGTGCCAGTGAGGAGATGACGACCTGGAAAATTGTGAGGGAATTTAAAAAGAGAACAAAGAACTGAACAAGTTGTAAGAGGTAAATATAAAAAGGCAGTAAGCAACCAAAGTAACAGAAATGGAGATACAATTAAGGATCAGCAAGTGTTATGCAAATTTGATTCCCTATTGATGCAAAAATTGAGGAAGTTAAAAAAGGGCATGCTGCAAGCAGATGCTAGTGCTAACTTGCAAAGCAAATATTTCAATCTTTGTACCTTTCAAATGATAAAGAACACTCAAAAGAAGAAAGACCAAACACAAAAAAGAGGAGGAATTTCTTGATAAGGAAAGGTTATCAGAAGGGGGGGGCAGAGCGACAAAAAATGAAAGAGAAAAGTGCTCTCTCTGACAAATAATGACTGAGAAAATCGGGGTGGAGGAAAGGAGCCGGTGTCCCAGCAAAGTTCACACCAAGCATGGGCCAAATCAATATAAAATACCAAATTTTTGCCCGCTGTGCGCGCGCATTTTTCCAAATAAAACCCTTTTTGAAAGCTCGAAGATTTTACATGTAAAGTCTTTTTAAAAACATCCTATGTTACCATTCTTATCTTTCTAAGTGCAGAACAAACATATTTTATGTCTGGTATGATTGAGGAAATCTTGAGCCTAAAATCCTTGCTCCTGAGGAAGAAATCACAATTTGCACCCCTGCCCAGCGCCTTAGACCACTCGGCCACTTGTCTTGTTGCAATCCATTTGAAACTTACTCGAAGATATACTCGCAACTTCAACATAGGCCTACCACGTGACAAGCAAAGGCAGAAAACGTACCATATTTTGGAATTTTATTTACCTAAAAACATTAATGTGTATTATTAGCGCTCAATTGTTGTTAACTGATGCGTGTTCTATAGGCCTATACAAAAAAATCCAACAATAAACATGATAAATGGGCGTCTATATGGACAATACATTACAATGTACATCGATTTTGGCACGTGCTCGTGTGTCAGTACATTTCCATGGTCAGTAAAATACTATAGAGGAACCTACCATTTTTCTTGTATAAACGTTCGATGTTTTGATCAAGTATGTGAATAATCGACATTAGACCCTTAATGTTTTTTCAGGAAATAAAAGATTAGATTACCATAAAAACGAAACAGTAATCTTTGGTTGGGTCTAATGTAATATTCACATAGAATTTTTCAACGTTTTTTCTATCCTATTCTTGCTCAATTAAAATTATTTTGGCGTATATAAAATTGAAATAAAATTCTCTGCCTCTTAAACGACATCAAATGTGCTACAATTGGGTATCACGAATCGTTATATATGATGTGCAGTTAATATTCATATTTTCTTTTATACAGAGGATGCTTCAGTTTTGACAGGAAAAATATTTTCTTGAAAACCCTCTCACTCGGTTATTTTAAAAAGGTTACCACGCTTCCCTAGAATGGGCAATAAATTAGCATTAACATTTTTCTTATTCTTTTTCAATTCAATTCAAGTTTATTTGGTTTCTTCTCACATATATACAAATTATTATTAAATACAGATAATCAAATACATTATAAATTATATGAGATGTGGATGCCATCAAGAACGCTGTTTCTAGAATGCAGTATGGCGAAATGTGGTGTAACTGTAACTATAGTATTTAAGGGTAGACGCGGTATTGTTGGTCGAATGAGTCAAAATATCGATATTTGTTATCTTAATCAATATATTATTGAAAAAATTACACTTTGATGTTTTGCAAAAGTTCATTCTACAATCATACACTTGCTTGATTTTTTTTTAAAATGAGTTATGCACGTTTTACAAAACTGTTGTTGTTTCAGCCCTCTTTACAACATACTTCAAGAACCACAGGATCTACAAAAGTATATCTGTGATATTTGAATTCTTCAACACACTCGAAACGAAAATGATCAATGCAGTTTTTGCCAAAGCTCACTAACATTCGCAAGATGCTTTGAACTACCAAATCGCAACAGTTTAAAATAGTTGCTAACCTTAAATACCGTCATTATGGTCATACACTATCCCTGTGAACAACCATGTCCCAGCACATCCCTTTTTAAAGGGATTTTTATTTATAATTAATTTATTATTTCGTTTCTATTTAGATGAGTCTGTTGAAGAGCGCCCTTGATATTGCTGTGCGGATTTTGCTTATTCCAATGGTGAATGGTAAGTACGCCATCTGTCTAATATGGTCATGCGTTTTGAACTCGTCACCCAAAAAAGGGTGGCGGTGTTACGTATTTTCAAATTGTGATCTGTTCAAATCAGCATACCGCGGCTAAACAAAAAGATGGTGTCATGGTTTTGATCTCATTTGAAAGCTAAATAGGGAAAAGAAGAATTGTGCATCGCACACTAGCATAATTAAACATGAATTTACAAATGGAAACATGTCATGCACAAGAGTAGAAACTCCGGACATACCTGCCTGTGTAGGGACTTGAACCCCAGACTCCCTTGTTTTAATTTACAAATGGAAATATGACATGCATATACCAGGAAAAACTCCGGACATGCCTACCTGTGCGAGGACTTGAACCACCGGCCTCTCGCTTTTCGGGCGATCGCTCTAACCACTGAGCTGCATAGATTGTCCCTGATAAACAGGATTCAAGTCTGGTACTTATGGATTTGAGTAAACAATACAAACAACACATTACATACCAGTGTATACGAGATCAATTAATGATGCTTACCCGCCAGCCTAATATAATCATACAAACAAGAGGCTTACGCATCATACACTGGAACATGGAAACATTCAAACATGGCAAACTATCGCACGAGATCAAATTTTACAATTTAGCAAGTGAAATCAAAATCATGTTTCCATGAGCTTCCATGTTCCATTTTGCTTTCGACTTAACAACTACTCCCCATTCCAGAAAAATACAGCACTAATTTTTTGGGATTAAAAAAATATTATCAAGTTCTGCCAAATGAAACATACCTCGATCCTAATCATTCATTAAGTCCTAACTGGAGATAAAAGAAAAAGTTCACTATTTTACTACTTTCTTGAAAAAAGAGCCAAAAACATGCATTTTTGGCACGTTTTCTGACAATCGAGTCACAATAATCACAGACTTGGAACAAGTCTAAGCATTCAAAATCTTGAGTATATGCCAAAATTTTGCTCTAATTTTCACTTTGTTGTGTTATTTTAATTAAATGGTTCAGTTATAAGAATGAAGCATGTCTTTTCCAAAAATTAGAATGTATAAACTGAACTTAGTCTTAGTACAGGTCTTTGGGCTTGATTGTCACAGCATACGAAAAACACCCTAAAAACGCAAGTTTTTGGCCCTTATTTCCAAAAATTGGCCATTTATTAAAATTTGAATTTTATTGCTAGTTAGGACTACGTAGAGGATTAGGATTTAGCTATGTTTCATTTGGCAAAACAGGATAATATTTTTGTAATCCCAAAAATTAGTTCTGTATTTTTCTGGAATAGGAGAAGTTAGCAATAGCATTCTATGTTAGCACATTTATGCTACCAACAAAGGTATAATGAACTGAATTTGAATGATTTTTACGACGAATTTTCCAAATCAACATATCGCTGAATGGGCCTTCAAATTATATTTTCACTAATTTCTTTAATATGTGAATGTATGTTTGTTTTCAGAGGAAGGTAGCAAAGGCATACCTTTACCATCAATTGATGATGTGATATTTGAAAATCCTGTTATTAAAGTAAATCAGGTAATGTCATTTTATTAATTGTATAATTGCTAATATATCATCACTTCATAAAACATTACTTTTTAAATTCACACGAACATAACCCTAAACCCGTGCAGTTCCTGTGATTAAGGTCCAGAATCAGCTTTAATACTAATAAACTGACCTCAAAGAAAAGGAAAAACTTAAAAATCTACCTTGCACAGAAGAATTGAGGTCATACAGGGTCAAATTTCAAAATTGCTCAGATCGTATTATAAACCACGCCAAAGTATTGCTCTGATCATAACGATTCAGAAAAAGTATAGTTTGATCTATCTGAGATGCGCATGGTTCCCGGGTTATAAGCAAAGAGGTAAAAAGTCGCATTTTAGGCTCCACAGGGGTCAAAATTAAAAACGCTCCGATTTTCATAAAAATGGTCTCTAATGTATGAATTTTGATACCAATTCAAATAAAGAATAGTTTGCATCATCTAGGATGTCTCGTTACATTGGTAACCGGGTGAAAGGATATGACCTTTGACCTTTTGCTTATAAAGTTAGAAATCGAGATCTACACACCACATATAGGCAAAACTATACTTTTTCTGAATCATTACCAGAGGAATACTTTTGTGTGGTTTAACCTTTAACTCTTTTTGGAGCAATGTGAAAATTTCCCACCATAGTTTTTCTGGTATAAAGGTCTTTAGCAGAGTTATCATTTGGTTCCATGCATTTTAAATCACAAAAATTGTACGACCGTTGGAAACCATGCACTTTGCAACTGGACATAATTTGTTAAAAAAAAACACGTCTAAAATAAAATCAATTTATGTAGCTGTGATAATTTTGTGTTCTTATTCGTAAACATATATTAATAAAATCAAATCCCAAGACTGAACTGAGTGAGACAGCAACACATGGTTAACGACTTATTTAATACAATAGAAAGGTTGCGAAATGACGTTACTTTAACTTTAACGTCTAGAGGATTATAGAGGATTATGTATTCAAAACAACCTTGGTTTTGAATACATAATCCTCTATAATCCTCTAGACGTTAAAGTTAAAGTAACGTCATTTCGCAACCTCTCTATTATACACCACACCACGCAATCCAATCCGACACACGGTCATTTTATTTCTAATACATAATTCATTGGATATACAGTAGCGGAATAAAGTCATATAACAATTATTCAAAACAGCGCCCTTTACCGTTCAGGAGCGTGATTATAGGTTAAAACCTCCCATTCTTACATTCTTTGGTTGCTTTTCCAGGGATACTTCAAGTTGGGATTGGATGTGAAATACACTGGATCGGATAAAAAAACACTCTGAACTACTCAAAAACTTGAAAAAACAATAATGTAAGAACAAGAATGATCATTGCCCTCCCGTGATCCGACTTCAAGGTCATAATCTAACACACCCCGGCACGAAAAGGTTGGATCACACACTGCCAATGACATAGAAAACGGATACGGAAACGGAAACAGAACTGAAAAGATAAAAAGACCTTTTGGCACAGATTGGCCGACCGGGCCGGGTCTTCTGTTCTGCGCGTGGTTAAAATCTTGGCACGAGTTGGCCGGCCCGGTTCTTCTGTTCTGCAACCGACTGGACTCTTTAATTCTTCTTTAGTCTCGCCGAACTTCGACTGGACTATTGGTTTTCAGCAATTTCTCCTTCGCAACTTTGATATAATTTGCTCTAGTTCCTTAATTATGACCGATTATGATCATTATTATGTTTTCAGAATCTGGTTTCCTATACTTTGTGCAGAGTTGAAGAGTCCAATACAATCATTGGACTCTAAAAACTTGGACTGTGTTGGATAGGCTCACTTTCCCCACGAATTTGTTTTCAAAATTTTTTGACCAAAACTCATTTTTGACTAAAACTCATACCAAAAGTCATATTTTTGACCAAAATCACATTTGTGACTAAAAATCAAATTTTTTGACCAAAAATGACCAGAAATCGCATTTTGGATCAGAAATCATATTTTCACCAAAAATCACATTCTTGACCAAAGTCACTTTTTGACCAAAATATCGCATTTTTGTCCGGAAAATCACATTTTTGACCAAGAAAAGATTCTGAAAATATAATAATGATAAAATTTGATGTTTTTTTCACCCAATATAAAATTTATCGATCGAGCTACGAATTTTAAACCTCCAAAATCTTAAAACTCATAGCTCGACCAATAAATTTGTGTATTATATTGGGTTCAAACCATCCAATTTTTATATCAAACTTGGGCAAAAGCTTCACTGCCCCAGATGTTACATTTGACATCACCCATTTGGGGTTAAAAGTCACGCGTAAGTATAAATTTTGGCTCAAAATGTGATTTTTAACAATAGATCAAAGCTTTATTTGCTTGTTGTTCAGGGGTCAAAAGTCAATGTTGCTCTAATTTGTTTATAAAACGAGGCAAATTGTTGGTCTAGCTTAGAGGTTTCGGAAAACAATAGTTTGTATTATCTGCGATGTCTAGTTTGTATGTGGTTTGTATGTTACGCAGCAAAGAGTTAAAGGAAGATTTCGTGATCCTAGCATCCTCTTTTTATGACATTTTTCAGTAGATATCCACGAAAAAAGCTTATTCCCAAAATTTCAGTTGATTCCGATTTTGCGTTTGCGAGTTATGCATGATTATTCGGTATTACACTGCTCCATAGGCCACTGTAGTAATTTCGTTCTGGTATACCAGAACGAAATTCAAATTTGGCGATATTTTTGCTAAACGACTGAATCTGCCAGAAATATTAGTACATAAACATTATGGAGCCAGAGGTATCCAGTGGTATAAAAATTTCAATTTTTTTTGAGAAAAGTGTGGGGATGAGGCTGTGGATCACGAAATGCCCTTTTAAAAGCTCAGTAGGATTCAATAGGATTCAGTGGCCTTTTTGGGTGGGTATATTCTCTGACTATTGACCTACTGTTTCACATGCTGCAGTGTTGAAATATTCGTGCCGGTTATATCCCAAACACCCACAGAGGTGATAGTTTACGGCGAGTTTTGTAATTATTACTTGATTTTGATATGTAAGTAATACGATAATACGTCATAGGCAGTAATGTGTTTGTATTAAAGGAAATAACAAAAATAATTATTTAAGTAATAGAAATACTATTTGGAAATTGCAGCAAGATTTGCAGATGTTTTTATTTGAACAGTATCAGTTCACCAGTTTTGCTAGTTTTCCTAATCTTTGGGCTAAATTAATAGCATCGTGAAGGTCATATATATCATTTTATACTGACAGCTGTGCATTGTGTTCAGTGTGTACATAGGCTATTTACTTTTCAAATCTTGCTGATGCTTGTATAAGGTATTATAGACAAATTATTAGAATGCATGTGCACCAGTAGATATGGCCCAGGTTGAATAAAATAAATAAACATATGAATGAATATTTTATTCCCTGGATTATTTTTGTTGGGACAAAATAATGATATAATTTGACGCTTTGAAATACAGTTTAAATATGTTAATCATAATAAAGTTACAAAGTTAAAAAAAAAATATCGAAATATTGCAAAATCAAACTTTTCCCCTCATAAGTTGTTTCAAAACAACATATTGAGGAAATTGATATGACAAATTTTTAAACTTTGATATGGAAAGATACCCCAGCCCTGTTGTCTCACCAGAGAAGATGAGCAGAAGTCTTTCTATCTGATGATAAAAAAACTCCCTTTTAAAGGAATTTTTATTTTAATTACCATCTGTGTTCTGAACTTCCGATCGCAGATGGTACTAAGTTGCTAACTATTATTTTCCTGAATCCCTTTAACTTTAAAAATCGATTTAATTTGAATAGGCATATTGCATTTGATACAGTTCAGAGGTTAATCCATCTACTTTGTTATGCCATACGCGTATTGTATTATTATATTGTGGGAAGGGATTTCCGTACAGATCGACATCCGGTAGGGTTACTCCATATGAAATCAAGGAGTCGCCCCACCTGACCCCTTCAGATTTGCTTTATATTTTAGTCATATGTTGTACCTGTAAAAATATTAAAAACCTGCACATTTGAGGTTAGTAGCTCTTATGGATTTTCGGTGGCAGCCATTTAAAGTTGGAGTAGGGGTCTAAATTTGGACCCAAAAGTTGGCCTTTAAATAAATTTCATCTTTGGGAGTCTGTGCCTTCTTTATAAAAAGAAAGAGAGGTCTGAAACTTTGTATACACACTAACTGCATGCCCAATTTGAAAAAAAAAAAAAAATAAAAAAATTCTGTAATTGCGCGTTGTGTCACGGGGTCATTAAATATGCAAGAAAAAATGTAATGTTTTGTAAACTGGCAAGTTTAGCCCCCCTAAATTCACATTTTTGTCAGATTAATTATTTTTTGTTATCACTGATGCTATATATAGGATAAATACAATGCATATCCAAAAAATTGAGGTCACAACTCATTTACATTTCGAACAGCGCCCTCACGAAGATGACATTTGTTTAAATTCAACATTTTCAGGGGCCCAAAGTCGATGTGGTCCACCTTCAAAATTTATGTAACATCAATTTTATATAACTACTAGTCTTAAATTACACCATTGCTAAGTCCCAGTAATTGTATAGGTTGACTTCATATAAAACAACAAGCATCAAAGTTGACCATTTTCTTATGATTTAATGTAGTGACAAATGTGTGAATTCGGAAGGCTTGAAAGTCAAATTGCCCCAAAATATTGAAAATAAAATGGAAATAAAAGTAAACAACGCGCAATTACAGAAATAACAGACTAATAACTACGCATCTAGTCATTTATTTTCAATATTGTGGCCATTTTTTGACTTTTAAAATTTGCAGTAAGGCAAAGACTCCCAAAGATGAAATTTATTTAAAGGGCAACTTTTGGGTCCAAATTTAGACCCCTACTCCAACTTTAAATGGCTGCCACAGAAAAATGGGTAAGATTACAGACCTCAAATTTGCAGGTTTTAATATTTTACAGGTACAACCTATGACTAAAATATAAAGCAAATCTGAAGGGGTCAGGTGGGGCGACTCCTTGATTTCATATGGAATGACCCGGTAGAGAAACACAGGATATGCGTATTAATATGCTTCATTGAAGCATGGAGGTATACCTCCATGATTGAAGGATATAATACCAAGTCTGATACCAAGTTATTTCTGTCATTTTGCTGCATGGTGAATCATATTGTCCATTTTGTGTTTTCAGTTTCCTCTTGTAACATCAAAATTGATCCCCGTTGTGTTTGAGCTTGTTTGTGTGTTTTGGTTCACAATGCGTAATGTTGGTTTCATACTTTCTGTCGCTTGCCGCTGAGCGGTGTGACGCTTCATCATGCCACTTATACTTTTCTACAAATTCTTAATTTTGAACTAAGATGTCATTTTTGAGTGTTCAAAAGTACACAGCATGAAATTGTGGTTGAAGTACAAATATGACAATTGTTTTATACCTAAACAATGCGAGTATCGAATCAAGTAAATTTGGCAAATTTGTCTAGGAATTTCACGATTTTACTGCAAAAAAAATATAAAAAAAAGAATATGAAAATATAACATGTTTCTATACAAAAACGATTCTCTTATAAACCGTCATGCGCACAGTTTCCACCTTGATACACCTGAGCACACATTTTCGTCCCAAGAGCTTCCAAGCAGAGAACAACAAGCAGTGAATGTCTCCACACAGTTGAGTACATAGCAATGTAGGATCTGTGAAGCTTCTAGCTAAAAATGGGCCTCTTTTGATTGGTTTTTGTCGAAACCTCAAGTGTTCCCTTCATCCAATCAGATTTTTTTAAAATATCAAACGAAAGCTAACACTTCCACCTAAAAACACCTTTTAATAGTCACTAGGTCAACAGATAACACAATTCAATGTTATAGCAAGGCGAATGTGGAAAATCTGTTGAAAACTACCTAGTATCCAAGCACATTTTTGACCAAAATGTAGGTTTTAAAAGTCAAAACCTCAAGTGTTCCTTACAATATTTTTCAAATTTTATGTCATTAAATGAAAAAGCACACTTATATTGTCCATATACTAGAGTCACTAGAATGAGCAATGGTTAATTCTCTTTAAATTGCAAA
This sequence comes from Amphiura filiformis, assembly GCF_039555335.1. Taxonomy (NCBI): domain Eukaryota; kingdom Metazoa; phylum Echinodermata; class Ophiuroidea; order Amphilepidida; family Amphiuridae; genus Amphiura; species Amphiura filiformis. The sequence continues at coordinate 474,632 of NW_027305514.1, read as the reverse complement.
TCTTGTGCAAAAAGTTACTATTTTCGCCTGTTTTGTCATACGGTCGTAAATTCAATGAACTATGACTTTTAAAAAGAGCGCTTACAAATTAATATGAGATTAATTTGCCGTTTTAGCTGACATGGACGCGCTAAGAAAAACGAACGCACGCGGCGGCTTTGAGACCGCCTTTTTTAAAGCCTACTCAGAGGCTATTACATCAGGAAGAGCTAGTAGGAAGAAGAAAAATAGATTGGTCCAAACTACGTGAAGTTGAATGGTTTGATTTGTTTGTTTTTTCTCTCTTCCCCATCAATCTTGTTAGGGATGACATCAAAACTCGACCGACCGCGGCTGAACGCCGGTTCTGCCCGGGCCCGTCCGGTTTCCATTGTTTATGACAATAGAAACCGGACGGAACCAGCGGTCAACCGCCGTTCGAGTTCATCCCTTATATTAATGCACAAATTCGATTTGATAAATTCCATGCTTCATCGTGCTAATTTTATAGTTTGTGTATTCTTTGCGTGAGTAGGATATGCATTCGAAACAGAATTTATTTCTGCGCATTTATGACGCCTCATTAAATTTGTTGCAATATTGGTCCCAATATTGATGTCGCAGCATACATTTATATGAAAGTAATCCAAGATTTGAAAGTTGCAGTAAAATCCTATTGCCTTGTATTCAGTATCCATTGAGGGAAATTTGCTCTCATTCTCCTTTTTGTTTCATGCTCTTGGAGGGGATCAAAACATGTGATAATCAATAACAATTGCCATTATTCACATCAGTGATCATAATTCACGTAATGTCGCTTAAAGCAGTATTCAGACTTTTTATTGTACGTAAAATATTGTATGTAACATATCTACATTGGTTTTTTTTCTATTGCCATTCTATTTCCAGTAATGTTTGATGACGTAAAATCGATAATATATTTCTACTAGATATTATATGTAACATATTATTGATTTTTCGTCATCAAACATTCGTTATAACTTAAACATTACTGGAAATAGAATGACAATAGATTAAATAACGTAAATATGTTACATACAATATTGTACGTCTAATAATCGGAGTCTGTGGAGCGCTTAACATTAAGATATCAATATTTTTCTTAATCACCAACAACCCAGCAAACACAAAACGTTTTTAAAATGTTTTAAATAGGTTATATTTTGGGTTTTGGGTTTTGGTAAAAACGTTTTAATAACATTAAATGTCGGATTGTATAAAGTTCATTAAAACGTTTTGTATGAAAACACACTACAAAAACATTTTTTAAATGTTTTCAAAATGTTATTGAAATATATTTTCTGCAAATTTTTTACCAAATTTTACCAAATATTTTGTCAACACTTAGACCTAAATAACGATATGTTAGACTGTTTGCAATAAGTTATCAAAATAAGGTTTTGAATGTTATGAAAACGTTTTATACCCTTTATATACCCTTTATAACCCGATATTTAAACGTTTTCTGGTAACCTTTTCTAACCTTATGCGAATTATGTTGAAAACGTTGGGGAGGTCCTAAATGGCCTGCAATTGCAAGTTGTCCTTTCAGTGGTAAAGTTAGATTCAAAATTTTCTGATTGGGAGGTGTTACTAACATATGTAACCCTTAGTCTTAAGCTTCTTGTGATCTTCTTGGTCTCAAAAACATTGAACTTGTCATGTTTCAATATGGAATTAGGTAAATAACGACCACTGTTGTGAATAATTTTTTAAGTTGATTATCACATGTTTTGACCTCCTCCAAATTTACGAAACAAGAAGGCTAATCCAATGAGACCTGAAACATTTCCTTCCATGGATACTGAACACAAGACAATAGGATTTTGCTGCAACTTTCAAATCTTGGGTTACTTTTATCTAAATGTACGCTGCGACATCAATGTTGGGCCCATTCCAACAAATGAGGTGTCATAATGAGCAGAAATAAATTTTGCTTCGAATGCATATCCCGCATTAGGCATATATAATAACCGTTTTGGAATAATGGCCATTCATTAAAGGGGGGGGAAGGATAATTACTTTTTGGTAGATGTTTAGTTATTTTCTTTATTATAATATGCAATGTATAATAGTATATGTACAGAGCCATTCTTCTGGTATAATAGTACAAAAGAGATGATTATGTAATAATTAAAAAAAATAATGTATTATTAAATTCAAGTAATTTAATGGACGGTGTAGTACTAATTAGATGAACATTTATTATTATAATGAAGATGTAAATAGTGTGTGTTAATGAGCACTCGATAAATATCAAACAAAATCAATCAAAGGTGATGAACCCATGAAGTTTGTGTTTTAAATCCAAACCAGTAAGTTATCAACCACGTTGCTAAGCAACCATCATCATCAGTGGTACACAGAAGTTCGTCACAACATCAATAGTGTAGAAAAAGATGTCTGGTATATATCGAAACGTCCACAGTGAGTACTGTTTATTGGACTAGAAGTAAGAAAAATTCCGATTTAAAGTAAGTTATCAATCAGTGAGAAATTTTATAAAATGAGGAAAAAAACCACCCCAGATTTGTTTCATTTAATTGTTATGCAATGACGAACTTTAACATGTTTTAGATGACACACAAGATTGTAACTGATTTGATCAACCCATTGTTAAAACGGATGTTGGTATGTAAAGTAGACTAAAGATGATATAGTTAGGCCTATTAGGCTGCGATCACATAGAAGTATACGGTATTTGCTATTCGCTATACGAAATACGCTCATTCGATCAGGCTGAGTTCACTTATGAGTATACTATGTGAACTCGATCAGCCTGATCGAATGAGCGTGTTTCGTGTAGCGAATAGCGAATACCGTATACCGTATACTTCTATGTGATCGCAGCCTTATAGAGTAAATCTGTCCTGCTCAATTGGGCATAGCCCTTATTGTAATCCTCTTTGTGAAGTCAATGGATGACTTCACCTTTTAACAAAATCACTATGACACAAGTAAGAATTATGTTAAGTCAAAGGATGACTTTACTTTTTAACAAAGTTACTAACCAAAACAGATTTTTGTAAGTAGTTAACTAACATAATCTTAAAAGTATAGCAATGTACTATTATTAATATTATTTCAGCAATTTCTTCTTCTACTTTCTCGCAACCTTGATTTAATTTGCTCTAGCTCCTATGTGATGCGATCAAGCAAAATCAGTCGGAACTCAGAAATATTGATTTTGAGATATAGCCAAACAAAGGAAATATTTCCTTTTGTTTCCTCTTGTCTTGGAAACTCTTTACTTGCTCATATCTTTGTAGCTTTGTAAATCCTTTTTCCTATCCTGTAAGAAACTTCAAAATTTATTATTGCCGAGTTCCGACTGATTTGCTTGATTGCATCACCGATTATGACAATTGTTTTCAGAATCTTGCATTCTCTACCTTTCTACATAACCATGATAACCTAACTAATCGATTAATTCACCACTCGGACAGTAGCCGCAATTGCATAATTCTGAAGGCTATTCTGAAAACATAGTAAACAAATGGATTTTACCCATGATACATGGATTTATCAGTCTCGCTAAATTTTTCAAATATCGCGCTCGCCTTGGTCTCGCACAAGAATTATGTGTAGCTTGACCATGACAGATAAATGCCCGTATCATGCTCAATCCATCCAATTTTATATCAAACTTTGGCAAAAGCTTCCTATCTCAGACTTAACAGTTGGCATGACCCAGTTGGGGTCAAATGTCACGCATCCGTAACTTTGGCTAAAAATGCGATTTTTACCAAAAATACTACGGTACTTCTTCTACAGCAATGAGACTTGGCCTTTGGAATCGAATATAGTTTGGGTATATGGCTGTACACACATTTGGGGTTAAATGTCATTAAAGGGTATTTCCGGTACATAACCAAATACCTTCAAAGTGCTCTTTTTCCTACAGATTACACGGTACGCAGATGCGACGGACACATACATGCATTGACATTAGCTGGTGTCTATGGGGTAAACTCAGCTGCATAGATTTTGAGTTCAAGGTCAAATGACGACATCTAAGGCTTATGTGATTTACCGAAAAGGTCAATTGCATTAGAAGTTACACGGTAAGCTTTAACCATGTTATCCATTCATCTGTGTGCGTGCATGTGCATCAAAACAAAGCAAGGCCCGAGCCTAGCCTTGACTAGGCCTAGCCTACATGTATGTGTTTCTAATATTTAACCAATCAATGAACAACAGTCTCGGGAAAATAGTAGGCACACGGTCTCCAGTTCACCTCGGGGACCAATAGATTCCACCAGATCCCTAATGAGCAGTAAATGTTTGTATACTATTTAGGCCCATGATCGGGGTGAATGTGGTAACCCTTTCCTCCTTTGCTTTCATTTTTTGTCATAGGGCACTCTAAACGCTGGCTACGCTAGTGGATCAAATTATTATTATCTGCGTCGTCTAGATTTCATAATTCAGAATATTGAATATTCTTATCCGTCTTGATGAAAACAAAGAGAAAAGAATACATTATACATAAACATCCAACTGTTATACACACATAACGGAATCCTATATCATTAAACAGTGTAACCGCTAAAAACGGTCCAATAATGTTAGGTACCGACATAAATACCGACACCACGTTCATCACACGGCCTCGGCTTGATTGGTATTTTTTATCTGCTATATCAGACGGAATTTGTACGATCCAGTACCGCGTGATGCTTGCAAAAAACATGCTAAAGAAATAACATACAGCTACAAAGTATGGATTGGGCGAAAAAGGGAGCAGAATTATAGGTATTGCTCCAACGGAGAGGTTAATAGCGAATAATATATACGTGAATTGCTCCCGGATTTTCGGAAATAATAATATGGAAAACTTGGTAGCGCAGATGTTGCCGAGAAGTGCTGCCGCTCCAGCAATGCCGATGATTGTACCGACTGTTGCGGGACCAGAATTGTAGGTATCCTTCATCCAGATCGCTAGAGTTAAATCAAGACATTTCTTAGGAAGAAGCGCTACTGTTCCACCTCCTGACACAAATATAATTTGAAAATCGCGAAGAATGTTTGCAAACGAAGAGCCATTTTCTGAGTGTTTCGTTTCATTGGGAATCTCTTCGTGGTGTGTTACGGGTTGTGTGGTCTGTCCGCAACAGTTTGAAGTTGTGAGAATGAGCATAAACGTTAGTATAAGCAGTGTAACAGGCATAGGGAGTAAAATCAATAGAAAAGCTTGCTTAGATCCTAAAAGTTCAAAAGCGACTCCAAACACAGCTGCTCCGATATATGAAAAGCAATTAGTAGCCACAGCAAATGCAAGTATGATTTTACCCAACTTGGTTTCTTGTGTACATTCGTGTGTGATTGTCGCAAAGGCATTAGGTGTACAGAATGATGAAGCTGCACCTTGCAGAAGTCTGGCGACAAAGACTCCTAAGAAGTTCATGGAGAAGGCGAAGCAAATGGACATACCAGACAAGAGCAGAAGTCCTATTAGAAAAGCAGTCTCATACCCAATTTGATCGCCTATATACCCTGACAAAGGAGAGCAGGTAATACTTACTATGGGTGCTATAACGAAGATTGCGACTCCGGTGTAATAGATGGATGACGGTGAAGATGATGTCAACGTCTTCATGAAGGATCCATTTGTGACTGAGGTGTTAACAAAGTCACTCTCCATTTCGTTGTGTACACCAGAGCTATGGACCCAGTCCCACTCCGATAGAATAGGCGTAATCATATTGTGTGATATCCGTTCTAATATCAATATGCCCAAGCATAAAGTGATACGCGTGAATGCGATCATTTCAATAAAAATCAATGTTTAGGATACTCTTCTATACTATTTATTCAACACAAGTATATTGATATATCTTTACCTCAATAGAGGTTGTGCATATGACGTTATATACCGTAAATATGGTGGACTACTCAAATACATTCAACAAAAGCATGATTGCAATCTACCGCGACAGTTCGTCTCACACACATATCAAATCCACTACGATCAAAATAGTTTGATGACAACATTTGATTGAATGGACTGCACTGCGCCATGATTACGGCGAAGGACACCGGTTCAAATCCTTTGTTTGGAGCCAATCAATAATTTCACGCACAGCTTATGTATTTCGATGTGTACAATTATAGTTGACATCTCGAGAGCTCCAATGATGAACTGATGTGATTTCAATGTCCTACTTTCGAGCATTGATGTCCTTTATCTGTTTGAAGTCCGATAACACCTCATTATACATGTAGAATTAAAGAGGGGATATCCTTTTGCTTGATAAAATCAATAGAACCTGCCAGGCGCGAACGAGGCCAAATTATTTAAAAAAATGATATTCCGCCAACGCAATATATAGGTAACAAAATGGTCATTCACCAATCAATGAATAAATTCAAGAAAAATATAGTCCTAAAAAGTATCCCGCTCTAAGAGAGAAAGTTATGGCTGGATGTGTTTACAAGGTTAATGGTTTGCCTCATTGATTTAAGACTCAAGAAGTCATAACAATTGTAAGAGACTGTATGCAATCATGGCAATTATAAGGCATTTTGGTCTAAAATATGCCAATTTATCAGTTGTTGACAGCAAACTCTCAAGTGTGCAGTGGTATGTCATGATTGAAGAACAGCGATAATATTATAGTATAGTCAAAAACCTCAATTCCGTGACCATTCTCTGGCTAGTAAGGTTTGACGATTGATTTGACTTCCCCATGTCCCTCGCGAAAATCCCGGCATTTTTTGCTAGAGGCCAAAATCCAAAATGGCCGCCGCCACCATTTTGAAAAATTAAGTAAAAAGACACTTTTCGGGTATGTCGAGCACAAGGATTCCGATTCTGACATTAGTTTGACATTACGGCATCATTTTCACCCAAAAATCCAAGATGGTGGCCGGCACCATCTTGAAAAATTTAGTTTTGAACCAGAAGAACTAAAATCGTGTACAAAGACACTTTTTTGGATAAGTCGACCACAAGGATTTCAAATCTGACATTAATTTGACATTACGACCTCATTTTTACCCAGAAATCCAAGATGGCGGCCGCCGGCGCCATCTTAAAAAAATAAGTTTTGAAACATTAATTTGACATTATAACATACTTTTTGGCCAGAAATCCAAGATGGTCCCCATTTGGTAGAGCGTAAATGTAATTTTTGAGTGGGAGCACCTAGGATCATGAATTAACTCCCTTTTTTTGGCTAATTATAAAATAGTAATGGATATGGAAGCATTAGGTATATCATTTCAGCTTTATCTGGGGTTAACATCCCTTATCTGGGGTTTATATTGCTCTATCTGCGGTTTAGGTGCCTTATCTGGGGTTTACACTCCTTATCTGATGGAAGGCGCCGGCCTTATCTGGGGGTTAGACTGCTTTATCTGGGCTTACGTCTCTTAGTTGGGGTTAAGGCGCCTTATATGGGGTTTAGATGCCTAATCTGGGGTTTAGACTGTGTTATCCTAGGTTTACGTCCCTCATCTGAAGTTAAGGCGCCTTACCTGGGGTTAAGATGCCTTATCTGGAGTTTAGACTGCCTTATTTGGGGTTTATGTTCCTTTAGGTTTATGTTCCTTATTTAGGGTTAAGGCGCCTTATTTGGGGTTGGGACTGCTTTATCTGAGGTCTACGTCCCTTATCTGGGGTTACGGCGCCTTATCTGGGGTTTAGACTGCCATATCTGAGTTTACGTCTCTTATCTGGGGTTAAGGCGCATTACCTTGGGTTTAGATCTGGGGTTCACGACCCTTATCTAGAGGTAAGGCACCTTATGTGGGGTTTAGATGCCTGGGGTTTACGTTCCTTATTTATGGATAAACACACCAGTATAAATTGTGTGCGGTATTACCGGAAGTAGGAGCTTCTTCATGATGCGTAGGATACAAGCAGGATATTCGGAACGATTCTCACCCCAAAGAGTTATCAAAACAGAAGCTACATGTTCACCGCCATGATCATATTGTTGAACAACTTGAACGGGCTGTTTATAGCTCGCGCCACAATATTTACACATTCCCCGTGTGACCTCGGGGTCATTGCAAATGTACGATAATGTTAGTTGGTATATAATTTGTGCGTATTGCAATGCTATAGTTTCAATTGGATGAAATATTACAAAGCAAACGCATAGTAACAATACTGTATGGGCTTTGTTCCCGAAATGAGAACAATAGTGTGCATATTGTTATGCAGCATTGTTATGGTAAGTGATAGTACAACTCATTGTTGCTAATGTCAAACTTGTCAAAGTGATTGTGATTGTATGATGAGAGCATGATAAAGTGCCCGCTTCATTTACCTACGTCATCAGCCAAACGGGGGAGAACACTATGGACAGGACACTCTGAAGAGTGTCCTGTCGATACATAATGATGCAAAAATATAATATCTCCCCCTCGGCATGCCAAAATGTTATCTGCCCCCCCCTTTGCACATGCTAAATTTTTGGGATCACAATTTGCAAACCTAAATTTGAATATTTTTCCTACTGTTTTCTAAGCCTTTTTTAGAGCATTTTATTCAATATTCCCTGCCAGTGAATGTGTGCCAAAAATCGGATATACCCCTCTCGGCTTCCAAAAATTGATTGACCCCTCCTTTTGGGTGGCAAAAAAAATCTTGACACCTACTCCCCACCCCACCCCTAATTTTACCCTCCCCATGGCTCATAATTATTGCTCATAAAGATCTTTATCATGTTTATTAAAGTGTCATTTAGTATGCCAAATGTGAAATGTTTATCACCTATGTCACGAGCGAGTCATCATGTTTTGCCCTAAACATGCTCTACTACGGCCTTTGGTTTTAACAATTTAAAATCGCCACATCTCGATATTCTATTATTGCCGTAGATAAAGAGAGTGATAGTGTGTCAATAATGTACATTGTATTGCAGCTGGATTTTACATGCATTCTTTTATATAAATTCAAAGAGTTGAAAATGATCACAATTTTTACTCAGGATTTCAAATTTTTACCCGCAAATTGCAGTTAAACATATCCACAGCAAAATACCGGTCCTCACTAATTAGTGTATTTAATTTCCAGTTAGTGTATTTAAGATAAAACCTGACAACAAATAAAATTTTCTTGCAATAGAAATATCATATGGGATACTGATATAGTAGGCCGCAACCGCCACAACGTGGAGCTGCTACGCGTAGCTGACTTTTTGCTCCGTGGAGCCAAATTGACCAATCATGATCAAGTTAGAGTTTTTCATTACTCGGAGGTAAAACTGACTAATTAAGTACGACTTACTCATTACGTGAAGCGAATTTATTCATTAAGAATTTGCCAGACGAGCGTCACGTAGTTGCAAGATATCCTCGGTCACGAAAGTTATGATTCAAAAAGTAGTTTATGAAAAGTACGAACTGACTTATTATTAAGATGGACATGCACTCATAAGAAACTCATACAGTATTGTACATAACTATATAGCTAGGCAGAGTGGTGGTAAACTATGCACACAGTTCTGCGATCTGCAGTGTATCACCGGGAGCTAATTTGTATAACTTGCGCGGTGTCCCTGCGGAATTCGACCTTCAGCAAACTGCAAACCAGTTCGGATTTACTTTATATACTAGTAGTAGGCCATACATACTGTAGTTACTGTCCGTTTTCCTATACACAATACTCAGTGCGCTCACCATTGACGCGTGACCTCTACAAATAGTGTATATTAGAAGTATAGGCCATTGCCTAGTTGACGTCACTGTGTAAAAAATAACCGGCCAATATTTAAAGTATTCTCTGAAATTCTAGAAAATATAGTTTTGTAACATGTCCTAAATTTTTAGCTAATTTAGGTGTTTGGAAATATTGGTACTTTAGTGTTTTAGGAAGGATATGTAAACGACAGATAACACCAAAAATATGAAGAAATTATTTCTAAACCGTGTTAAGTCATTAAGCTTCTCATTTTCAAGAACGCTGGTTAACAATAAGCAGACTATTGTCTCATTTCGTAAACAAAAGCCCACAGTATTGTTACCTTGCGTTCGCTTTATAATCGTTCACCCAACTGAAACTATAATACCAGCTCATTGCACAGGTAAAACAGACACAAATGCAGTGTGTATTTAACCAGAGAAGATCTGATGTAACATAGTTGAGCTGTTTTCATTGAGTGTTATCTTGGTTTAATAGCTTTTAATAGGGTTTAAGTCCTTCAAAGGTCGTGGTGAGTTCTACTGTAGACATGACTGCATCATGATTATTTTAAAGTCAACAACATTCAACACTATGATCACCGTGATAGTATGAGAGTAGCAGTACCGTGGGTGTCAGTGATCCTGGCCTGACACAGTAGACAAACAAACAAACAAACACGTCACACACATGACACATGCATGCAAGGTAACATTGACTATACACTAATCAAACAATGGTATTGATCCTGTACAACTGGTCGTGGTTCATTTACAATCGATTCATTTAAAATCCCCATAGTAAACATTAATTTTGGCAAGAGTTTTCTCTCTGACGAGGATGCATCCACTGGCTCCGCGTAATGAAAAGATCTAACATGATTGGTCAATTTAGCTCCGCGAAGCGAAAAGTAACCTACGCGTAGCAGCTCCACGTTGTGGCGGTTACGGCCAGCCATATATTGATCATGCGAAAATCGTAAAACATAGAATAGAAACAGTGTGACATATACTTTATGTGGTGATCATTTCGATCGTGGTTCATTACTCTAGCGCGTGATCCCGTTGACATAGTAACATTACGTAACTTCGATACTGAATTACCAAGGGGGTGAAACTAAATCCCCGGTTGCTCTGTTAGCAACGCAAACATATGACAAATCCCGTTGGTTTGCTAGCTAGAAAATGAGGCCAGTTATCGATCCGTTATGAGCTGTTATGAATATTTCATATTCGACCCCATGATCAAGTTGGTGAATAACGACGCCGTTAATTTTACGAACTTTGTCTGTTCAATGAGAGTATAGCGCCCCAATACACCTGGGCATACACCACATTTCGCCATACTGCATTTTAGAAACGCTTGCTGTTAGAATAAGAAAAATTTTAATGCTAATTTATTGCACATTCTAGGGAAGCGTGGTGACCGTTTTAAAATAACCGAGTGAGAGGTTTTTCAAGAAAATATTTTTCCTGTCAAAACTGAAGCATCCTCTGTATAAAAGAAAATATGAATATTACCTGCACATCATATATAACGATTCGTGATACCCAATTGTGGCACATTTGATGTCGTTTATGAGGCAGAGAATTTTATTTCAATTTTATATGCGCCAAAATAATTTTTTAATTGAGCGAGAATGGCGATAGAAAACACGTTGTAAATTCGATGTATAAATTACATTAGACCCGACAAATGATTACTGTTTCGTTTTTATGGTAATCTAATCGTTTATTTCCTGAAATAAAATTATGGGTCTAATGTGGATTAATTGTATAATTGATGAAAACATCGACGTGTATAAAAGAAGCTACAAGAAAAATGGTAGGCCACGCCACATTGATAATCTATGCTTTTAGTATACGGCGAGTTCGTAGCGCACGTGTGAATCAAAAAGCGATATACTATTGTGCGTGTATAGCCTCATTTATTGTCCTATTTCTGTATATAAAACACGTAGTTATCAACAATTGAGCGCTATTAATACGCAGTGCGCACTAATGTTTTTAAACAAATACAATTCCAAAATATGCTACGTTTTCTGTCTTTGCTTGTCACTTGGTATATTGATGTAATGAAGTTGCGATTATATTTTTTAATTTTCATCATGACACCATCAAGCCTGATAGCCGAGCGGTCTAAGGCGCTGGTATTATGTCAATATCGAATAGGAGTACATTATAGCGGCTCAGTACAGTGTGGGTTCGAACCCCGCCGGCGCCTCTGACAAAATAAATTTCATTTATTTTTTTAATTTCATATTATGTTAGGGAAATGTGGCTGGCAGAATGTATGTATGGCGAAGAGTGGTGTGATCTGGGCACAAACTACTCGAAAACGATCCGGTTTATGAAATGGCGGACGGGCATTTTCCATCAGGCACCGTGATATGTTTTTCAAAGAAAGTCTACTTAACTAATTTGGAATGACTTTTTGCAATAGTAATGTCGAAATAAGGACTTGCTGTCAGTAATACCATCCTTCCGGTCCAAGACAAAAAATCTTCAAAATGCTTCTTCTGCCACAAACAACATAGCAGAGTGATGCCACTTGCACACATGCATTGACATTAGCCAGTGTCTATAGGATGTTCACAGATTTGAGGGTCAAAGGTCATTAAGGGGCCACTTCCGGTCTAAAACTAAATACCTTCGATAATTTTTATTAGCCTGGAAAAACATAGCAGAGAGCCGGTATGTTCACACATGAATTGTTGTTACCCTGTGTATATGTGGTATTTTTTGGGTCAAAGGTCATTAAGGCATTAAGGGGTCACTTCCGGTCCGAGACAAAATACCTTCAAATTGCATCTTCTGCCACAAACAACATAATGAGACATTTTTTTATTTGGGGTCAGGGGTCATTAAGGGGTTACTTTCGGTTTAAAACCAAATGCCGTCAACAATTTTTATTAGCCAGGAAAAAAATAGCAGAGAGCCGGTATGTTCACACATGAATTGTTGTTACCCTGTGTATATGTGGTATTTTTTGGGTCAAAGGTCATTAAGGGTCACTTCCGGTACGAGACAAAATACCTTCAAATTGCATCTTCTGCCACAAACAACATAGCTGAGTGACACTACTTGCACACATAAATTGACATTAGCCAGTGTCTATAGTATGTTCACAGATCGGGGTCAAAGGTCATTAAGCCGGTCGGCTTGTTCGTGTTGTATGCAACACTAGTTGTATTCTGAGTTACAGTGTAAAATGTGCGTGAAGGTCGTATTCATAGGTATATCAATTTGTTGCGACGTGTTTCTCATTTGATAGCGCGAGTCAAACACCGTTTAAACCAATCAACAATCCTATTGCTGAAGAGGATAATAGTCTTCTACCTATTTCTATAGAACCCTTGAATAGCTCTAGTCTTTGTTTGCTTTAAATCCTGTTCAAGTGGTGGGTTACAAAGTATTGTATTTTGTCTAGGTATGTATAACAATGGAGCTATTAAAAATGGAGAAGCAATAGATTATGTAACGCATTGTTCACTTGTGCCGATTTGAAATCCGACAAGCTATTCATCGAAAGGTACCTTTTGTTTGGGACAAAGGGCTTCCGCCATTAAATCGATAAGCTGACCTGACAGTGTATTAACGCTTTACCTAGCAGGCTACTGATCAAACGAAAGTCGCGTGAAAGCGCCTACTGCAACGAAAAGTACCCTATGTTACCATACAACCCAAGGGTGTGATTGAGTAGCCGTAAGCACAAAAGGCACACATTAGCCGCCGCCGAAGTACAGTTCGTTGTCACCCACTGACTTTAGGTGCTTCATTTAAATAAATTGAATGCGCTTGCTGGTCGATTACACATCAGAATGTATAAAAGGCTGCCATGTCTGCATGTCTATAGTACTGTATAATGGTAATAACTATACGTATACATGTAACATATTAATAAGTACCGATATAGGCCTATATTGACATTTTATTTTATTTTAAGAAGGTGATTGGCATAAATAGTGGCGTACCGAAAGGGGGGTGGGGGGGTGGTCAGCTCTCTTCTGTGAGAGCTCTTGGGAGGGGACGAGGGAGGAAGAGGTGGGAGGGGATATGAAGAATGTGAGGAGGACTGGAGGAAGAGAGAAAAAGGAAGAAATGAAGAGAAATAAATAAATAGAAGTTAATAAATAGAAAGGTAAGGAAAATTATAGGAATGAGAGGGGACAAAAAGTAAGAGGGGATGGAGAAGGGAAGCGAGAAAAGAAGAGGGAGTGATACGTTGGCAAGGAAAGAATAAGTACAGATAAAGGAAAAGAAAGGAATGACAAATAAATGTAGGCCTTAAAATAATTATTATAGAAACTAAACACAGCCCCCTCCCACATAGGCTTAACACTAACAGCGCTATAGGCAGCCATTCGATGATGTCAATGCCTTTATGCGTTACGTAATTAAAACGCCCAATCAGATGTATTTCACACCTCCCAAGCACAAGTTACCCAATTTCGAAAATTGGACGTTGAATGTACACTCTCATGAATATTGATTGGCAACATTTTCCAATATGTCAGCGCTCAAATCGGACACAATAGAACAATAGACCAATAGACCAATTCAGTGCGTTGTGTATCTTACTATAATTCACCGGATCTCTGTCTGTGTTTGTCCGCAGCTTTTCTCAGAGACTAGGGGTCGCACATTCCTTAAACTTGGTGGGTGGGTGTAGTTTGATATGAGAAAGAACCAGTTTATATTTTTTAAGGTCAAAGGTCAACGACCGGGTCAAGTCCAATTGAATTCTAATTTCAAATTGCTTCTATGCAGCTCAAACTTGGTGGGTGTGTTGACCTTTGACTAACAAATAAAAGTTTCCACGGTGACCTTTTCGTCAGACCTACGGTTAAGAGGTCATATAGGTCAAGAAAGGTAGAAATTTCAAATTGCCCCTATGAAGCTCAAACTTGGTGGGTGGGTGCATCTTATACAAACAAACAAAAGTTTCCACAGTAACCTTTTCGTCAGACCAATGGTTAAGAGGTCATAGGTCAAAAAAGGTAGAAATTTCAAATTGCCTCTATGAAGCTCAAACTTGGTGGGTGAGTGGACCTTGGACTAACAAACAAAAGTTTCTACAGTGACCTTTTCGTCAGACCTACGGTTAAGAGGTCATAGGCCAAAAATGGTAGGAATTTCAAATTGCCTCTATGGAGCTCACACTTGGTGGGTGGGTGGACCTTGAACTAACAAACAAAAGTGTCCACAGTGACCTTTATGTCAGACCTACGGTTAAGAGGTCATAGGTCAAAAAAGGTAAAAAGTTCAAATTGCTCATAAATGGAACTCAAACTTTGTGGGTGGGTGTAACTTTGGCCAGGTAAGCTCAGGTTTGCGTTTGTTAGGTCATCCATGGTCAAAGGTCAGGTCAAATTTCAAATTGAGGGCGAAAGTCAGGTCAAATTGCAAAAAGCTGCAATTGAGCTCAGCTGTGAGGAAAGTGATCCCAGCTAAATGACACACCCTTATTTTGAGATCTGCAAAAGCCAATAACCATGATAGCCGAAAACCGCGAAATACGGGTAACCGCCTAGTAACCAACAATTAACAATGATAGGACATTCCTGAGATGATTTGAAATGACCGCATATTATGACTGTTTGATATTTATTACCAGCAATGTGGAAAAAGAGACACAATCATGTAGAACTGAAATAAAAATTCCTTTAACAGGAATAGGGCGAGCAAATGAATTGTCAAGATAAAGGTGTAGTTCCATATTGACAAGTCCATGTAAAATAAAAAACATGTTTCACGTCCAGGTTTTTGAAAAAAAGGAGGAGGAGGGGCCTTTTTATTTTGTATCGCAGAATCGATGTAAATACCCATATTTAGAGCTATTTTAGCGTGCACAATAATGCCTGCAAACAGAAGGAGGCCTCTTTTTATTTGTTGTTCTGAGGGGTAGGCCCCTCTAATGATCTTAAAACCTTCCAAATTCCTAGACATAATTTTTAAAAAGTTATAACTGAATCAAAATATAAAAATATAATTGAAGAAACCTCCAAAAAGGAAGCGGGAGGGGACGTGAAACATGTTTATTTTTTTATGCAGTAGGCTAATTACTTCGATTTTCACTTGTCATCATTATACTTTTTAGACCCTGTATTTAGCGTATAAAAATGCCTGAAAAAAGAAGGAGGCTTTTTCTTAAATTCTATTCTTCTGGTAGATATAACTCTTGGTATATACCCTCTAATGATCACAGAACCTTCAAGAAATGTTTTCAAAATGAATAAAGTTATGAATCAATTTAAAAATAATACAAATTAATTAATTAATAGAAAATATCTCAGCTTCCTCGACATCTTTTTTCAAAATTTAAATGAATAGAAATAAAGTTATAACTGAATTTTATAAATAAAAATTAATTTGAAGCGGCCTCAAAAAAGGAAGTGGAAGGGGACGAGTAACATGTTTTATTTTTTTATTCGGCCTTATCATATCAACTAATGCTATTGCAATAACAAACGGTGTGAGTCATATTGGATTTAAAAAAAGAGGATTTTAATTTTTCATCGAAAAATAGGTGCGAAAGGACTTTTTTTATTGTATTCTTCTGGTAGGTATTTAAAAAATAAAAATAAATTTGAAGCGGCCTCAAAAAAGGAAGCAGTTTTTGTATTCTTCTCGTAGGTATTTAAAAAAATAAGAATACATTTGAAGCGGTCTCAAAAAAGGAAGCGGGAGGGGATGAGAAACATGTTTTATTTTTTACTCGGGCTTATCATATTTACCAGCTTTTACCGATGATATTAACAATAGAGTCATGGAATTGTTTGGATTTGTGAATAGACAAAATGTTTTTAAGGGTAGGCCTGCATAACTGTTGCATCTATTGACACTTCTATCGCGGGTTGCCTTTTCATGATTTTCTGTTTGTTTGTGTAATACACAACCATAACATTCATGCACCCTTAACCCAGCGCAAACATTATAAACTTTATCAAGTGGTAATTGTGTTTGCATGCGATCTCAAAAAACGACATGTTGACATAAATTAATTGACTGTGTGGTTATAGTATCATTAACAGATTTTATACGCTATAGTAGAACAGCAAGCACATACAAGCAAGTATTTTGCCAGTATTAATAAAACTATAACGAGGCTATTAATGTAGCCCAACTGTACGTAAAATCTGGCAATACCGCTAAATCTTAAAGAAATGAAAATATCTGTTGCAATTTTCGGATTTGCATAAAAGTAATTCTAGTTCATCCAAGTTGTAAAACAATTATTTCTTTTATTACAAACACATTCCTTGGTAAGACAACTTTATAGCACTGTTTGAATATCAACATGAAGTAGTAATGACAAATTTAAATGTACACTTTCGCCTCTGTAGTTTGCTGATTACATAGACAGCACAATTATTTTCTGCAACGCTGTGAGGAATAAGTAGGCCAAAACCCATCGCAATAGCGCGAGAAATGCTGCGCATTGATTTGAAATTAGTCTTTTTGAATACAATAAACACACTATCTGTGGTCATCTTGTGACTCCCTACATTTTTTCATCACCAATTTATGACCCCCTCCCCTTATTTTTCTTTCCAAAAAAGTATGACCCCTGTATTTTTGGGACCCCCAGCCGAAGAAAATGATAGCCCCCTAAATATAGAACAATCATCATTCTGTTCAATCAGATATAGCATGTATACCATTTTTTGCTGATATACTACAGATATTTTCACTGACAAAAAATAACAACGTAATATTTGTGAGAGATGAAAATTACGAAACAATAATGATTTTCAGCTCGTAGGTAATATTCTTGGACGAGGATGTTTACATCAGCTCCACGTGTTTAAAACCGCGAATCTGATTGGTTAATAAGCTGCACGTAACGAGAAAGAAGCTACACGCAGCTAGTCCCACGTTCTGACCCTTATGGCTTGCAATATGCGTACGGGCCTGGTCACAAATATGTTTAAGTACTTGTCAGTGATATTGACACTTGACTCATAATTGACAATAAAACCTGTCTCAAGTTCAACTCCAGAACCAAGTACAGTTATGTATGCTGTTAAATGATCTATTAAACCATGCATGCACGTCAGCCAGTGGCTAGAACAGGACAGAATTTCAGTAAATTGAAATCACTACCTGGCTAGCAGATTATTGTTGCAGAAACTTCAATGTTGTTAAAGTTGTGAAAAATTCAATAATAGGCGAAAATGAATGAAACTACATGTATTATAATGATGACGGTGACCGTTGTGTTGGTATTCGTTTATGCCTTGTTTTGGTTTAAATTCCATGGACATCGCATGTATTGCAAGAGTAAGGTAGTCCTGCATGGAAAGACAGTGATCATTACAGGTATGTTAACAAATAAACAATATCAGAAATAGACTATCGTGTTGCATTGTGGGGAAACATAAAACATGTTGCTGCCGTCCATTGCAAACACACGTAAAATGTTATTCATTTTGCTTTTACATTTTAAGCAAAATTTGCTGACAAAATTACATTGACTACATTATTTGAAGAAAAAACAACAAGAACAGTAAATTTTTTAAAAGTATATTTAAGGATATTTTTGTAACTAAAACATATCGCTTTATATCATGATTAAAAAAGTGAAAGCAAAATTGAAACCTTTGTATTCGAACCATACAGTCAGTCTACTCTGAAGTACAAAGTACCGACGCGGACGCACACATTGTGCCGACTTTAAAGGCACGCATACCTGCAGCAGAGACGCAACACTGCGCACTGTTTACGCGTTGTATACGCGCGCGTTGTCACTTTGTACTTCAGAGTGGACAAACTGTAGGTATCACCGCGAAGGCATCGTTTATAAGATATACCCAAACAGTGTCGCTCCGTATGTATAATTGTATTACGCCCTGTCACGTGAATTGAAGTTTCGTTTGTTTGCGTATATATAGGGCGGATGGGTGGGGATGACTTATGATGAACTATACGTACGAATTATTTTTCATTTCTTTCTCTTTACACAATCATTTTGAGATTATACTCTCCCAGTAACATCCGCTGAAGACGCAGATTTACCGGGTGAACGCGCTCCGGTGAATGTACTTTTTTGCAAAATCACGGACATCCCATAGACATGGATGATGTGGGCAAACATTTACTCCCTCCCATAAGGTCGGAGTACAAACTGGGATCATAGCAGTCAAGCTCACTCGTTAACGGTGTTCGACTATGGTGCGAGAGGTTACGGGTTCGAACCCCGGCGGTGGTTAGTACGCTCTCGTGTATAATCAAGGTATAAAATTTCCCTGGACAAGGAACACACTGCTAATTGTGTCGTTGTAACGCGTACGAAATTTGGGGAGCTGATCCTGGCTGCGATGGTCAATTATGGAATGCCTAAGGTGCGCGCTTCTTAACTGCAAGTTGTTGTTTAATGGTTTATGGAATGATGTGGGCCGTATTGGTTAGCGACAACCTAGTTGTAAAGTGTGCTGAGGCTTGTGGATCAACGTCTATGCGTTGTGTCTGTGAGTAGCTCACTATAAATCACTGCTCTTTTTTCCTTTTTTTAGATATTGGTACCCTTTTAAAAATTTTCGTTTATATCTTAACCATTCAATAAAAGGTGGAAATCTGGCATAGGCAAAGAAACAGCGGTGGATTTAGCTCGTCGTGGAGCTCGGGTCATTCTTGCTTGCAGGAATCCTAAACTTGCCGAGGAAGCCGTGAGAGAGATACAAAAACGTAGTAATAACATGAATGTGGTATACCGATATCTTGATTTAGCTAATTTGAAATCAGTGAGGACATTTGCCACGGAGTTTCTTGAAGAAGAGCAGAGATTGGATATATTAATCAATAATGCCGGTAATTATAAATAATTTTACATTGTTTAAATCAATCCTTCTGTATAGATTAAACCTTTATATTTATTACCTGATATGAATTGATAGTAGCTAGTGTGTATATTGGCTTGAGTGCAGTATTCTACAGATTCGCCCTCTCCTCGCCCAAATAAAAACAGAACCCTCATTGCGCCCTGTTTTTAAATTAACTACTTGTCCATCATGCTAAATCTTACCACAGCGTAAACATGGTAAACACCTATCTATGGTACGTCACCCACCTTTACACAGTAAACTGAACCCTCAATGCTTTTCTCAACCCTTTTCTCCTTCTCCTATTTGAACAGTTCTCCTATTTTTGAACAATGGAAACATTCAAAAATTACAAACTAGCGCACGAGGTCAAGTTAATGATATACTTACTCCTTATTCTTAATATAAATTTATATTAATATACAGGGGAAAGGAGAATTACGCATCGCACAATACCAACAATAAACATGAATTTACAAGATAATGGAAACATGACATACATAGCCAGATATACCAAAGTATAAAAACTCGGGACAGTTACCTGCCAGTGCGGGGACTTGAAATCCAGACCTCTCGCTTGTCGGGCGAGCGCTCTAACCACTATGCTACATAGACTGTCACTGATAAACAGGACTCAAGTCTGATACTTATGTATATGAGCAGTCAGGGTAAATAGTACAAACACACATTACATACCAGTGTACGAGATCAATAATTCCTCAATGATAACTTTATGAAAATAACAACTTTATTAAAGGAATGGGCTTTACCGGATGGGCTATGGATTTTGTTAAGTGTCATTAATTTGTGGGCAAAATGGATGTGAGATGGGACTTCTTTTGCTACACTTGCAATAGCTTTTTTTCTTGGTTGCGACCTTTTTGTTTTATTATGTTTCTTACTTCCTTAATTTGTTGTTTCTTGCTTTCTCCAATATTTATAATATAAGCCATTAATTTCGGATAAAAGGTAGACGTGAAAAGGGCTGCTTGATTTGTCTTTGGTTTTATGAAGTGAGTTTACTGTGCTGCTCTGCCCTCTACCTGGTTGCCTCCTTGACGAAATACAGGCCTATTTCAGCCCTAAAATAAAAATAAAATACAATATTTCATCTTGACAAAACCAATTTGTTTTACTGACCTCGACAAACAAGGAAACAATCGGTCAGTGAACAGTCCAAATCAGCAATTTCGGACCACGCCGTACAACAAAATCATATTATCAATTGGAAAGATGCCCAAGTCCTCGAGAAAGAATGTAATTCGGGAGCCCGCCGTATCCGTGAAGCAATCTGGATAAGGAAGAGAGCACCGAACACCATGAACAGAGACGAGGGGGCCCATTACCTTAGTCATGTGCACGACCCACTTCTGGGCGCTGGTGCGCCCTCTGTTGGTGTACAGAAGTCGGAAAAAACATCACTCTGAAGATGACCATCGTCCAAGATGGTCGAAACTGTCAGGTCAGTAAAACAAATTGGTTTTGTCAAGATGAAATATTGTATTTGAGTTTCTACAAACCTAATGAACCTCTTCAAGGTTTCAGCCCTGTTCCTCATTGCATCAATTGCGTTTCGTACCATCCTTGTGCGCCAGATACTTGCAGAATGCTAAAGTAATATGTTGCGAAGATCTTGGAGGCTAGCTGGTGGTCCTCGCTCATAGATGTCGCTTTGGATTTTAAAGCTAACGATTAAAGGTTTCTTTACACAACAAAATATATTTGACCAACTTTTCACAAATAGGAGAAAATGGGGCTCAAAGAGGGCTCGGTGTACTCTGTATAGCAGTCAAGTTAGCTCAATCGATAAGGCGTTCGACTATGGTGCGAGAGGTTGCGGGTTCGAACCCTGGCGGTGCCTATTACGCTCTTGTGGAAAAATTGAGTTAGCTTGAAATTCCCCTGGACAAGGAACTCACTGCTAATTTGTCTCGTTGTAACCCGTACGAAACTCGGGGAGCTGATCCTGGTTGCGATGGTTATTTGTGGAATGTCTAGGGTGTGCGCTCTTGAAGCAGCAAAGTCCCTGAATTGTTGTTTACTATGGTTTATGGAATGATGTGGGGCCATAGTGGTCAGCGACAACCTGTAAAGTGTGCTGAGCCTTGTGGATCAACGTCTAGGCGTTGTGCCTGTGCGTAGCGCACTATAAATCACTGCGCTTTAGATTTAGCATGATGGACAAGTAGTTAAGTTTCGCTTTGAAAGAAACAGTGGGGATTTTCTAATGTGTTCGATAGGTATCTACAGGTAATCTAGTTTTACATAACAGAAACAAATAAAATCGTTTTTTGTATTTTATATTCGAATAGGTAGTGCCATTGGTTTTGTTTTAAATAAGCCTCCTCAGCAAACATACGACGGATTCGAGTTAAATTTCGGAATAAACCACTTTGGTCACTTCTTACTCACTCTTCTCCTTCTTGAACGTCTTAAGAAATGTTCACCATCTCGAATCGTAGTCGTATCTTCTGATTCTCATGCATTCGTTAAATCTGCTATGGACTTTACGCAAAATTCGCCAGACGGACTGAGGTACCCAGGACTATGTGGTTATCCAATCAGCAAGGCGGCAACGATTTTGTTTGCAAGTGAATTAGCCCGCCGTTTGAAAAGTACAGGGGTTACCGTCTATAGTGTACATCCGGGTTGGGTGTACACTAATATTATGGTCAAAGAAGGTCACCCACTACACTTTTTCCTCCGACCTTGGTTTTGGTAAGTGGTCCCCGCCCGCAATATTTATTGTTATGAAAATATTTGTATATACTTCGTCGCTGTTTTGACATACTGTCGTATGACGAAAAATGCAGTTTGAGAAAATCGCATTTAAATTTTTGAAGACCCACTGGAGAGCACCAAAGTAAAATTTGTATATTATTATCAAATAATATAATCAATAATATTTCTGTCTTTGTTCTCAACATAATACAAACTGTTTATTCATTCACTAATTAGTAGTAATTAATCTGCAAACTCATACGACAGTATGCCAAAATATGCACAATTTGAAAACCAAAGTATTAATAATGATACGACATTGTGATACGACAGTATGTCAAAATAATAGGCAATTACAGTTACACGGTGGCCTATGGCGACGTATCATGATACGACTGTATGTCAAAATACAAAATGACGGGTTTTTTTTTTTTTGGGGGTTACATAAAAAACATGTCGTATCACACTAATTAGCGCCATATCTCATTAACTAATTACATTTAGGTCTGAAAACTTTGTGAATATATAGAGTTTCATTCACAGATTTTGAAAGTTTATATAACTCATTTTGCCCAGAAATCGTCATACGACAGTATGTCAAAACAGCGACGACTTGTATTTACCGTCTTATATAATAGCTATAAGTCATAAATCGTTTATAGGGTGGTCATGGGCGCCGACAAGAAGATCGGGGATATAGGTAATGGGCCATATGCACATCGGTTGCAAATGACAGAGTGACCTTATTTAAACGTATAGATGAATCCAAACTCATGCATTTCTATACCTTAAAGATAATAAAGGTATTGTTTTTAGCCGTTGGAGTGCATCTATCGTCTCATACAAGACGAGCGACATCATTATAAGCCGAGTTGTTTTACGCCAAAATCGTCGATCAGTCGAAATCGATCGGACCCGTTGTTACTATGCGCCTCCGATTGGTTCAAATAGCGATTACATGTATAGTCTCGGTCCCAGCCGATTTGTACTTCTTCGTCACTAAACAAACCGTCTGGCAACAACCTCATAATACGTCGTTCCTAATTGGCTGAATTAACTCAGTAAAATATGGCGTTGCCAAATTAGGCAAGTTGATGGACAGCCATGCGGTGATATAAATCAACACACTGTATGTGTACGCGCTGCGAGTCGCTGACATGAAAGGCGATATCATCAGACGATTGGCGCCTCAGTGGCTGCAAGCTAGCGTATATTATGCGATTACGGTATCTACAAAATACGATGTTTGTGTCAATTACACAAGTCACGCCCTAATTTATCAGCCATATGGGTTCCAAAGCCAATTGGGGTTGTCGCCAGACGGTTTGTTTAGTGACGGAGGAACACAAACCGGATGTGACCGAGACATGTATCGCGTCGATGCACACGCGCTAAAGTGTGTGATATCGTGTCATACCACACGGGTAAGAACCAATAAGATTTCAGGAGCTTTCTTACGTGTTTAAGAATGTCAAACATTGACGGGTCCATCCCACCTGAAATGTGAAATAATGCAGGCTTGGCGGCAATTTTAAGTTGCTGCAGTCAATCAGCGGTGCTATACATAGAGAAAAGAATAATTAAAGTTAAAATGACAACGCAATTCATTTTAAAGGAGTATTCTGTGATCCTAGCATCCTCTATTTATGTCATTTTTCATTAGATATCTACGAAAAAAACCTATTCCCAAAATTTCAGTTGATTCCGATCTTGCGTTCGCGAGTTATGCATGATTATGTGTATTACACTGCTCCATAGACAATGCGTTGTAATTTCGTTCTGGTGCACCAGAACGAAATTCAAATGTCACGATATCTTTGCTAAACGAATTAATCTGCAAGAAATATTTTGTACATAAACATTATGTAGCCAGAGGTTGCCAGTGATATAAAAATCTCAACTTTTTTTGAGAAAAGTGGGGGGATGAGGCTGTGGCTGTGAAATGCCCCTTTAAGATCTTTTATCCGCCCAATGAGGTAATCACAACACCAGTTTGGTGCGAATGGACCCTGTAATGCCCGAATGAATTATGTCCATACCATCACTTAGTTCGATTATCTATAAGGTAAAATGAGGGAATATGGACCTTTCAGGTAATATGCACTCCTCTATGGTTTCTAAGTTGCTATTACAGCCGCGCCCTTTCATGTTTTTGACTATTGCTCAATACATACATATACCTGTTTATTGAGGTAACAGTTCCAAACATTTATCCAAACTTGATCTTGAAATAATTTTGTAAAAGTTATCGGGGCTCGTACATTAGAGGCATCAACATCTCAGTACGCTTGCATTATTTTGAACGCATTTATTAACCTAAAGTGAATGTATCTATTGACCCCGATGCACACTTTTACCTCTTTTTAAACAGGTTATTTCTTCTCAGCGAGCGGACAGGTGCCCAATGCAGCATCCATTGCGCAGTTGATGAAACCATTACCGATCTCTCAGGATCCTACTTTGAGAATTGTCAACCACACCCAGTACGGTCTTGGGTAGCTCAGGACGATGTTATGTGTAAGAAGCTATGGGAAGTCAGCTGCCAGGCGGTGGGAATTGAATATAATGGCTGATAAAATGGAGCGTATTTGAGATCCTGAGATTGTTATGTGAGGTGTGGCGGTTGCTTATGTGTTGTTTCTATGTAATCTGTGGGTCTCATAGGTTACGTATTCTTGAATGATGATTATTATTGTGCGCGAATGTTTGGACACGTGCTTGAGGGCGAGGTGTTTGTGCTTAATCATGGAATATCGGCACGGTTCGAACATTTCGTATCGAAATTATAATGTATATTGTAACTCCTTAATCTGAATTTATTATAACATTTTGTTATCTTTGTATAATTTCCCAAGCTTTGTTTTAATGCGCTTTACAAAATACGTATAAATATTATAATAATTATAATTTTCCCGACAATTGTATGGTAACGGATTGGTGAAGACGGTACAGTAGATTTATTGTCATAAAGTATATGCAGACAGCAAAGGAAAGTAAGGTACCAGCTATGTTTAGCCATGTATATCCGTAACAAAGACAAATATGTCAAAATTCAAAATTATGTCAAACCAGCAACCATGAACTGTAACTTAAGCTATGATTTAAGACCTCATTTGTTGAAATCGGTTGAAAATTAAAGAAATCGAAAACCCAATGAAGGAACGAAATCAAAAGTTGCACTTTTATGTGCTAATCAATGGAAATCACAGAGCTCGTTCTCTTGTTTAAGAACCCTTTGTGTACAAGTCAATAGGGCATCTAATGGAGCAATCTGCAACTTTTGACTTTGCATCTTCCTTTGGATTTTGCATAACCGTGTCTTTATTTATTGTGTGATTTGATGCAACGAATGGGGTCTTAAATCCGAACTGAAAGAGTCAGCTAGTATTGGCTGCTGGGTGTAATATAGACCCTCCCTCGGGTCCATGGAGAACGACTGGTAATGTAGATTATACAACATTAAATAAACCCGATACATAGACCCTTCCAATGTGTAGGCAAGTTGCCTTCCAGCTCCCAGCATTTTGTGGGAGTTCATTATTTTACCGATCCTGGGTCAGACGAGTTTTCTATATATCACGTCCGTGGTCTCACTGTCTTGCCGTTTGTGCGGGCGTTTGTGTAAGCGGCTACTTAGCCTGACCAATCAATGTAGATCTCAGCAAGCAAGGCGATATTTGAAATAGGTTTTCATTGATAGTCTATTGATCATAACCAACGCGCGCGCAAAATGACAATAGAACTGGGTCATGCATGTTATGTGCCTACCATATTTGAATTGACAATGAGGCGGGGCTATCATAATTGACGCCACAGTCACGTAACATAGCTTGATAATTATTTGGAAGCGAGTTTACTATCAAAGCGGAACAGTCTGGGTTTAGGAGAGCTATTATAAAAAATAAACAAGTTGGTCTGTAGATTAATTGAGTTTTCGTCGACACACAGTGCTCTAGGAGCACTATAACTTTGTTGTCATTTATAATTAGGGCTTAGTGGTGTGTTGTTTTAATCTTTGGAGTGAAGGAGAAGGTGGTTTTAGCTCTAATTATTTACCCACAGATGGAACCCAGACTGTGGGACAGTCTAGGTGTAATATGACATATATTTGTTTAGGATATCTTACACGGATGAGTAACTGGTTCCCGAATTCCTTTGCTCTCTGTATATTTTCACAAGCTTTAAAATGCTATAGACGAATCCAATTTCACGCATTCCTACACCTCAATGGCAGCCATAGCTGGGTCCCCGTCGGCTCCATTTCACCTAAAATGTGAAATGATGTGGCCTTGGAGGATATTTTAAACTGCATTCTATCACCCGTGTTACACGTAGACAAAAGAATGATGACAGTTTACAACACAAAAAATCTAACATCGAATTTTAAGTGGCTTTAATCCACCCAATTGGGCAGTCACAATACCAGTTTGGTGCTGCGGGGACCCTGTAATGGCCGACCAAATCCTGACCATGACGTGGCTCGTTGGATTCGCCTATATCATTTGACTTCATATACGATATCCAGAAACGGAGGTCACGTGTTGTTAATAAGAGACATTACACCTATAAAGTCCGATGTATACTGCACTTCGCGACCGCGATTTCACAGGTCGCGAAGAAATTTGAGCTGACATTTTATTCGCGAATTCCTTCGCGGAGCAGGTTTCTTCGCTTCGCGGAGAGTTGGATTTGGTTCAACCTTTTTTTTTAAATTAATTTGTTCATCACATCTTCTCGCGAAGTGGCGAAGTGAAGTATACATCAAACTTAATAAATAATAAGATAAATAGGCTTCCTTGCTCATGTTTTATACAAATACATCTTTTAATTTTAAACGACGGGAAGACACATGTCACATCACACAATTGAAGACAAGCTAAACATATTGCGACTGTTTGATAAATTAATTAAAATACTGTCTCCTTTACGATTAGATAATAGTAGTTCTACATGACCTGCTTATGACATGATTGTATAACACGTTTTCTGAATACCAATAAATAATCATACTTATTCTCTACGCAATCAAGACGATGTGATGCAGTACTCCAGAAAACAAAACAACAATTAGCATCATAATTATTTTACTAATAATGCTACCTATATTGGATGTCCTTAATGAGTAACACCGATCGTGCCATTACATTAATTCATTTCTCTTGTTCAGAAGTGCAATTGGCTATAATTCCAATCGAAATCCATACACCTTCGATGTAAGACACGGCCTTAGTCTCCCACACAGGTGGTGGAGATTCCTAATAGCGTCACCAATTCAGTTAACCCCATTTAAAATTCACACTCACACTCCCTGTGTGGGAGATTATGGTTATGTCCTCCATCGTACACCTCATCCAATATTTTAAAATTTATAGAATAATATTTAAACTGGAATATAGTTTAATGCGCCAATCATTTATTTACTTCACAAGATTCTGGTCGCAAACAAAGATGCATGTAGATAAAATCAGGCAAAAACAAATTACGTATATCGATTATCGATCGTATCGGCAATTTGTGACACTGATGATGACCAGCTGGATGATGACGGCAATTAAAGGCCCTTTCAGTGATTTCACAGGAACATTAAAAAAAATGGAAATTTGTCAGAGTTGCTTAGAAATAAAGAATTAAACCACTTTTCCCCTGAATACATCGACAAATTAGTCAAAAAACAGAAGTTTTAGAAAGCTTTTCTACTTCAACTCAGATCGACTCGAGAAAATCGAGATTTTCGTACAGTGCGCCACCAATCGACTGGAAAAACTTCCTAGTCCAGTGTTTCTAACACGGGGAAGTAGAGTCTAAATTGATTTAAAACAGACGCTTAATTTTTGGAGTAGAAAACAAAATAAGCAATTAAAGGTCACCGAGGCAAACTAACGGTCAATTCAAATATGAAAAACAGTTAAAAGTTAAAATTGTGTATTTTGTTTAAAATAGTAGCTACTGATGTAATACGTAGTAGAAACAATACGCAACGCGTGTTGGTACGGTGGAGAGTAAGCTTCTTTCGATCTCGAGTCGGACTTTTGTTCTGTCGGTATCAAAAGTCCAGAATCATGCAAATGCTTTATTTTGTCTAAAATACACGGCTTTCGACCGAACCACTAGCAGGCTATGTTAGCACATCTATGCCAATTACAAAGGTACCAAAATCTGAATTTTGATGATTTTTACGATCGTCCGGATGAGCAAATCACTGAATGGGCCTTTAACTTTGATCAAATTAAAATATAACGAGTAACTGATGACATCCCCGAACATAAGAAATTACGCTTTTGAGTCACCCCATAGATCATTTTCAGCAGGTGTTCATGATGATCGGAAAACACCACAGCCAGTTACAATTTGGCACCCGCGCGTTCATCGAAGGCATGGCGCAATGTTATTGTTAGCACAAATCATGTACCGCGTTCTGCTAACCTGCCGCCAGACATTGAATATTGAGGGTCGCGCATGATCGATACTTTCTGTGGCACACCAGTGGCTAATGTTGTGAGCATGCTCAGTCTTGGTAGAGATCCAATATTGCAGTTATATGTTTGAGATAACGAAACTATGTATTATCTTATTCGTATCCCAATCGTTCCCAATCAAGAGATACTGCGAACTGCGTACAATAATTGCGTTATACGCAATGCGTATGATGATTGCGTACGATAATTGCGTATGATAATTGCTTCCTAACATATTCTAATTTGAATTTAGTAACTTTTGGTCTTGAATAACAGCTAAACCCTTCCATTATATTGCATTAAGCTGAATTTATACTCAATCGCTTTTGCAGAAAAGCGATTTTCACGCATTGAGTTTACTTACATTTCCAGAGCGTCAAGCCGATCAATCGATTCAAATCGCCGAGGCAAAAACGACGTCGCTTTTGCAAGTTGAAGAAATCTCAACTTCCCTGCGATATCGCTTAACACGTGAATGCGTCAACCAATCATAAACAACCATCTGGATCTATTATTTTGCTAATTAATTTACCTCTCTCGATTATTAATTTTTGGTGATGAATTAATTCAAAGCAATAATTATTGACAGCAACTGATGTTTTAAAAATGTATTTTGTGGCATTTAGAATATTTTAATTGTCGTCTGCAATCGCTATCGCCGTATAGTATAAATGCAAAAGCGACGAGCGATGCATCGCAAAATTCGGCGATTGCCAATCGCTTTTCAAAGGAGTATAAATTCAGCTTAATGAAGACTAACGAATTTTTGAATGATATACGTATAGCTGATAATTCAACTTCTTCGGATGGATCGGACCTCGGCAGAATAGTCGACTGCAGATCCGTCGGATAACGCTTTTTCAATGGGAAATGAACTTTGCTGCTTGGATGATGTCACGATGAGGTTAGCATTTATTCCGAATTGAAAAGCGTGTTCCGACAGATATGCACTCGACCAGCCTCTCGGGATTAAACAACGTCTATGCTTAGTGATGCTGTTATGGACGAGTAATGAGGAGTCAAGTGGCGTTTACCAGTTAATGCTGGAACTTAAGACTCAAATATAACGTTACAGTAGGATTACTGGTCACAAACTTTCATCCCTCTTTTGAAATTTTAGGCATAATACATATGTATCGTGCGGGTACACCTCTAACGTGTCCCTATCCGATAAACTAATATCACGGAACAGCATCATCAATTAACTAATTGAAGACCTGAGCGCAAGGAGACCGTAAGTCCATTTGGCCCCTCATGTTCCAGGGTGAAAACATCATGAAAGGTTGTGAAAGATTTGTTTTGGCGCCTGAACATGTATAAAACATTACAAACTATACGAAACTAAACGCAACTTTAATGTCTACATGTTGAGGAGCCAAGTGGACTTCGGTCTTCTTGCGCTCAGGTCTTCAATTGCTGATAGATGAAACCAGCTCTAAATAAACAGCGAGTGCCGGAGTGTATAATTTCTTGCTGTCGATCTTAGAGGCTGTGCAATAATTGTGAGCCTTTGGGGAGAGGTAAAATTGGGGTTGGGGGTTGGAGAAGCAATTTTTGGCACCTTTAAATAAAACGCTCTAAAAGGCAGTACGGAAATGCTGTCCCGCAAGCTGCGCTTACGCTATATAACTAGACCATTTGAGGTTTGTAAATCCCAACAATTTGGCATGTGCAATTGGGGAAAGATATTTTGGCAACCGAGACGGGGCGGGGCAAGCGATTTTTTGGCACGCTGTTGGTGTGGGGAGGGAGGGGGTACTCATAATTATTGCACAGCCCCTAAAGTATCAAGCCATTATTCATTGATTGTACTACTAAATATCTACTCACATGAAAACTTTTAATAAAAGTATTCAACACTATGCTTTTATAAATACGTATTTATTAATACGCACCTGACCACTTCCGCGCTGCCATAAGTCTCGAAATGACCTTCTACACAGCGGGTGGTCTTCCTGTACATTTGAATGCAACCATGGCAAGGTGATAAACAATACGAGACTGCTGTGCAGCAAAATTGTCTATTTTGTTCAACTTTGTAATTATATTGCAAATAAACGTTTCCATCAATGAATATTGTCTCCGTCGGCAAATACTTTCAAAATGTTGTTTTTGATAACATAAATTCGGAATCCCCCATGTGTAATAATTTTGTAATTCAATTAATACTTAAATTTGATGATATTTATCTAAAGAGTTCCCATCCTTTTCTGTATAGTGGTCAATGGCGCTGGCATGAGGGTTTGGTTAAACTTGATCTTGGTATGTCGATCTTGGTATGTCTTGTGCGTATTTATAAATACGTATTTATAAATATAGTCGAAACATACTGTTAAACAACTGAACCATGACATGTCCACCCACTAGATACAACGACGCCTATGAATTTGACAAGTGGTCATTTCTCTATCCGTCCGTTTTAAGGCAGGTAATACTAGGTTTACCAATCAAGTAATTTAATAGATACGCCACGGCTGATCCCGTTGTTAATCCTACATTGTACGACAGTGTCATTATGTTACCTGGAGTGAAAATAAGGGAAAAAAAGGATATTAAAAAGAGCTACTCAAATATGATAATCTGACATATCACACGGTTCCATTAAATGATGGGATATGAGCGTTTGGACAGTATTTCTTGTGAGACATGAGAGCCAATCAGACATCGAATTGCATTTTGAATACGAAGAATGTCCTTTTGATATCAAATAATTTTGATTTTTTGAAATTCGCAATGTAATACACATTTTATGGCAAACGATTAAAAATTGATGGTCCTCGAAGTAAACTTTATAAATCTGATGAGTATGTATTTAAGTCTTTGTAGTCTTTCTTTCAATCCTTTCACAACATCAGCTGTGTAAATTACAAAAATTCCCGCTAAAAAGTAATTCTTTAATTTTAGAAAATACATTAAAAATCGCTCTGGACATTTCGTACTGATCATACTATAGATGGTCACCAGACTGTAATAGATTGGGTTGATCAAGAAGCCGTATATAAAATAGAGAAGCAATAGATTACGTAATGCATTGTTCCTTTGTGCTGATTTGATTTACCAACAAGCTATTCATCGAGATGTTTGTTTTGTTCAGAACAAAAAGGTCCGCTTTACCAGGAAGACAATAAGTGATCAAAAGAAAGACATGTGAAAGCGCGCACTTGAGCGAGAGGTACTTTTTGTTCTCATACAACCCATGGGTGTGATTGAGTGTTTGCCAGCACACAAACAGACTGTTGGTTGCGAAGGCTTTAATCTCCTGTCGTTAAGCACATTTCGATTAGATTTCGTAACTGACATGCTCCTGTGACTAAATTAAGTTAAAAGCAATCAAATCATGATAAAAATTCCTTGAGATTTTGATTATCAACAACGTAAACTTGAACCCCAATATACTAAATCATCGTAATTGGCCACACAACGACCGATATGTATGCGAATACGTTTTGTACAAAAACCTGATCAATTCGGCACAGAAACAGTGGCGAAAACAGAACTCGAAAATCATTTTTGTTTTCAATCAAGTTTTCTTGAAATTCAGAGAAAATTGCAGGACCAGATGTTCTTGCGCAAAATCTCAGCACAACGAGCGAGATGCATGCTATACGTTTTGTACACAAACGTGTTCAATTCGGCAACCGCGGCAAACAAGGATAAAAACTTTAAATAATTATAAACCTCCAAATTTCAGATTTAGGTTAAGATATGTTTTCTAGAAATTCACACAAAATTGCAGGGTCATACGTTTCAACCAACGAAACGGAAGCACTTTGACTAGGCCTATCGCTATGGAAGATCTAACATTCGATCTCAGTGGACCAGGCGCACAACGCACGAGATGCATGCTAATGAGCTTTGTACACAAACTGTTTAATTCGGTACAGAAACCGTGGCGAAAACATGGTTCCAAAATACCTTTATATTTAATCATATACCTTCAGATATCAGATTTAGGTTGAGGCATGTTTTCTAGATTTTCACAGAAAATTGCAAGATGCCACGTATTTGTGAGGGAAAGACAACTCTTTTTACTATCGCTATATATCTAGACCAGTAGATAGTCCCAAATTTTATAATAAAAGAGCCCCGCACCGTACCTGCAAGTTCTCTCTTCTCTTCGGGTATCTTCCCCGGCGCAAGAATCATGGGTACACTTCCAAAATAGCCATTACTAAGACCCAGACCAGCTGAGATCACCATAGGCCAGACATCGTGGTTGAATATCGGATCTGATCGGGGTACGACGCATAAGAGAAGCAATGGAATGAGAATAATACGTGAACATTGGGCGATGACGAGAGACCTAGGGGGCCAATCGAAAGGCACAGCACCTAGAATCTGTATGAGATAAGTAAAAAACAAAAAGATCGCATTGTATTTTATCAGTTACCATGCATCTCCCGAATAGGTATGAACCTTTTTGGAAGATGACGTCATCGGTCATACAACAATCCATATTTCTCACACAGCACTAACTGCCCATGCACTTACACGTAAATGTAAAACTTCAAGAGTCCGAGTACAAAGCGAACTTGCTAGTACACACATTTGACTTTATATTAAGTGGTTAATATTCACATTTCCATCCACCCGATTTTGAAACAGCAAAATTTTGAATATACATGTATAGTCATTTCAACTCAATAATAACTTTCCAACATATTCCACCAATTTTGCTTGCTTAGGGGCTCCTCTCAAAAAAATTTGGAAGATTTTGTAGTTTGTAACTAGAAACACAGCTCGGAAAATACAGCCACGCCAGTCACTGCATGACACGACCATGCATAACAGGCACTTGTTCTGCATTGATGTATGACGTCATTCTCCCAAAACGGTTAATACCTATTCGGGAAATGATTGGTAACTGATTATGCTGTGAAGAAACCAAAACATATCTTTTATAACATATTTAAATCATATCGGAAACCTAATTCATTATAGGCCTAAAGTACCTTTTTTCCTTCACTACCCAGGAGAAAGACCCTCTTCTCGAAGAAAGACATTGTGGTAGTTTCATTTTTAATGGAACGAAACATGCTCAAACCACGCCCCTGGCCATAACCATAACTTCTTGCACTAAACTTTATGATCGTTCTAGATCCGGTTTCTGAATATGACCACACAGTTCTGATTGCTAAAGAAGGGATCCCATATGCAAAAGAAGGACGTGTTCAAAGTTTGGATACATACTTAGGCACAACATCTTATTTGGTCCTATAGCGCTATCTGTGCTACGATATAGGTACCGATGGCTCTTTCTATCGGACCCTGATCATTTGCAAAACATTTTTACGTTTTTTATTTAAACGAAAAACGATAACACTATATGCAAATGTTACTATGCTTTGAACCATTGATTGTATACCATGGTATGAAATAAAGAGTCATCGTTATCTAACCGGACACCGATCGTGCTATAGGAGTACATATATATGACGTGGTGCCTTAGACAACATTGTGAAGTTCTACAAACGTTAATATAGATTGGACCTTGGGCACTTTTCAGAGTTTTTAAACCACTGCTTCCAAACAAAACCAATTATATTTCTATTCTATTACCCCCACGACCCATTATTCAAAATCGCGCGCTGTGATTTGTTGAAACGCGTCACGTGACAGACCATTAATTAGCGATAAAGTGTCAAGGGCAACCAACTTCATGTTCTTCTATCATCACACGCGCACAGCAGAGCGTACAGCACACCTGCTTATGCAGGGGAGAATGGAATGTCAGGGGTATTATTGTATGTGCATACCTGCTTATAGGGGAGAATGGAATGTTAGGTTGTGTTATTGGAATGTGCATACGCTTTGGCTACGCGTATGCGCTCCACCTTGAGGTAAACAACTTGAAATATTTGGACAAAAAATTTGATATTTTCTCTTTAAATCACACTATTTTGTGGTAATAGAATAGAAATAAAGGGTGCAGCATTATCCTTTGCACGCAAATAATGTGTCCTCGGCAGTAAAAACGTTTAAATAATGGGTTCGGCTGCGCCTCACCCATTATTTACGTTTTACTGCCTCGACACATTATTTTCGTGTAAAGGATCATGCATTACCCTTTATTTCTTAAATATATTTCTTTTTATGACATTAGGGTGCCCTTCTACACCTTAAAGTTGAAAAAGATTTTTTAATAATTTTGTAAGGGTGGCCTAGGGGTTAAAAATAGTATGACCAAAGTTACCATGCATTTGGGGCAACTTTGGTCAGAGTATTACATTTCATGAAGAAAAAAAAAATCTTTGCTGTATATGGGCAAGTTGTTGCTTTTTGTGACAATTGACCCCTTGCAAAATTAATCAAGCACACATTTTTGCTCACAAATATCGATTTTTATTTTTTCGTAAACTTCGAGGAAATTGGACATGAGCGACTATTATTTCTTCCAAATATATTTCTTAACAAATTGAAACCAAATATGACTAAAAACAATATTGCTGTACGAAAATATGGCCATTTAAAAAAAATATATTTGACCGACCAAAGTTACCGCGCTGACCGAAGTTACCCCATTTTACGGTACTTCTACGCATACGCCAAGAAAATCAATTGAAGACCAGTCACTGTATTATTTTAAGGTAAGGGAGCAAAGCCAAATTTTCGCCCCCATTTGTCAATTTTTGTACCACTTTTAGTCAATTAAGGACACAGGGCTGTGCAATAATTATGAGCTCGGTGTGAGGGTAAAATGGAGAAGGGGGGAGTAAAGAATTATGGCAGGCCGAGATGTGTGGGGTCTACCTATTGTTGGCAGGCCGAGGGCAAGCAATTGTTGGCACACCTTTTAAATAACACACAGTAAAAGGCTTAGGAATACACCGCAGAAACGTTCAAATAATTATGCAAAATGTTATGCTCGTTACGCTCGCGTCATAATATCTAGACCATTTAAAGTTTGCAAGTTGGGAACCAAAAAAATGGCATGTGCAAAGGAAGGGGAGGGCAAAGTATGCCTAGCCCCACCCCGCCCGGTTCCCCCTGCACCCTGATTGAACATATCGCCATCTCTCAAATAATTTCTAATTGATTTTGTTTTCATAGGTACTGCTGTTAATTACCTTGCCGCAGAAATCTGTGGCGTTGAATATAGCCATCAGGATAACAGGCATCCATCCTCCCAGAGCGCAGCTTAACACATCTGATTCGATACCAGGGAAAAGACAGAGTGTGACGAAGTATGCTATTCCTATAGACAACATGTATGGCCAGATTAACTTGGCAACATCACGCCTGGCTGCCAAACCCCTAAAAAAAAAAAAAAAAGATATTTAGATACCCGGTCGAGCAATCATATATATTAATATATCTTTTCTACGTGACAGTATAATAAGGCTACGATAGCTAATATCATATATATTAATATGAAAGTTGCAACTATGTAATGAAAGATCACACGAACCTTCCTAAAAACTGAAATATTTGTGCAATACCTGCAGAAATTTGAATAATTTGTTGATAATCTTCTACCAATAAATTAAAAAAGAATTCTATTTTGACATTAAATTACATCACGGAATTAACTTGTAATATTTCCCCCACTAATAAATAACCAATGCCCCTATTAAAGGCACCTTAATTCACCTATTCGGTATATCCCATAAGCCTTCGCGAGTACACCTGCGTTGTCGTCATTTGACGTCACGCCGACTTGTAATGCGCAGTAACGTAGTTTGATAAACGATGTGTGCATCGGCGCAGATCGGCGTGACGTCAAATGACGACATCTCAGGTGTACTCGCAAAGGCTTATGGGATTTACCGAAAAGGTTAATTGAGATAACATGACTAAATTAAAGCCACGAATCTATATTATAGTGCAATTGCATATCTGTTGTTTTCTGTATTCCTTACTTTTTATTGAACGAACCCTCGTCATCCATCTGATATATGTCTTTTGTACAGGATACTCGATTTCAAACTTGATTGTTGGAGAGGGTTGAGCTTGTTTTTCTATTTGATCGTCATCTTCTGGTTTATCTTGGTGAATTCCATCGTACTGAGAAAACTGTGAATAAGAAATTGCGAAATTTATTTAATTGATTAATATGTTCGCTTAGTCTTAGTGTTCCTCATGGTTCGATTGTTGGCCCTAAAGTTTGAAATAACGCTTATTTATGTTTTTGGCCAGAGTCAATAGACTCTGTTAAATAAAGTGACATTTTAAACAGGTTCGTTCTATTCGGTGCTTAAATTATTATAATTGTTCCTCGTAATAGGTGCCATAGCAACCTAGCGAGTGTTAAATGTCATTTCGCGCAAATTGGTATTATCTGAACTAGACTTTAAAGTCTCGATAACAAGCTACGTAGTGTCATAATTGTGTTTCATTTTAAACATCATCGTTTAAAACTTGTCTGCTGACGCCCTCACCTGATCATTGAGTGTTAAGTGCTGTTGATCATCCCCGGCAGCGGCGGCATTGCATGCTGCAGTGTAATACCTAATAAAATCTGAGCGCCTTGCAAGATGGTGGGTTAGTAAACATAAGAGAACGATGACAGCTGATAGTACGAAGAATATTAGAGTGTTGGCCTTCTCGTTGTGCAATACTAGCTTCGTGACAATTCGATTAATCGATGTTATTAATCCTGCAGCACCTTAAAATAGAAAATAACGAAAGAAAATAATATAGAATAAATTACAGGTCAAAGTGTTGCAAAGGATGATCACAGCAGTGACAATTCGGAGACAAAATAATGGAAATTTGTAATTTACAAAAAGAAATGAGAGTTGTCAGAGAAACCTGTCAAATATTGCAGAACGGCCAGTTAGAAAATAATAAAAAATACTGGTTGATTATTTCTAACCTAAGAAAGCCTTCAAAAGGACTGTTTATTTCCTTTGAGATCCATGACTACAATCACCGATACAGATTGGAATAGTCGGTGTTAACACCTAGGCCTGCTCCTTTCGAAACTGGCTGTGCGATATAGTTATAATACAGTTTGGGCTCTCTGAAAAACGGGACCGACAGCTTTAATAACGTCCCCTCCGCAGAACGGATTCACTGTATTCTTCGGGTATGCTTCACACTGAATTCTAAATTAAATCATGGGAAACCAAATGGGTCTGAATTTAACCTACAGACGTTGCCAATTGTGATGCGATCAAGCAAAATCAGTCGGAACTCGGAAATATTGATTTTGAGATAAAGCCAAACAAAGTAAATATTTCCTTTTGTTTCCTTGTGTTTTGGAAACTCTTTAATCGCTCATATCTTTGGAACGGGTTGTTTAATTACAATAGGGTTTTCTGCAAAATGCAGCTTTGTAAATGCTCTTTTTATCCTATAAGAAACACAAAATTTAATATTTCCGAGTTCCGACTGATTTTGCTTGATCGCATCACAATTGGCAACGTCTGTAGGTTAAATTCAGACCCATTTGGTTTCCCATGATTTAATTTAGAATTCAGTATGAAGCATACCATAAGAATACAGTGACTCCGTTCTGCGGAGGGGACGTTATTAAAACAAATATGCATGTATGTGTTAGATAAAGGGCGAGAAACAGAACATTTCCAGAAGTACTCAGGTCTGATGAGATGCTAGTTGGTTTGAGGTTGGCACCCGGTAATGGTCTGTTTTGAACCGTTTATATCTTACATCCATGGTGAGCAAAATTAAATTGTTTGCAGCAACATAATGTAAATATAAAAGTTCAAAATATATTTTGATGCCAAATAAAAAGCATAATATTTGCATAAATTTAAATCTGTTTATCGAGTACTCGTGGTGTTATGAAAATCAATTGATACTGTTATGCGGATTGTAGCTCTCTGTTCCTGAGCCATTTATCATGTTTACAATTAACATATAAATTGAACTGTAAATGCATTAACCTTTTGTTTCCGTAATTCTACATTCTAGATTGTCCTTTGTAGATCATTTTAAGGTCAACTGAATATAGATTGTTGGATTGTCGTTTTTTGTTACAATTTGAATTATATGTACATGGCAGTAACTACGTAACGGTAGTATTTCCCACCCGCTTAATTTTTCCACATACTAAACATATAATATTATCCCCAGTATTCCAGGAAATTATTAATGCAAAATTATTATGAAACATCTGTGGCGTGGTCTTTTTTAAAGGCCTGTTTTTGTTACCTATTGTTTTGATAATGTATGTGCTTGACTCTAAATAATGTTTGGAGCATCGAACTTTGGACAAAAGATTACAATGCATGATAATCTGTGAATAGAATAAAAATTCCCTTTAAAAGGGGAAGCCAGCTTCGATGCAGAAGAGGTCTTGTAATTAGTTTGGGTGGAAGGCATTTTTATGATCCATCATGTTCCATGACAGTTCGCCAAACCAGGTGGTGGTCGCATTGCATTTTCATCGTCAACCGTGTAACAAAGACGATCTCCGAATTAGATAGCCAGCTCTTAGCTGGCGAAAAGGGCTAGACGTCACACACACAAAAAAACGTATTTGACACGCAGGTTTGAACCTAAGACCTATTGCTTGGTACTTACTTTCTCCGGTCATGACTGCTTGTGTAAACCGTCGAGGAAGCATACCTGCATAACCATAAAAACTAGACTGCTGTACTGCGAAAAAAATAACACAAAATAAAGTTATAAGATTCAATCATTTCACTAGACATGTATTTGATTTAAGAAGACAAATCTTGGATACATTTGATACTTCTTTTACAGGAACAAAAAGCATACATTTAAAACATAAAATACAGAGGATGTGAGTAAATAAAGAATATTTATAGCCCAACTATATACACAATATGTATCAAGTGTTGATTTGGTTAGTCTTTGCCAAATAATCTATGATAAAACATCCAGTGGCAGCGGAAGTATTATACTACATGTACTAGGTGGGGACGAGCTACCATAATTTGTTCACAGATTTCTTCCGATGTTACTGGGACATTTGCGCGCGAAGCACGCGAAATATTTCCAATTACAGACTATTTTAGCCCAACATTTAGGTGAAATTTGGTCATTGATCATGTTGATTTTGGCCCAAACGTGGTATTTTTCGGGCTAAAGGGAAAATACACAGGGGAATTTATATTGTTATACTTTTTCTTCTATAAGGATTTTTGGTTTTTGGGGTATGTCCTCCATGGAAAAAGTTAAGGACACAGACCCCCTCCTGTCTTCCTCTGCGTAATAAATACTTTTTTGTATAAAATCGCGGTTTTTCTTCAAATCAATCAATTGTAAAATAGTTGTTGCTATTAAAGGGCAACTTTTCATCTTTTGATGGGAGCACCGCAATCCATATATCCATGCATGCAATTATCCGTATTAAACTCGCAATCCAATGTGTGACTCAACTGAAAATTTCTGTTTATGTAATTTTAAAATATTCATTTTAAATAATTATGATGAAACAATATACATTTAATACGTCAATTCTGTAATATATAATGGCGAATCGTTTCTGTGCAATGGTGCAAATTACATAAATTATTTCTTATCAAGGCAAGGATGATGTAAATAGCGTTCTAGACCAGGGTTCTAGACGACGTCTATTTTTAGCAACAGTAAATACGTCGCGCATGTTAATCAGTGACGGTAGTCACCTGCTGTATCTCGGAAGACAGCACTATCTGATTCTTTTTCCACGTATCATGTTTACCCCCTATTAATACATGGGCTTGACTTCATGGTCTCGTTGATGGTATTATATAATTCAATTTCACGGCAAAATATATCGTAATCAAATTCAAGACACATTAAATAGATCGGTATGCAAAGGCATGTTTATATAAAAGGATATCCCGAGCCTGTTTTGAGCCTGGGTTTCACAAATATTGTAATATTTTAAAAGACCGTGTAAAAACGAACAGGGTCCTTTCTATGTACTATTTTATCAATATTTATCAGATTCCGGTATTCAACCGGATACTTTCATATATACATACCGGATGATACCGGTTAACCAGTACCCTGTTGACGCTTTTCTTTTTTTTTTTCTCTTTTTTTTACATGGTGTCTCTGAAAGAACTATACCGTCGGATTATTTACTTTTTTGAGTACGGAATAGTGTACATGGTGTTATTGGTTGACCAAGCCGCTACTACATATTTTTTTATATTTTTTTTAAATCGACATCTCCATTCTTGAATTATAACAATTTGAAAATCACACCTCAGTTTTAATCCAGTTCACATGAAACTTAAATAGTGTGTATTGAACCACTTATGCCTAATACCACCAGATATCCAGTGTATGGTACTTGGTACAGGTTGTAAAAGTGCCGCCTCAGTTCAGGCTGTACAAAGTATCAAGCACTGGGTAGTCAGTGGTATTAGGCACCAATGGTTCAATGCACATTATTTAAGATTGGCATGGACTGGATTAAAACTGAGGGGTGATTTTCAAATTGTTATAATTCCAGAACGGAGAGGTCGATTAACATTATTTGTATTTGAATTTACAACCGTATGACAAAACAGGCGAAATCAGTACCTTTTTGCACAAGATTTGCAATTTAAAGAGAATTGGCCATTGCTCATTCTGATGTAGCTAGTATATGGCCAATATAAGCGTGCTTGGATAGGTAGTTTTCAACAGATCATAGCACTGAATTGCGTTATCTGTTGACATAATGTAAAAAAGCGTTTTAGGGGGAAGTGTTAGCTTTCGTTCGATATAAAAAAAAAATTCTGATTGGATATGAAGGGAACACTTAAAGTTTTGGCAAAAACTGATCATAGATGTAAATTTTCCACTAGATCTAACACAGCTCTTATGATGCTATGCACTCAACCGTGTAATATAACACAGGCTGCGTGGAGACTAGACTCGCTCTGCTGGAAAGGTGTGTGTACTCGGGTGTATCGAGGTGGAAACCGTGCGTAGAGGCATTTATAAGAGAATTGGTTTTGTAGTCAAACCTTTTAAAAAA
The DNA here is from genome assembly GCF_039555335.1 of Amphiura filiformis. NCBI lineage: Eukaryota > Metazoa > Echinodermata > Ophiuroidea > Amphilepidida > Amphiuridae > Amphiura > Amphiura filiformis. The sequence goes on along the minus strand of NW_027305514.1, from coordinate 433,119 downwards.
AAAAAAAAAAAAAATTCAGCTCATTGACCGCTGTATGGAATCCGTGGACAGGATTCAGAATGAACTGTCATCATAAACATGTTAAAAGTCTTATAATTTCTTGAACGAATCGGTCAATTTTCAAAATTTAATGTCTTATTGGATAATTGCATAATATTATTCAATCTTGTTTGGTTCATAAATTAAAATACCACTGAATACAATTTCCGACGGTACAGGTCTTTCAGAGACACCAAGCATGGGATCCATGTATTACGCTAACATGTCGAAATGGACGCAGGATCAGTCAAAATGATCTGTACCTAACATTTTTATTCAATGGAAAACTCTATATCAATTAACCGCCTCTTATAATGCAGTGTTGATTTGTCCTTCTTAGATGTTTTGAATATTCCCAACTGATTATTTTTAATCAGCAGATATATATCCAATTTTATATAAACACACTGAGCTGTAATTCTTGGTGTTGTCATGAGACTTTTTATGTCATTTACCAATAAATACCGATATTTGTTAATTATGCCACGCACACAAAATTGCTAGCATTCCAAGTACTTATCAACACAAAATTAAGAAAGATGATCGTCATCGATGGCGTTATCTTTTTTTAAAGACAGTCCTTGTTTTATAATTATGCCAATGTCTAACATAGCATTACCCAAAACAGGTATCAAAACAAAGAGCACACAGCTTCATTCATTTTTGCAGCATTAGATCGTGTAGTTTTACTAAGCTGTACTACTACCCTAATATCAGTTTTTAAAATGCGCTCTCTATCTCTCTCTCTTTCGCCCGTTATCTCACCTTATATGCTAAAACATTTGTACAGCTACAATTAATGAGTTGATTTAATACGTCATCATACACATCCGAACAGCAAGGAAATGTCAACTTAATTAAACACCTAGTTTAGTTGCCTAGCAGTCGAAGATAGAGATCATTGAGACCCAGGTATGATTGTGAATTTGTGTACTAATGCATTTGTTTTTGCTTTATGTGAAGCCCTGTCAGAGTAGTTCTTCTGGGGTGAACCAAACCTCCCTGGTTATCAAATTAATCAGAAGGATATCTCTGAATTCGACAGGTGCTAATTGATTCAATATCATTAAAATATCAATCAGCACCTGTCGAAGATAACCTTGTCACTGATTAATTTGATAACCAGGCAGGTTTGGTTCACCCCAGAAGAACTGATCTGGTACATGGTGGGGCTTCCTCTTTAAGTATTAGAGAAGGGTGTGTAGATCGGTACTTTGGGGTAACTATAATCTGTCCGGTCAGAAATTGTCCGGATAATGGCGCAATCGAGGATAATTTGGTATAATATTATCATACATATCATGTATTTCCAGGATGCCTAATATATCAAAATAGGAAACAATATCAATGTCAGTCATAGGTCAAAGTTTTCAAAATGCTCATTACAGTAACCGGCAGTTGATAAGCTGCAAATTGTGTTCTCCAATACCAAAAGCTTGCAACATCTCTATCAGTAAAAATCAAATTTCATCGCAATATAACAGAATATAATACGAATTAATCTTAAAACAATACAATACATAAATAATCAGCTAGAAAGGGCGTGCTGTGGGTGACATGTCCATTTCCTTACTTTTCATTATTACCCTAATATAAATCATGGCATAGCTGTGTATGTATGCTTGGTCATATGAATCTGATGTCGATATTATATAGCAAATGAAGTCATGCTCATTATGCAGATTAATCTCTCGCTCAGTCAGGCATTGATTATCATGATTATAGGAAGGCTCATTAACTGTTAATTACCAATCATTCCCTTAGTTTAACAAGACGTCTTTATAGTACTAATTATTGGTATAATCATTACCATAACAGTTTCTTCAAAACCCTGGAATGTGTCATGAGTACATGTAGATGTATGTACGGTACTTTGGGGTAACTATAATCTGTCCGGTCAGAAATTGTCCGGATAATGGCGCAATCGAGGATAATTTGGTATAATATTACCGCAAGTGGTATATCACTGTACTATGGTTCAAAACTTGAGGGAATATTGTGTGCGGTTAATTTGATTCACTATAAACAGCAACAGTTGTGATATAGACCTATATAGACCTATAGATATCAGAACTGTCGTAAGCAATGTGCTCATATTCAATATATTGACGCTTTATGTAATATCCCCATGCGTCATTATGCGTACATACTAGACTTATACAAATTATGCCAATGCTGTAAATTTACCATGTTAAAAAATGTCAAGACAAGTGGTTCAGTATAATGATCGGAAATGAGGTACATTCTTGCGGTACCTCTTTTCTTATCATAAATAACGAACCGCTTATCTTGGGTCACTGAAATTCCAGTGTAGTAATTGCCCCTATAATATACATAACTTTTGTTACCACTGTGTTATTAGTTTTTGAGAAAATTGCAAAAATAGACACAAATTTATCGAGGGGTGTAGTACCCCCTTAAATATAAAGAAAATAATAACAAAAAAATCCTAAAGAAGAAGATCCTAAAATCCTGCAATTTTAAAGTTTTTAAACTTTAAAAATGGCAGGATTTTAAAAATTTGTTAATAAAACACCAAGAGAAACGTTTCTATTTTCAAAATTGTGTTGAAATGGCTAACGCGTACGGACGATGCATGCTCAAAACAGATCTAGGTTGGCGGTCAGGTTTAGAAGACAAATCTGTTTGAATAAGTCTAAAAATAAAGAGAGATTGACTTACTGAGAAAACGTCCAAGGCATGTGTTTTACTCGACCCATATAATGCTTTATTTTAGATCAGTTTATTTTTAGAAACATGTTGTTTTTCTGAATGCAATCACACATGGACGGATCCTCCTGAATAAACATCGCGAGTAACATCTTGCAAGTGAGATGGGTGTTTGATATATCACACGTGTTGTATGTTTATTTCACGCATTTGTCGAAGAAGTCATATACTACCGATGTCTGTAATCATAAGCAAAGGATGACCGAAACACCCACATGGTATTAAAGTGAACTATCACTTAGCGAAGGTCATGTACTTTTACAAAAAAAGCGAACCAAAAAACATGAGATATAGGACTGGAAAGAATTTACACTCGTGATGATGGTACATTCCATTTCAGGGATGTATATAGAAAGTAATTTCTTCCTCAGGAGCAATGTTTTTCGATTTTTTTCCTATCCCCTTTTCCCCCATATGCCATCGTTTCCTCAAATTGATAGCCATTTCCTCTGCTAAAGTTTGTCCGGCTCTATAATTGGCGAAAAAGTTGAAACATTTTTACAATGATAAAACTTGATACCTCTAAAACTGCTTTAGTTACAGTGAATGTCATTCCTACGCTTAACCTGTCTGTCCTTATTTGCTTTGGTATTACCTTCATTAACGCTTACCACGTCATTTGCGGTGTTGTTTTTTCCTGTCTTGCCTCATGAAGGCGCTAAATCTGACAATAGCAACAATCGCGCAAAGTAGCACAAGTTAATGTGAAAGCGTGATTCTTGTCATAAGAGCACAGAATAGCGCAAAGTAGCACAAGTTAACGTGAAAGCGTGATTCTTGTCATAAGAGCACAGAATAACGCAAAGTAGCACACGTTAATGTGAAAGCGTGATTCTTGTCATAAGAGCACAGAATAAACAAAACAGTAATTCACGCGATTTTGCGTTTTTGTACATCACCTTCCGTATGGTACCTCAAGCTTGTGCTATTCACGCGATTTTGCGTTTTTGTACATCACCTACAGTACCTCAAGCTTGTGCTATTCACGCGATTTTGCTCATCTCGCTGATTCCATCACCTACCTCAAGCATGAACTATTCACGCGATTTTGCGTTTTTCTAAAACCTCCCTAAACCAGATTTAGTTTTCAACTCCACAATTTAATTTTATGAAACAGTAAATGAGTATCTATTGGCTCCTTCTTATTTTATCCACGAACACCTCTCCTAAATATTATCGCCTTTTTTTAATTTTCTGCAAACACCCCAAAACCGTCCACACCAGATTTTAAATTTCTCTTTGCCGAGAACCGATGTGTCTCGCCATCCTCTGAAAGAGTTGTCAGGACAAGGATGTTTAGATATGAAGTACTTACCGACAAAATCCCTTTCCCGAAAACCGCCCAACCCCAAACATCACTTCTCTTAACTTAAAAAGCATTCGCAATTTGACCATTCGCAATTTGAGCATTCACAATTTGAGCATTCACAATTTGAGCATTCACAATTTGAGCATTCACAATTTGAGCATTCACAATTTGAGCATTCACAATTTGAGCATTCACAATTAAATTATATGAAACAGTAAATGAGTATAATTATATTGGCTCCTTCTTATTAAATACAAAGCATTCGCAATTTGAGTATTCACAATTTTAATTATATGAAACAGTAAATGAGTATATAATTGACTCCTTATTTTATCCACGAACACCTTTCCTAAACATCGCTTTTTTTTTTTTTCTAAAAACCGCCCAACCCAAAAACCGTCCACACCCGATTTTAAATTTCTCTTTGCCGAGAACCGCTGTTTCTAAAGTCGCCATCCTCTGAAAGAGTTGTCAGGACGAGGATGTTTAGATACGTATGTTGTACTCACCGACAAAATACCCCTTCCAGAAAACCGCCCAACCAAACATCACTTCTCTTTGCCGAGAACCGTTATGTTTAAGTCGCCATCCTCTGAAAGAGTTGTATCGCCTTTTTTTTAAAATTTTCTGCAAACACCCCAAAACCGTCAACACCAGATTTTAAATTTCTCTTTGCCGAGAACCGCTGTGTCTAATGTCGCCATCCTCTGAAAGAGTTGTCAGGACGAGGATGTTTAGATATGACCATCCCGTTCCCGAAAACCGCCCAGCCCCACACCAGATTTTAAATTTCTCTTTGCCGAGAACCGCTGTGTCTAAAGTCGCCATCCTCTGAAAGAGTTGTCAGGACGAGGATGTTTAGATATGTTGTACTCACCGACAAAATACCCCTTCCCGAAAACCGCCCAACCAAACATCACTTCTCTTTGCCGAGAACCGCTGTGTCTAAAGTCGCCATCCTCTGAAAAAGTTGCCCGCCCACCCCAAAACCCTCCACACCAGATTCTAAATTTCTCTTTGCCGATAACCGCTGTGTCTAAAGTCGCCATCCTCTGAAAGAGTTGTCAGGACGAGGATGTTTAGATATGTAGTACTCACCGACAAATTACCCCTTCCCGAAAGCCCAAACATCACTTCTCTACTTAAAAAAAGCACGCGCAATTTGCCGAGAACCGCTGTACTCACCGACAATATACCCCTTCCCCGAACCGCCCAACCCCAGCTGTCTCCATTTCCAGAAAAGTAGTACTCATCGACAAAATACCCCTTTTTTCCATCAGAATGGATCAAAGTACAAAAACACAAAATAGTGCGAATAGCGCACCCCCTATATAGATCTATCAATCAACCACCAAAATCGCAAAATCGCGCGAATAGCACACACTACGTAGGGAAAAATACCATAATCGCGCGAATAGTGCTTCAGTGTTAAGGCATTTTATCCATCAGAATGGATCAAAGTACAAAATCGCAAAATAGCGCGAATAGCGCACCCCCTATATAGATCTATCAATCAACCACCAAAATCGCGCGAATAGCACTACTTCTTAAGTACGTAGGGGAAAATACCATAATCGTGCGAATAGCGCTTCAGTGCTAAGGCATTTTTCCCATCATAATGGACCAATGTACAAAATCGCAAAATAGCGAGAATAGCGCACCCCCTATATAGATCTATCAATCAACCACCAAAATCGCGCGAATAGCACTAATTCTTAAGTACTTAGGGAAAAATAGCATAATCGCGCGAATAGCGCTTCAGGGTTAAGGCATTTTCCCCATCATAATGGACCAAAGTACAAAATCGCAAAATAGCGCGAATAGCGCACCCCCTATATAGATCTATCAATCAACCACCAAAATCGCAAAATCGCGCGAATAGCACTACTTCTTAAGTACTTAGGGAAAAATAGCATACTCGCGCGAATAGCGTACCACGTTAAGCCGTTTTACTGCTGTAGAAATATTTTAAGTTTGAAAAATATAAGTGTTAATAGCACAAATAGCAATTCTTCAAAATCGCGGTGCGATTATTGCGATTATACATACAAAGTAATGGCAGAAACGCGCGATCGCAAGACATGTGAATAAGAGTGCTATTATTGCTATTGTCAGTTATAGCGCCTTCTCTCTTGCCTGGCCATAATGAAATTGATAATAATGAAAAGCCGTAAACAACGTTTTTAGCCAATTTTATAGTTGAATCACAAGTTGGCAAATGAAGTGGTTTGTAGTTGAGGACTCATGAAAAAACGCTTAATCTCATTGGTCAATATCGTTTGACGCTCTGATTATATACATACGTCCGTTGATGATAACGTGATCATGAAGCTAGCAGGATTGATCTGGTCCGATCTCAATGGTGAAAACAAATTGAAAACAAATCGCACACTGCGCAAGAGACTATACTATTCAGCGAATTCCTTTAGCGGGTGTCCGTCTGCTCTGTCTGATTATCGCGTAAAAAGAACTAGGTCACACGATGCTACGCAACTTGACCAGCGAATGAGGTGCCAATGTGATGGTGACGTGTTTCAATTTTAGCCAATCAGAAACCCCACTTCCGTGTTTACGCCATAAACACCGCCAAATCGCAGAGGATGATTTAAGCACTTCCCACCACTTAGCACAGCTGTGTGAGTGAACATGACACCACTGCTCGCACATTGTATTGACGGGCATGGTTAAATTTGAATTTGGAATGATATATTTACAATAAAAACGCATTCAAAATGCTAGTCGATTTCACATTTTATGTTACCTACAGAAGGTGTGAATTATCCTTTATGCATACATCACTTTTGTTCTGAAATCGACCAAGTAATAATGACACACGCACAATTCTTAAACAACATCTTTTGCACAGAATTCAATGGGATTTGAAAAGTAAAATGGCAGTTGAAACTCTAGTGATAACACGTTTGAAGTGCATGATGGGGCTTCCTTAAATCATCCTCTGGCCAAATCGGTAGACCGCTGAAGAACATTGCTGAAATCTATAGTAAAAATATGTTACTTGGGACCCAAACAACATGTTGGGATATAGGTGGCACACATCGTCTTCATCAAAAGGCCATGGAACTTATTATCTGTATACCCCGCACCATCACCCATGCACACAAAAATAGTGGAAATTTAAAATGAGATTTCGCCCCGAAGCGGTGAGAATTGTTCAAGTATGAGAATTGAAAATTTCTCATTTTTAAATGTTCTATGAAACTTTATACTCTGTGGGACCCCTATCAGTTCCAAAGGGTTTAAACTTTACAGTTTCATAAAAATTTCATAAAGAATATTTTCAATTCTCATTGTTTTTGTCCAATTCTCATATCGCTTCAAAGAATTCACATTATGAATTTCCACTAGTGGATATCACCATGATCTATATCATGTTATATCGGTTTGGACACCGTCGTTTAGGCCGATACGATGCGACAATGGCTCGTGGAATTAATTATCGAGAACGTTTTGAAAATTCATAGCCATTTAAGGCTCGATCATACAACTGAGCCCTTCGTCGATCGAGCAATATTTTTTATTTTTTTTAAATAGTATTCTTCGTTCAAAGTTTGATCGTGTATGTACTATGTTGAATAAACCAAAACCATAATCAGATGTGGGCATATTATATTAAAAACTCTTAAATATTTTTCCTTTTCTGAAGTCAATGATTTGGTATATACCATGCATCATGCAGTTATTGTTAACTACATGTATGCACACAACACAGGGGCACTCACAATATAGGCAATTGAACCCTACTGGTAGCGCTGTATTGTAGCTATAGGGGATGAACTAGTTAGCATCATATATCAAAAAGTATAAAAGCTATGATTTTAGTACTTGCTCTATGTTTCAATTACTTATTCTTTTCCAAATATCTGAATCTTCAACCCGGTACAAGCTTTAATAACGGGGAACATACATTTTATTAAAAAGAAATCCTACCATCTATCCAAACTCGCCGTGTTATTCCAATGCACATTTTGCTTCACCGGGCAGCCCTGGCTTGGTCATATTTGGAAAATTGGTGTCATAAAACCGTCATAGGTACAAATTTAGTACTTTCTGTCAATCAAGTATGGCTTATTCTCTACATGTCAATCTTTAAATAATTGGCATAGTCCTTATAATAACGGTGGTCCGCCTTGATGAGTAAATGACAGCAAACAGCTGCCTTTCAGTGAAAAATACCCCAAAACTCGGTCAGTGGAGCTCCGCTCGTACATGTCAATAGCGTCATTATCGATTGGATTAGTCGTCCGTAGCGGACAATTTGGTCGCTCATTGGATTAATATTATCAGGTGTTAATAAATTTGCATTGGACAATAGATTACTATATAATGGTTTAGTACTGCATATATCGGTTTAATCTTCAATAAGCGGGTTTATGGCTGGAAAGGTCACGGTGAATTTGCCGTGGACGTAACTGCACTATGGTTATGTTTTATGTGTTCAGTTTATGAAATAAAACAAGAAAGAATATAATGGAGGGAAATTTACATTTAGTGTGTGTAATTCTTCCAGTCCCATGTAAATTTGTTTGGTCCATGAAGTAAGTATACACGACCTGCGCTAAGCAGTAGCTCACTTTACCATCATTTTTTATAGGACATGTGAAATGTGGGTGTTTTGGGCATCCTCTATTGCTTATACTAGACATCGGTAGTATTTGTGACTTCTTCATCAAATGCGTTAAATAAACACACAACACCCATCTCACTTGCAAGATGTTACTCGCGATGTTTATTCAGGAGGATCAGTCTATGTTAGATTGCATTCAGAAAAACAACATGTTTCTAAAAATATACTGATCTTAAGGTATTACACCCCTGATAAATTTTGTGAGTAATTTTGCATTTTTCTCATAAAAAAACTACACATTGGTAAGAAAAGTTATTCTAGCGGTACATGTACGTATACCTCTTTTCTTATCATAAATAACGTACCGCTTGCCTCGAGTCATTGAAATTCCAGTGTAGTAACTGGATTCCTTGCCCCTATAATATACATCACTTTTGTTACCAGTGTGTTATTATTTTTTGAGAAAAATTCAAAAATAGTCACAAATTTATCAAGGGGTGTAGTATCACCTTAAGCATAACATTTTCAATATATAGGTCGAGTAACAACATGCCTTGTGCGTTTTCTTAGTAAGTCAATCTCTCTTTATTTTAGACGTATTCAAACAGAGTTTTCTTTTAAACCCTGACCGCCGACCTATATCTGATTTGAGCATCGCCCGATATACTCGTTATTCCAACAACATTTTGATCATTATGAAACATTTCTCTTGGTGACTGTTAAGTATCTTAAAAATAAATAGATCTATGCGTACAACATCTTTAAGGTCTTATAATATTTTTTGTGAAAATAAAAAGGTATTTCCTTGTGTCATACCGTATACGAACACAATTTTGAATTTTGTAAAAATTTAAACGTTTCGTTTATTACAGAATTGCTTTGTCGAAATTGAGAAAACCAAAGGAGATAGAAAATAATACGGTAAATAGATATACAAAGCTTATGGCACAGCCCCTTAAAAAGGAAGCCCCGCCCGAGCAGATTTCTAAGGTGAACCAAACCTGCATGGTTATCAAATTAATCAGTGACAAGGCTATTTCTGCATTTGACAGGTGCCAATTGATGTTTTAATGTTATTACATCAATACGCACCTGTCAAATTCAGAAAGAATCCCAGAAGAACTACTCTGGCGGGGCTTTCTCTTACCGTTCCCTAATATTAATAATCATAATTAAAAGGTGTCTTGTATGGGGTGTTGAAAAAGTCACGGTCTTTCAACTCAATCAATTTTCATTGTCTGACTCATTAAAGATTTGAATGGGTACGGAATGCAAAACATGCACTTTCAAAAATTGGTTACTGTGTTCTAGTTCTTGAGATATATGTCGTTGTATGAAGATATTTCGTTTCGACACTCTTATACATAAGAACCATAAAACCTACAAAAGTGTAACTGTCTACGAGTATGATATTTGAATTGATCCCCAAGCCCGCTTCAAAATAACCACACCAATTTTCGCCAGAGGTCATTACGCCTATCGGATAATACCACGAGTGACTCTACATATTTTTTATTCAATGTAGAATATTCCCGGTAATGTTTAAGTTCTAACGAATGTTTGATGACGTAAAATCGATATATTTTTACCAAATATTCTATGTAACATATTATCGATTTTATGTCATCGAACATTCGATAGAACTTAAAGGAGTATTTCGCGATCCTAGCATCCTCTTCTTATGACATTTTTCAGTAGATATCCACGAACAAAAGTTTATTCCCAACATTTCAGTTGATTCCGATGATTATGTGTATTGCTTCATAGACAATGTGTTGTAATTTCGTTCTGGTATACCAGAACGAAATTCAAATTTCACGATATCTTTGCTAAACGAATTAATCTGCAAGAAATTTTTTGTACATAAAAATTATGTAGCCAGATATAAAAATCCCAATTTTTTTGAGAAAAGTGGGGATGAGGATGTGGATCACGAAATGCCCTTTTAAACATTACTGAAAACAGAATGGGCTTAGATTAAATAACGTAGATTATGTTACATTCAATATCCTACGTCGAATACTCGGAGTCTGTATACGGCCTGATTCGACCAATTCATAACAAACTACTCAAATGATTTGGAATCTACAGTTAACATTGGTTAATAAACCTTCCTTTAATCATGATAATAAATGCCTGACTGAGAGATTAACCTGCATAGTCATGGCATGGAAATAGTAGTATGGGCATATTAATGACCTTTTTGTCATTTATATCACGATTTAGTGACATCACGGCTGGATTCATATGATTTGATATATTGGCAACCAACAAGTGTTACTGACATGCACTTTAACGATGAAGAAGTCGGGTAAAGAAGATCTGTTATTGAGGGGAAAAGCGGGAAGAAACATCCAAAAAAAACCCATCCCCATTAAAAATGACATGGTTTTTTTTTTGTTCTTTAAAATGGTAGTACAACCCTTGATAAATTTATGACTATTTTTGTATTTTTCTCAAAAAATAATAACACACTGGTAACAAAGGTTATGTATTATTATAGGGGCAAGGAATCCAATTACTACACTGTAATTTCAGTGACTCAAGACAAATGGTACGTTATTTATGAACAGAATGTACCTCATTTCTTAACATATAATGTACCACTTGTCTTGAATCACTGAAATTTCAGTGAAGTAATTGGATTCCTTGCCCCTATAATATAACATAACTTGTGTTACCAGTGTGTAGTTATTTTTGAGAAAATGCAAAATTAGTCACAAAATTTATCAGGGAGTGTAGTACCATCTTAAATTCCCTTAATTCATGGGATTGTCTTTGATATGATATGGTACGAATGAAGAACGAATTATCGCGATAAAAATAATATAACCGCGAGAATATTGTTGCTCCTCCTCCAATTAAGATATTGACTAAATTTATGATGCACACGATCACGATACATACTGATGATGATACTTGGTGTGAGATTTGTAGATGCTACGGATGCAAAGCGGATGCCATAATTTATTACCCCGATGTACATGAATGCATGCATGAAAATAAAAATATTTGGATTACTGCAGGGAACAACAATGTCCAATTTAAATCGATATCCAAATTAAAATATATATAGGTTATAATCTAAATATAAATTCGAATGTACAATATTAAATGTATTTAATTTGCTTTGTTTCTAAAAGTAACACACGGAAGTCGCTGAAATGATTGAATATTTCTAAATTGAGAGAGTTTGGCCTGAAGACTCGTTAATGCTATTTCCGATTTGTAAAATAAAGCAGCGGACCGAATACTATTGTATTAATGCAACTGATTGATCATAGCACTGCCATATTTTACCATGCATGGTTTAATTAAAACTAAAGTAGCCATTGCATATGTGCATTAATATCCATTCTTCCATGGAAAACACGATGATGAATTCTATTCAAAAATAGCCCGTTTTATTTTAAGAGTTGTTTATATTGGAATAAGGGGTATGTTTGTGTAGATCACTCGCAAAGTCGGCGTGACCGCCCGAGAGCTATATTGCTGTTTTAGCGTGTCGTTGAGGATTGTCCAAATTTTCAAAGCGTTAATGGTGACAGTAATTGTATGCTTTTTAATATAATTTTGAAGTACTAAATTTGTTTTTAGATTTGAAAATAAATCAAGCGTGCAAATTTAATTGAAACACAATTACATGTTTCTAATGCTGGGGCGGAATGATGTTATCATTGAGGTCAGCTTAAAGGCAATACGATACAAATCATTAATTTATTATAATGGAGCATATAAAAGCAGTGGAAAGGTTATTCATTCAAATTATATTTAAAAAAACTGATATTTACGAGAACTACCTGCCGATTGGCCAAAAAGAAGTTTTCATTATCAATTGGACCAATCAGCAACATTGTTAGAATAATTTCAACACACAAAAACTTGGGGTGGATTATTTGCAAAGCTCTATTCTGATTGGTGATTAATGTGAAGATATCATGTAATTGACCAATCAGAGGCAATATTAGATTGGCAGATAGTGCTCAGGGGGTTAAACCTCCATCCTAAGATTACCACCGGGCTTACCACATGCTAACTATTCCCGGGTTACTATTGCATTTTCCCTCACCGAAATTGAAACACAACAATCCCCTTAAATATACTAGTGTTGCATTAAAGTATTATTCTAAAATTCCATTCAGTTGGAAATATTTTGCTTGTATTTTATTGCGTTTCAAATACCTCTTCATTATTACAGACTTTACTCCTCCATCTTATTTTCATCCATGCAACCGTCGTGTCATCAGCTGACGAGATCACATTGATATTCACCAATACGCGGAAGTAGACAGCCCCAAGCTATACAAACGCACTGAATACAACAAGGTCCCGTGTCTGAAAATATGCTCTTTCCAATATGCCCTTATAATGGGGTTTGCATTATAAGCTCAGCATAAAAAATACTGGAAATCAGCTCTATAGAGCACCGACATTTAATATTCACCTATTCATGTCTTTTGTGGAATTATTTTGAAAAACGGACTGTTACATGTGAGGTCGTGATATGAAATCCTCCCTAGATACGCGATATACGTTCGATGCTTAATTTAGATTAGTACTTCCATGATTAAACATTGCATCTTCACAATTTTCATTCAAATAAATGAATATTATTTTCTACATCATAATTCATTAATTGGCTTTAAATCAACATAAAAAAATTGAACTTGTCATAAATGTATGTATATCTCTATGGTAAAACTCTAGTAGGAAACAGCTATATTATACTAGCGCGCATATGAAAAGTCAATTGCTCAGTGCATGCAGGGCATGTAATAATTTGCAGACATTGCGTGTCATTTCAAATGATATTTCCTAGTTTATAATATTTTAGATATTTATTTAATGTGTAAATTTCAAACAGTATATGAAATGAAGAAACTTATCATACTTTAAAACAAAGATATTCCAGAAATGTTAAATCCTTCTTATATAAAAGCACGTGCACGCGTGATTGAAATGTTGTTTCATATAGACATATGTTATAGAGTCTTTAATTGCTTGGCAGTAGAAGGTTATTTCGTTAGTTAATGTTTAATTGGCTAATTAATTAAATATATCAAACCACGGTTGTTTGATGTATATAGAATTGGCTTCATTATTAACTAAATGCAAACTATAGATGGCGCTATTTAAATGAAATCATATTTCTTTATTTGCAAGGGTAGGTCATTAATACTGCCAATAAAACAGCTGGAATAGATGAAACAAGCAACAAGGACATTTTATAAACATATTTTATCAAACAATACAAGGAATTTTTTGTATTAATAGCTTGAAAGAGTAATTTCCAGTAACTAAATAGCGCCACCAATTTTGTCATTAATAGATACATTTTATATCCGAAAAGGCTTTAAAATATGCTATAAAAGTGACTAATTTTGTAAAAGAGGGGAAATTAAAGTTGAGAATGACTCAAAAGCATTTGTATACATTAGTATGATATCACCTTTAGCTGTTTAATCCTAAAATTTGGTTGTACATGATGTTTTGTTTAAAAATCTAATAAATGATCCCATCAAACAACCGTGAAACGTAGCCAGTGGCTGATATCGTGATTTTTATTCTTCAATATTCTATCATGAACAATTATTTAGTAACTACGTGGCTTAGGCTTATAATAATATAATATCATGTGAATAATTGTGGAAAATAACATTATGCGAAAAGCTTTGTCGAATTTTAAGGAGAAATTTCTCGTTCGTTGCCGATATAGGCTTGCTGGCTCATGATCATGAGCCGCCACAAATATTATTACGATTTAGATATGAATAATTATGATAATGATCACCATATATATATATATATACTATACATAATAATTAAAACTACAAAAGTGACATGCATTTAACAATACTATTAAATGAAAGAGTAAAATCATGATAATTAATGAGAAAATGGATGTTGTATGATCAGATAAGCCCAATCGGCATTGGAAGTTTGCAATGCATTGTGGGACAGTTTTTGCAATTTTGGGACACTTTGCCCTCTGACCTATTGGGAAAATTCAGAAAAAAAAGAGGTTTTTGTGCGTACAAAATATAATCTAAAATGTTTTACAAGAATGAAAACAAACCCCCCAAAACATTATTATTGAATAAATTAATTATTTAAATATTTTTAATGATAGCATTATGACAATAATAAATTAATTTATAATAATTACAGCAACTTACCCGATATGTCAGAGGTCAAAGTGTCCCAAAATCACCGGAAGTTACAATGGCGATTGGGCTAATTGAAATGACTTCACATGGTGTATCTGATTCAATTGCAAGTATGATCACAAGGACAAATGAATTGATCATAATTATTTAACTAGATTATTACAATAATTGAAATATTCAGAATACGAATATGTGACCATCCTCCACAACTGAGCCCGGATGTCGCCAGTGCCACTATTGAGATATGCTCCATTGAACTTAACAATAAACAATAGGAAACAAAGGATTTATTGACTGTTTTATTGATTTTTCACTACTTAAATGTCAAGTACTATAGACATGATATACATCATTTTAAAGCTAATTTCAAGCAGAATATTTTTGTTGAATATCTCAAAAATGATGATTGGCGACTTCAGGGCTCAGTTGTGCTGAGGGGTCACATATATCCTATAGCATCAGCTTTATTATATCTTTGACATAATCTTGACCCTGGGCAACATGATTTTTACTTAAACCTATAGCCTATATATAACTTCCGGGCTTACCCCCACTGCATTTTCCCTCATCAAAATAATCATAATTATAGTCGAGCATTATGACTCGCAAAGTAAATTGTTATTTGCCTGGTCGCTTTAATACCAATTTGCAAATATAAAATATCAAATGATCATGAGTACAATTTAAGAAAAATTAAGATTTAAAATATGAACTGTTCTATTCAACGAGGCTTTTCAGAGTTGAACGGAACAGTCCATATCTCTCCGAATGAAATATTCTTCCCATTAAACGAATGAAAACATTATATAACACATAATATAATTTAAAACAATTAAAAAAAAAAATATGTCGAAGCTTTAGAAGCAACACTCACACTGCGTGAGTGCAATGTAAAATTGACTGTTGCACTCGCGCGGAGCACTCGAAAAAAAATTGCTTGTGTTGGTGCGTTTCAAATACCTCTTCATTATTACAGACTTTACTCCTCCATCATATTTTCATCCATGCAACCTTCGTGCCATCAGCTGACGAGATCACATTGATATTCACAAATACACAGAAGTAGACATCACGATTTATACAAACGCACTGAATACAACAAGATGCTTTTTCCAATCACATGCCCTTATAATTGGGTTTGCGTTATCAGCTTAGCATATACTGGAAATCCGTCAGCTGTAAAGAGCACCGACATTAATATTCACCTATTCGCGTCTTTTGTGGAATTATTTGAAAACAAAATATTACTTGTGAGGTCGTGATATGAAATCCTTTCTTGATACAATCAATGCTTATAATAAATTAAACATTGTATCTTCGGAATTTTCATTTAGCTATATGAATATTAAAAATAATTATTTTCAACATATAATATCGGTTTGAAATCAACATAAAACCCACCTGCACATTGCATAACTCGATAGCTATAACTCTGTGAGCAAACAGCTACTCGCATGAGACAAGTCAAATATTTATATTGCTGTAACAATTCGAATATTGTGCATGTCATTTTAGACGAGAACTCGTATGTTGATTTAGGTATATATTTTGTTTAATTTGTTAATAATATAAATAATACAACATGAGGAGACTTTAAGAGATGATCCACTAATTGATTAAACCATTCGAAATATCACTTTTTATGCACATGCACACGTCATTTAATAATATTATAATAAATGTTGCTTTCTTCTTTAGAAAATTGTTGCGTATACTACAGATAACATTTAATTGCTTGGTAATAGAACATTATTAACTGAATTAATGTTTGATTGGCTAACTAATCAAATTTACCAAACGTAGCCAGTAGCTGATGTCGTGATTTTCTTAATTGCTATTTTTTAAATATATATATTCAATAACAATGTGTTATATTATCATGATATTAATAAATGTGCCAAATAATATTATCATAAATGCTAAAATTACGGAGAAGTGTGTTTTTCCGATAAGCATAATATACCTACATCGACTGAACACAACACAATGTATTATGTACATGGTTATCAGCAAATAATAGGCTATTTAAGGTACTAATGAAAATACAATTTGTATTAAAAAACTGTTTAATGATAAATTATTGAGTAAGAATTGTATATGTTGTTACCATGTGAATATTATCAATTTGACTTCTTGTTGTCCATCTGTTTCAAATGCATTGTATTCACCTGGACAAATTAATTTGTCATATTTAGGGAGTGTTCATTAATACTTTGGTAGGGGGGGCTGGTCTTCCTCAAATTTTCCGCTCGAAAACTTTTTGGCCCCCCCCCCCTCTATGGACTGCTAAACTTTTTTGACCCCCTCTTTTGACAGACAAAACTTTTTGACACCCCCCCATTATCGTATAACAAACATACTTAGTAGTGTTGTTTCCATGCAGTGGTGGGGTATCTGGGTCACATGTCATTGAGGGAGGCAAATGTTTGAAATACAAGCACAAGGAAAATTTCATTTTATACTTAATTTAGATTTGTCCTAAATCAGGGTGTTTATATGATTTTACAGGGATAAATGAAATAGAGGATTTATTTGGAGGTTCATAGGCACATCAGGATAATTTGGATCCGTGGCTATAGTACAAATGCGTGCGAACCGCGTAAAAATTTGGCCATATTGAAGCTTGAATGGTCAAATATTGTTAAAATTGGAACTAATTTATGCGAAAAACTAAAATGGTCAAATATGATTTTAATTTGGTCACACAAATGTCCCGACAAATGTACACAGGTATCAGTTCTGGCCCCCAAAGACGTGGCACATGGGCCTGTGCCCACTCTGCCCTATGGTAAATCTACCCATGGGCCTATGTGTACAAAATAATTTTGCAATGAGAAATACTGATAGTAAACTGAAATGTGCAGTTTACATGGTTTACGTGCAAAGAAATCCAATTTATTTGCAATATTTTCTTGATTTAGTTGTATTTTGATCAGATTTGTACATAATCATGTTTGTAGCCTACTTTGAAGAGATATAAAAATCTATGATAAAAAGTGCCAGTATTTCTTAGACCAACCCAGATGTTGCATGTTGCTGTTCATCTTTATATTAATTAATAGATATGTGTACACTAAGTGGCATCATTTTTTCAAACAAAAGCGCTGAAAACCAAAACTTGCCCATGTTAAAAGTGTTATAGAAGGTCTCAATGCGCGCGAAGCGCGCGAAAATTTTGGGTTTTAAAGCGGAAAACTTTTTTGGCCCCCCTTTCCTACCACCTAAAACTTTTTGGTCCCCCCCTCTTTTAAGGTCCAAAACTTTTTGGCCCCCTCCTTTTACCAGCCCCCCACCAAAGTATTTCTGAACACTCCCTTAATTTGATAATATTGGTCAATTTAAATTGGGTCAATTGGTGTATTCACCAAGTTTAAAATTCACATGAAGAATATATAAAAGTGTGCTTAAATTTTAAAGATTTTAAAGGCATTTTCCCTCACCAAAAGGAAAACAATCATAAATATACTAAAGTAAACTTATTATGACTCACAAAGATGCTTGTTATTTGACTGGCCACTTGCTATTTATGCAAATATAAAATATTAAATGATCATAAGTATAATGGTAAGAATATTTTTACGCGGTAAAATATGAACTGTTCAACGAGGCTTTTCAGAGTTGAATGGAACAGTTCATATTTCACCTAATGAAATATTCTTGCCATTAAACGAATGAAAACATTCAATATTTGTTTTATATAACACATATGTAAAAAAATCTTCCAATTAATGTTATAAATCACCTGAAAAACAAAACAAAACAAAACAAAACAAAAAAAATATCGAAGCTTTAGCCGGAGCTTTAGAAACAACACCATCATTGCGTGAGTGCAATGTAAAATTGACTATTGCACTCGCGCGGAGCACTCGAAAATATTTTGCTTGTGTTGGTGCGTTTCAAATACCTCTTCATTATTACAGACTTTACTCCTCCATCTTATTTTCATCCATGCAACCTTTGTGTTATCAGCTGACGAAATGCCATTGATATTCACCAATACGCGCGCGTACGCGGAAGTAGACAGCCCAAGTAATACAAACGCACTGAATACAACAAGGTCCCGTGTCTGAAAATATGCTCTTTCCAATCCTATGCCCTTATAATTGGGTTTGCATTATAAGCTTAGCATAAAAAATACAGGAAATCAGCTGTAAAGAGCACCGATATTTAATATTCACCGATTCGTACCTTTTGTGGAATTATTTGAAAAACAAACTGTTACATGTGAGGCCGTGATATGAAATCCGCCCCCCCCCTTTGATACAATCAATGCTTAATATAATAAATTATACATTGTATCTTCGCAATTTTCATTTAAATATATGAATATTATGAATAATTATTTTCAACATCATAATATTAGTTTGAAATCGACATAAAACCTGCACATTGCATAGCTATATTGAGGAAACAGCTACTCGCATATCCATGAGACAAGTCAAATATTTATATTGCTGTAACAATTCGAATAGTTTGTATGTCATTTTAAACGAGCGCGAGAACTCCTATGTTGATTTAGGTATTGTTTAATTTGTTAATAATATTAATAATACAGCATGAAGAGACTTTAAGAGACGATCTACTAATTGATTAAACCATTTGAAATAGCACTTTTTATGCACATGCACACGTCATTTAATAATATTATAATAAATGTTATTTTCTTCTTTAAAAAATTGTTGCGTATACTATACCACGACTACAGATAACATTTAATTGCTTGGCAATTGAACGTTATTAACTAAGTTAATGTTTGATTGGCTAACTAATCAAATTTACCAAACGTAGCCAGTAGCTGATGTCGTGATTTTCTTAATTGCTATTTTTTAAATTGTATATATATTCAATAACAATGTGTTATATTATCATGATATTAATAAATGTGCTAAATAATATAATCATAAATGCTAAAATTACGGAGAAGTGTGTTTACACTGAACACAACACAATGTATTATGTACATGGTTATCAGCAAATAATATGCTATGATAGATGCATTTAAGGTACTAATGAAATACGATTTGTATTAAAAAACTGTTTAATGATAAATTATTGAGCAAGAATTACATATGTTGTTACCCATAGACGTTATGTGAATATTATCAAAGATGACTTCTTGTTGTCCATCTGTTTCAAATGCAATTTATTCACAAGGACAAATTAATTTGTCATATTTAATTTGATAATATTGGTCAATTTAAAACATTACATTAGAGACACTTGAAGAATATCATTCGATTCTGAAAATCTTATAACAGAGTTGTACATGTATATGTTAAATTGCCAACATTTAAACCTCAGTGTATTCACCAAGTTTAAAATTAACATGAAGAATATATAAAAGTGTGCTTAAATTTTAAATAGTTTAAAGGCATTTTCCCTCACCAAAAGGAAAACAATCATAAATATACTAAAGTAAACTTATTATGACTCACAAAGATGCTTGTTATTTGACTGGCCACTTGCTATTTATGCAAATATAAAATATTAAATGATCATGAGTATTCTGTCGGTCCGTGTCACGTCACTTCCGGTTGATGATGTTCGAGTGAAAACAAGTCCGTGATTCGATTTTTGTTGATGATTTCTGTCATTGGTGTAATGTAAATTTCAATCGCAAATAGTCAGTGGAATCAAACAACCGTTTCTAAGTCTTCAGAGTGAAAGAAACTTACTTGATTTACCGTTTATATACTGACAAACTTAAAATTAAATGCCATGGTCGAGTGTCGTTTTTTTCGAAATTGAATGTCACTCCAGCAACATCGCTATGTAGCCTCCTTCACAGCCGGTTTCTGTTGTTCACAACAAACCGTGAGCCACATGCAGTTTGGGCCCGAGACTAGAGATAGCCCGGATGTCCGACCGACAGAATAATGGTAAGAATATTTTCACGCGGTAAAATATGAACTGTTCTATTCAACGAGGCTTTTCAGAGTTAAATGGAACAGTTCATATTTCACCAAAAGAAATATTCCGGGAAATATTTTTGCCATTAAACGAATGAAAACATTCAATATTTTTTATATATATCACATTTAAACTTTTTCTTCCAATTAATGTTATAAATCACCAGAAAAAAAAATATCGAAGCTTTAGAAGCAACACTCACATTGCGTGAGAGCAATGGAAAATTGACTATTGCACTCTCGCGGACACTCGAAAATAATTTGCTTGTGTTGGTGCGTTTCAAATACCTCTTCATTATTACAGACTTTACTCCTCCATCTTATTTTCATCCATGCAACCTTCGTGTTTATCAGCTGACGAATGCCATTGATTTTCACCAATACGCGGAAGTAGACAGCCCCAAGCTATAGGCTACAAAGGCACTGAATACAACCAATGGTCTATGATACAACAAGGTCCCGTGTCAGAAAAATGCTCTTTCCAATCCTATGCCCTTATAATTGGGTTTGCATTATAAGCTTAGCATAAAAAATACTGGAAATCAGCTGTAAAGAGCACCGACATTTAATATTCACCGATTCGTATCTTTTGTGGAATTATTTCAAAACAAACTGTTACTTGTGAGGTCGTGATATGAAATCCCCCCTTTGATACAATCAATGCTTAATATAATAAATTAAACATTGTATCTTCGCAATTTTCATTTAAATGTATGAATATTATGAATAATTATTTTCAACATCATAATATTGGTTTGAAATCGACATAAAACCTGCACATTGCATATCTATATCACTCTCTGAGCAAACAGCTACTCGCATGAGACAAGTCAAATATTTATATTGCTGTAACAATTCGAATATTTTGTATGTCATTTTAAACGAGAACTCCTATGTTGATTTAGGTATATAAAAATAATTTGTTAATAATAATACAACATGAAGAGATTTTAAGAGATGATCCTAAATTGATTATACAACTCGAAGAAGCACTTTTTATGCACATGCACACGTCATTTAATAATATTATAATAAATGTTGTTTTCTTCTTCAGAAAATTGTTGCGTATACTACAGATAACATTTAGCCTAATTGCTTGGCAATTGAACGTTATTAACCGAGTTAATGTTTGATTGGCTAACTAATCAAATATACCAAACGTAGCCAGTATCTGATGTCATGATTTTCTTAATTGCTATTTTTTAAATTGTATATATATTCAATAACAATGTGTTATATTATCATGATATTAATAAATATGTCAAATAATATCATCATAAACGCTAAAATTACGGAGAAATGTGTTTTTCCTATAATCATATACCTATACACTGAACACAACACAATGTATTATGTACATGGTTATCAGCAAATAATATGCTATGATAGATGCATTTAAGGTACAATTTGGACAATGGACGTCATGTGAAAATTATTAAAGATGACTTCTTAATGTCCATCTGTTTCAAATGCAATGTATTTACAAGGACAAATTAATTTGTCATATTTAATTTAATAATATTGGTCGAGAAAGAGCGCAAACATTAGAGATACATGAAGAATATCATTAAATTCTAAAAATCTAATGATATTGTATATGTTAAATTGTCAACCTTTAAAACGTCAGTATGTTCACCAAGTTTAAAATTCACTTGAAAAATATACAAAAGTCTCCTTAAATTTTAAAGATTTTAAAGGCGGAAATTTTGATTTTTGTATGTGCCTCTGTTTTTTCTTTGAAATTGTTATCATTGGCAATAAATTATGTTATTTAAAATGTCTAAGTCATGTGTCTAAATCCGAATTTTTAAACGTCTCACTCCTTTAACAGCGATAGCTGGAATTATATACATACATGTGAGCTCCCACACCTTCCCTTTCATTTACTAAAAGTATATTAAGGGGTCTGGAATTAGCGTTTTGAGCGTTTCAACAGTATTTTTTGTGGGACATGAGAACACATCAGACATATCGAATTGCATTCTGAATACGAAGAATGTCTTTCTGACATCAAATAATTTCATTTTTTGAAATTCACGATGTAATACAAATTTTATGACAAATTATTAAAAGTTGATATTTTTCAAATTTTTGATATATAACAGTCCCTTATTTTATCAATGATATATTCTTAAAGTGTATGTAGCTGGGAGGAAAAGCCGACGATCAATTGAAAATTTTGACCTTTCATATTGAAGATATGGATTTTTTCCCAAAAGACCTTTTTGTGTGTGTTTTGGGAAAAATCCATATTTTCAATACGAAAGGTCAAAATTTTCAATTGATCGTCGGCTTTTCATCCCACCTACATACACTTTAAGTATAAATCATAAGATTTATAAAGTTTACTTCAAGTACTGTTAAATATCAAAAATATCAATTTTTAATCATTTGCCATAAAATGTGTATTACATTGCGAATTTCAAAATATCAAAATTATTTGATATCAGAAGGACATTCTTCGTTTTCAGAATGCAATTCGATATGTCTGATGTGCTCTAATGTCCCACAATAAATACTGTCCAAACGTTCATACCCCACCCCTTAAAACATTTATACACAAATCAAAATTCGTCAAATATCATATAGGAACATATTAATTTTGTAAACTGATTGCACTCTACCATTAAAAGCAGTCGAAAAATAAATCACTTCCGTTACAGAAACGTATTATTCTTTGAAGCAAATTCAATCACATCTATAATGCCTATACCTACTACTACTAGTATAATGTATTACGGACGTGGAAACCTTCTCGTGCAATATAATGTGATTGAATTTGCTTCAAAGAATAATACGTTTCTGTAATATTGTGGTCCTGGATTAACATAAATTCAAGAATTACAAGTTAAATATAAATTATCCAAGAGAAAAAAACCAAACATATCTTTATAGATCAACAAAAAGAGAGTAAGCAGCTGTTTTGTTAACGAGCAAATAAATGAGAACGAGCATAAATGTGCACAAAAGGTGTATTGGATCATCTTCATTAGAGTAAAAAGAAGCTCTAGACCAACTTGCACTCTATGTTGACGATGTCCAAAGCTTGTTTATTTTAATTATAAAAATAATTTTGTGGTAAATATAATCATTTCATATCTCTGGTACTCAATATTCTTAAATGATATGATATGATACAGGTCATGCTATTTAAAGCTCGTGGCCAAGCCGCGAGGGAACCATTTACCACAGATTCGATTTGTGTGGCGTTAATGACCCACGTGTGTTAAAAATTTATTCAAAACTTGCAAACTACGAAACTCTAATTAAAGGAGTATTTCGTGATCCTAGCATCCTTTTTTTATGATAATTGTCAGTTAGATAGCTTATTCCCAAAATTTCAGTTGATTCCGATTTAGCGTTTGGGAGTTATGCATGATTATGTGTATTACATTTATCAATAGACAATGTGTTGTAATTTCGTCAGAAAGTAATTCAAATTTCACGATATTTTTGCTGAACGAATTAATCTGCAAGAAATTTTTTGTACATAAACATTATGTCGCCACAGCTTTGCAGTTGTTAAAAAATCCTCTCAGCTCTCAGAAAAGTGGAGGGGGGGGGAGTGGTGATGCTGTGGATCACGAAATGCCCTTTTAAATTGATACATTAGCAATAATGTTAATTACCTGTACATCCTAATGAAACCGTTGCAACTGCAAGGAGAATAACTACGTAGCTTGTATGTTCGGAGAAGGATTCCAGTCCGACCTCAAAGATTGCAACCAACAACAGGGAGACGAATGACACGACATACCCAAAGGTAATACGAACATGTAGACTGAAGCTTTCCACTAAGGCATTATTTAATATTACTGCTACAAAACCAACCACTATATAGGTTAGTGACATATCAAAAATAATAGTGCTACCTTGGCCATATTTTGCTAAAAAATAGTCCACGGCAGTGATGAAGCTATTGTATGGAAGAAGAAACCCTATGCCTGCAAGAAGCAGACAGATGTAGATGATGTTATACTGATCTTTTGGTTGTTCTACCAGTATGCGAGAATGTGGCGATGAACTAGATGGGGAATCATCTCGTGGTGTTGGTCCCCTCGATCTTGCAGTAGGTTGCGGGTTCAAATCCAGGTCCGTGCCATTCTTTAATGAAGCATACGGTATATTTTCCTGTGTTGGTGAATTTAAGCAGACTTCCTCCATTGCATGCAGACCAATTGTAACAATCCCTGTGTGTTTATAACGATGTAACGTCTCCAACAGACAAGTGGTTAGAATTGTGTGTTAAACGCTTGCAGATTAAAGACATTTTAAATCTATTTTAAAAATATCAAGTGCGTGATAAAGAATAGATGGTGTATACATCTTGACAGCTGGTAACCATACGCAATCGTGGTAATTATAGAGATGTCATCTTAAGTGTAAAAATGCACACCGTGTTTTTCACAAAAAACACTGTACATAATCGATGCGAGCTGCTGTGAGATTGACAACCAAAATCAATGAGGAACTAATGTGAGCGTGCGTGCTGATGGTGGTACCGATGCATTAAGATGCACAGAATAATGCTGGCAATATGTGAGGATGGCAGTATAGTTCTCTTGCTATGTAAGAATTTGCCTTTCTATGGCATAGAGATAATCATGACCTGGCCTGCGCTCGCATCTTCTTACGTTGAATAGTGTCAGCTGTATTTTGGATGCGAGTGGGCGCTAAGACATGCACGGATGCAAGGGTTATAAAAATGTGCAATTCTTCATACCCAAAGACAGGACTATAATAAAATTGTAGTGTTTCTTTAATTTGGAAAAATACATGAAAACGTACGACTCTTTCCTTTCTTAAAAAAACAAATTCTCGTATAATCACATTTTGGGAACAAATGCTTTAATGAATTGACATGGGTAATCATCATCTGAAAACATCTGCCGCGATCGGGAAAAAGACTGATCAAACACAATGATGTGATGTTTTAATGAGCGATAAAATGTGGTTGTGACGTACTATATTACTGTTTTATAATTCGCGGGTTGGTGTGAAAGGAGAGGGGCCGTGTACGGATATTACCTTGTTGGGGAAAAAAAAGAAGAAAAGAATAGAAAAAAAAAAAAAAAAAAAAAAGAAAAGAAAAAGAAAAAAATAGATAATAGCATAATACCATAGGATGCATATTTCACGTAAGATGCAAAACACACGGCAATCACACAAAATGAAAGCAAGTAAACTTAATGGAAATGTAAAATACATAAATTACACACCAGTGCAAGTATCAAGTTGATATACATCTGAATTTTAATATAACATTTTACTAATATATAATAAAGAAAGCGGCCTGATTTGATCCATATGTATAAAAACATTAAATTTGAAATACCTGATTTTTTTCTGATAGAAACAACAGTATGAAATGACAGTGTTGGCAGTCCATTCTCTCAAAGATGGCCATGTTCATATCATGACGTCACTGTAGTCTCTAGGTCAATATGTCTCGTTCATTGCCATCATAAATAATATTAGCTTACCAATATAATTATGATGTTGTCCGAGCAATATATATGCCCTTTGATTTTAAAATTAAATGAAAATCAGTGGACAACTCGTTTTGGAGTGGGACAATTTCACTCTATGAGGCATGTGCCAGCTGAATTGCCTACTATCAAAAGAGTGGAATACCACAAAATACCACAATACCCAGCAAACACAAAATGTTTTACAGAAAACGTTAACTGTCGGGTTAAAAAGTTTTAATAACATTCAGAAAAGATTTTTAAAACTTTGACAACATGTTTGACGCAAATCATTATGTTATTAAGTGTTGACAAAATATTGTCTGCTCAAAAATATTTGATCAATAACATTGTGACAACATTTTTAAAATGTTTTTTTTTAATATTTTCAAAAGGTTTGACAAAATCTAAACGCGTTCATAAAGGTCCTCATCCATTGAAACAGTGGATGGTTTCTTCACTCTTTTATATTATCGAGAGGCAGGGGAGCTCTCGAAAATCGTTTCTGTATAATTCTAGCCTGAATTAAAGATTAACTTGTGTCTGACGTCATCTGTCAATCAAATTCAGAAACAATCTGTCAATCAAATTCAGAAACGATTTATTTACGATTGGTCGGGATGATTGACATTTCTAAACACGGTGGCAGTGCCCTGTGGTTAATTTTGCACCTTCAAACATACAAACCGTGAATGTTAGGTCTATAAGTATAAATAGGAAAGTTTCTTTTCTAAATGTACCGTGTCACCAATACCTAGAAAAGATGCTTTTTGCCTTGTAAATACCGTCATTTTTAGCCATTTTCTGTGATTCCCTTTCTCCGATGAAAGCACAACCTTTTATACTACTAAACCAATCACGGTGTTTGGCGAGTTGACCGTCAGACCCGAACTAGTATTTTTTATATGTGGCTCCGATTATAGATACAGTAGAGAATAAGAAAAAGCTAATCAAAAGGTGGCATAATAATTTACATCATCATTCGATTAGGAAACGAATTTGGAGAAAACCTTCTGTTAATAAAATAATATGCTGAGCCACCAGCCTGGGTGGCTCACACTCCAGTAATTTCAGATGATTGAGCTCAGTAATACATCAAAGAATGTCTTCCAATTAATGAAAACAAATAGATAATCAGCTTATCGGATTAAAAGCTTAGAGGGAAGGTCTTGCTGCTCAACGAGTGTTTGTAATTATCAGGTTTTCTCTAATGTAAAAAGCTTATTTTAAAATTTCATTATTTGGAGGTTCAAAAAATACCTAGGTTTTTATGCTCGGTGTAAATGCCTGAACAATTTTAATATATCATGAACTCCCGCAGGAAAGGTATAATAAATAAAACCAGGGTAAAAATCCAATATCATCATTTGCAGCACCCTCTTAAAATCTGCAATTGGGATTTAGGCTATGAATTTCCCTGATCTGAGCTGCGTACTGGTTTTGCGATTCTGGAAAGCTCACGATTATACTGTAAGAAAACGATTCTGTTCGCGAGAATCGGTGCTATAATATTGTGCGTCCAACAGCAGTTACAGCACAGACATAACATATTGTCTCCAAGAAGGCAGCAAATCATTAATTAAACCATTTTGATATATAATCAATTTCTGTGGGAAAGGTATAGTTAAAGAGGAAAAAATCCAATTTATATCGTTGCAACACCCTCTCAATATCTACGATAGGGACATCTTTAAAAGCAGCTATAACTTTTTCTTGATCAGAGCTATGCGTGCTGGTGTTTGCGTTGCCTTCTGATTCGGGGAAGCTTACGATATTATCCACTTTCGTAAGCTTTAGAATGTATTTAGCATCTTGTAATAGAGTTTCGTATTTTCCTATTACATCATACTGTATGTCACAAGGATGACAAAAGCGGTGGTTTTCTATCCAATGATTGTTCCAATGAGATTGCCAATTATCATCATCAGCAAGAAATTTGATAAAATCATGAAAAGTTAAGTCATATTTGTCTGGATCACGTGTACTTTCACCTTCGAGTCTGTCGAGCGCAGACGACCACGGACGGTACCTCATTATCATATTGTAGCCATAGTTTCTCCAATTCATTTTGTTCAGTTTATCAGTTGCATTTGGCGCCAATTTATTGTTAAAAGCTGACAGCATTCTTGTTAGTGGGTTTCTCGCAAACATAAATGTTGTGTAATTTTGTAAGATGTAGCTTGCAATTTTAGGCTTATAATACTGTATCCGGCTTATCTTACGCGCTAATCGGTTACTTCCAAATCCCTGTTTACTCATTGTGGATTTCATTAAACCGGTTAAAACATTGAAGACTCGTTTCCAGCTTGTACCCGCTATCTTAGCAGTGCAGCACATAACCAATCTGTGTCTGTGATCTATCATCATATCTGTGGATGAGTTCAAAACAACGAGAGGATTGGGTGTTTCATGATGATATTGTTTGCATATCTTCTGCAAATGTTGTTTTCTCTTAGTTTGGACAATTTCTTGTGCTATCATGAATTCTTCATCGGATAGTTCCAAAAGATCCTGGAAAACACAAAATATTTAAACGACTTAAGGTGGTATTTTACACCTGGCAAATTGTGGCCTATTTTTGCATTTTCTCAAAATTATAGCGCGTTGGTGACAAGTAAGATATGTATATTATAGGAGCAAGGACTACATCTACTGCACTGGAAATTCAGCAACTCAAGGCAAGTAGTTATTGATATATTGATGAAATATTGGTTTTTCCTCATTTTTGACTGTAACTCCACAATTGTTTTCTGTGCTGAAATAAAATTTCTAGTGTAGTAGTTGTAGTCCTTGCCCCTATACATATCTTACTTGTCACCAATACGCTATAATAATTATTTTTGAGAAAAATGCAAAAATAGGCACAAATTTTGCCAATGATCTGTCTAAGAAGATACACCCACACAAATTAGTAATCATGTTTAACTTTAATAATCCCCTCTTTAAAGTCTCTCTCGCTCCCTGTCTTCTCTCGGTCCTGCACTTGTTATTGTCAGTCGCATGTTTTCAATCAGCGTGTTTATAGTGGGAGCAGATCATACTGCAGTTACTGTCCGTTTTCCTATACACAATACTCTCACCATTGACGCGTGACCCCTACAAATGATGTATGTTGGGAGAATGGACACTTGCCTAGTTAACATCACTGTGTGAAAATAACCAGCCAATATTTTATTTATTCTCCAAAACTTCTAGCAAATATATTTCTCTAACATGACCTAAAATTACAGCTAGGTTAGATGTTCAGAAATGGTCGTACTTTTGTAAAATATGAGTGAGGGCAAGGCATAGCTAGCCAACTCCCCGTGTTATTTGAATGGAGATTTGACCGAAAATATTGGTATCGGACCGCTCACTTCTGAAGGATGCCACAAAAAACCGGTAAAAGCTACATTTAAATTATTCTAAATAGGTTCTAGAAAATAAAGTTTTGTAACATGTCCTAAATTTTTAGCTAATTTAGGTGTTTGGAGAGGGTCGTACTTTTGTGTTTTAGGAAGGACATGTAAACGACAGATAACACCAAAAATATGAAGAAATTATTTCTAAACCGTGTTAAGTCAAAATCATTATGTTGCTCATTTTCAAGAATGCTGGTTTACAAAAAGCACGACATTGTCTGATTTCGTGAACAAAGCCACACATAACATTGTTTCCTTTCGTTTCCTTTATAATCGGTTACCCAACTGAAGCTATGAATACCAGCTTTATTGCGATATCGCACATGAAAACAGTCACTTGTGCACAACCAGAGAAGATCCGATTTAATCAGTTGAGCTGTTTCAATGAGTGTTATCTTGGTTTAATAGCTTTTAATGGGGTTAAGTCCTGCAAAGGTCGAGATGAATTCTACTGTAGACATGACTGCATCATGTGTACGGTATATTGACGTATAAATTCTATCCGGTCGGAAATTGTTCGGAAACTTGCCCACTTTAAACACTAGCCGTATTGGGTATGTACCGTATTATGATATCTTCTCAATCAAAGGATATTGGCGGGAGATATTTGCATTATAAAAGCTTATAAACACACGAGGAGTGTGTACTGTATTACCGGAAGTAGCAGCCTATTCATGATGCCTTGGATGTGCACAGGACATGCAAAACTCTTTTCAACCCCAAGAGTCATCAAACCAGAAGCTACCTGTTTATAGCTCACGCCATTTACACATTCCCTGTGCTTTGCAAGTTTGACCTCGGGGTCATTGCAGATGTACGGTAATGTTGGATGGTACCGGTACATGATTTGGGCGGTAACTATGACTCACTATAAACAGCATGAGTTTCGGTAGGGCCTATAAACGGGGACTGTCGTATACGATGTATATACTCAAAACTCGGTATATAGTCACTATAAACACGTTGTTTGATATAAAAATAGGTACTTACTTTGCTTACATCTAGCGTCCGTGACGGTGTCAAGTTTGGTACTTGATGTTCATCAACATCCGTTGTGTTCATGTCATACAGACTGCCATCTCTGAAAACTGAAACCATCCAACATCAACAAAATATGTTTTACTAATATTACCGGTATACCTCTAAATGATTTCCCTAAATTCTAACAGCGTGATTGTAGTGAATAGTATATACTGAGCTTTGAGTACATCGTGTACAATAGTCCTTGTATGTATACCGAAACTCATGCTGTTTATAGTGATCATGGTAATAGTGAGACACGATTACCGCACAAATTATGTACCAATACGCGGATTTAGGGTTTCTCTACCGGAAGTCAATTTGTGCCGAAATTCCTTCCCACAATGCAATATGCGTATTGCATAACAAAGAATATTGATTAACCTCCGAACTGTATCTATTGTTAAGCAAAACGCTTATTGCATTGTGGGAAGGAATTTCGGCACAAATTGACTTACGGTAGAGAAACCCTAAATCCGCGTATTAGAGTTACTGTACATTTGCAATGACCCCGAGGTCACACGGGGAATGTGTAAATATTGTGGCGCGAGCTATAAACAGCCCGTTCAACAGTGTGATTATGGCGGTGAATGTGTAAAACTTCTGTTTTGATAACTCTTTGGGGTGAGATGAGAAGCGTTCCGAGTCCTGCTCGCATCCAACGCATCATGAAGAAGCTGCTTCTTCCGGTACTATAGCACACAATTTATCCTCGTGTGTTTATAGTGCAAATATCTCGCGCCAATATCCTTCGGTTGAGAAGGATATCGATGTACGGCTAGTGTTTAAAGTAAGCAAGTTTCCGGATAATTTCTGACCGGATAGAAATTATACGCCCATGTACCGATACCGCACATCTGCTGACACTATAAACACGCTGTTTGATGCATTTTCATATCCTAACCTTGATATCGAATAGATTTTACACAACAGGGTAGGTTAAGGGTAGACTAGGTATTATTGGTTGAAGCAGCCAAACAAATGGATTTTCAATATTTAAATCAATATATTTTTGAAAAATAACACTTTGATGTTTTGCAAAAGTTCATTCTACAAATCATATACTTTGAAAACTTGCTTGATTTATTGTTGTTAATGAGTTATGTACGTTGTACGAAAGTGTTGTTGTTTCAGCCCTCTTTACCATGTTTACAACATAACTCGAGAACCACGGGACCTACAAAAGTATGTCTGTGATATTTGATTTCGTGTACACGCTCGAAATGAAAATAATGATCAATGTAATTTTTGCCAAAGCTCACTACCATTCGCAAGATGCTGTGAACTACCAAATTGCAACAATTTAAAATAGTTGCTAACCTTAAATCGCATACTTGAGGTCTTGAAATAAATTTGCAACTTACGTGATATATGCAGTGCATTCTAATTTCACACTATTCATTTTTCTAAATAGAATCCCTACTAATTTATTTTTGAGCCTGTAACTGTTTGAAGAGATATATTGTACATTTTGATTAGGTATGAATCTGATCAAAATGAATAGTTCCCATTTAATTTTAACAAGTAACTATTTAACAAATGCTTAATTTGAAAAGATTTCCAACTCATTATTTGACCAGATTATCCATTTCAATTTCAAAAGGTTCTGTTATATCCCCCTCGGAGAAGACAAACTATTCAATTTTCATTTTTTGGGTAATTTTTAATAATGAAAACCTATTAATTTTTGATAAGAACTTATTTATTATTTTTTATCAACTTTGAGTATCTGGAGCACGTAAGTTGGAAGTGTATTGTCCAGTATGATATTTAAGCTTTCCCATAACGTGAATTATATTGGGCTATTCCAAAAATAGGTGCACACCCCTATAGAGGAGTACATTTTCAATCAAAGAAATGTCCGGATTTCCAAGTCTGCTTTCTGAAAACGACTGGAATTCCAGTTGCCAATGTTACTAGAAAAAGCTTGGAAATCCAATCAAATGACGGAAAAATCACGGAAATGTTGAAAATTAGCTCTCAAATTGAGGATTTCTGATTTTGAACTATTTTTCTGCCGGATTTTTTTGCCTTTGGGCACTTTAAAAGTCTGGATTTCCAACAGTCACGACTGGACAAAAAGTCCGGATATCCGAACTCCTCTATAGGGGGTGTGCATCTATTTTCTGGAATAGCCCATTTAGCCGATCAGGGTTGTCTGATTTAAATCGCGATTTTTAAATTACAAGAACACAATCCACTTTTTGAAATTTTAACGTACGTTCATCATGTTCATAATTATATTGAAGCTCATTATACAATGTTATACGCCAAGAGAACTTACCAAATGTCTCGCCATTATGATTTGTATAGCAATGTGTCAAACTCTTCAGCGTAACTCTGAATATCTCAATCGACGCAAACACAGCACATACGAAAAATATCACCTTAATCTTTGGCATAGTGTTACAAGTTCAGATGACAAAAAACAGCGAGGCACGAAGAAATAATATTTTGAGCGGCATTTACCACACTACAATCCCAAAGAAAGTTTGAAATTAGTCATGAATACAATTTTACAACATATACCGTAGCCTTTTAGCACATCTATTCACTGCAGTTCACAGCTTGCATGGCATAATTATTAACTCGAACAAAAGATAAATGATGTCCATTTAATTTTATTTGAAATTAACATAAATTAATTTCACCAGATTGACTTGGTTAAGGGATCTGGAATAAGCGTTTTGAGCGTTTCGACAGTATTATTTGTGGGACATGAGAGCACATCAGACATATCGAATTGCATTCTGAATACGAAGAATGTCTTTCTGATATCAAATAGTTTTAATTTTTTGAAATTCACGATATAGTAGGCCTACAAATTTTATGACAAATTATAAAAAATTGATATTTTTCACATTTTTGATATATAACAGTCCTCGAAGTAAATTTTATAAATCTAATGACATATTCTTAAAAGTGCATGTAGCTGAGAGGAAAATCCGACGATCAATTGAAAATTTTGACCTTTCATATCGAAGATATGGATTTTTCCCTAAAAGACCTAATTTTTTTTGTGTTTTGGGAAAAACACCATATCTTCAATACGAAAGGTCAAAATTTTCAATTGATCGTCGGCTTTTCATCCCACCTACATACACTTTAAGTATAAATCATCAGATTTATAAAGTTTACTTTGAGTACTGTTAAATATCAAAAATATCCATTTTTAATCATTTGCCATAAAATGTGTATTACATTGCGAATTTCAAAAAATCTAAATTATTTAATCAGAAGGACATTCTTCGTATTCAGAATGCGATTCGATATATCTGATGTGCTCTAATGTCCCACGATAAATACTGTCCAAACGTTCATACCCCACCCCTTAAGCGGGTTAAATTCAAACTTTCTACCGCTTGCCGCTTTGACGACGATTCTACTGCACTGCGCAGTCGCACCAGAAACACTAGCGGCGACCAACGGTAATTGTATATTGATCACTCCACCGCTTTGCAGCTCTTTGCCCAAGCAGCAGATCGCTAGTAGTTGAATTCAATTCAACTCGGGAGCGGTGCCGCTTAAGGAAACGATTTTTGGCGGTGCTGAGCAGCAATATTGTCTTTCATAGTCATCATGGTCATACCGCTGCCGCTCCGCTTGCAAAAAAATGCAAGCGGCATGATAAAGCGTCACGCCGCTGAGCGGCAAGCAGCAGAAAGTATGAAACCAGCAGATCTGCAATTTCGTCTCAAAGAAATCGCGAATTTCAAAAATCTAAATCATTTGATATCAGAAAACCTGGCTACGGCACTGACGACCATATCTTTAACAGCTAAATGTTGCTTCCGTCCATAGGTCCGCGGAGTCACACGTAGGCCTACGTACAGACAAAATCTCGAAAGCCTTGTCAATTTGACGACGCACCCATTGCAGACATTTTGTCTTGTCATTGTCTTTTAAGTACCGGGTTTCCATGCAATATTCTGCATTTGAGTTATAACAGTATACACCAGTGGCCGGCCTTTAGTGGCATCCACTATTTAAAGTTTTTGTCAGAGAAGAACGGCACTTGTTTACATTTCGTGAGTGTGCAGAGCGTAAACACGGAAGTTGGGTTCTGATTTAGCTGAATCAATCGTCTGTCATAGCAACAGATAGGCGCCATTGAAGTGAACACAAAGCTCCGCGTATGTCCTTCATCAACAGAGCGCTCGCGCCAATCTGAGACATCAAAATATCTTGATGCCTTTCAATGCGTTCAGGTCACTATCCGAGTGCTTTTTCACATTCAATATCCTGTAAAATTCTTCTGAGGTAGCCACAGGATAATCAAACAATAGAAAATCCATTTTGAAAAACCGAACAAGTGATTCAATATCATGCAACGACATTTGCTTGTAGGCAGCCACTAGTTTTTGCTGATTTGAACTATGAGTGCTTGTGTCTGCGTTGCCTTCTCCTGATGGGAAGCTCACTAGATGGTCTACGTTGGTCACTTTTAACACATAATTGGCATCTTCTACTAAACTTTCATATTTGCCAATGATGTCATACTTGATATCACAAGGCTTGCATAATTCATAGTTAGACTTCCAGTGGACATTTCCCTGAAATGGTTCCATACGAGGATCAATTAGAAACCGTACAAAATCGTGAAATGTAATGTTATATTCACAAGTAATTTTTCGTCTACGTGCGCGTTGATTTGTGCACGGATGGAAGGCCATTTGAATGACTTCACCAACGGCATCCCTGAATATTTGTCTATTTCGTGTGTCCGTTGAATTTGGCGCCAATTTATTATTAAACGCTGAGAGTAGTCTGCTAAAAGGATGACGCGCAAACATAAATTTGGTGTAAGTTTTTAGAATATGGTCGATTTCTGAAGGCGTGTAACTCGCCAGTCGTCTTATATTTCTGGCAATGTTGACATTTTCATATCCAGTTCCCTGCGACGTTGAATTCGTCTGCCCAGTTAAAACATTAAGAACCCTCTTCCAACTGGTTCCGGCTACTTTCGGGGTGTTACAGTGTAATATTTTATGCTTATCATCCACTAGCAGGGTCCCGTGATATTTTTCGTAGTCAGAAAGCATTTCTTTGATGTCACGTGTTTCTCTTTGATAGGTCTGGCACATTTGTTGTAAGTGCGTTCGTCTATGTTCCTGGATCATTTTTTGCTTTTCCATAAAGTCCTCGTCATTGAGAAATGCGACAGCAGGTCTTTTCTGTCGAGATACAAAATCGGTATTATTAGCAAAGGAATTATAATGTAATTTCTCTACTAGCTCTGCAAACTTTCTACCATATTTCAAATGAGCACTAGGCTATGTATCATTATTAGTGAATTTTTCCTTCAAATCTGCTATGAAAACGGATAGACCTTATGGTCCGTATAAAAAGAGTTAGACTGGTCTAAAGTTAGACCTGGTCTAAGTGGATTTTAGTTCCATCAGGAATGGTCCTTTACTCCTATTTCCTTCAAAGTAGCTAGCAAATTCTAAAGATTTAAATGCAGAGTTCAAAAATAATGCAAAATATCGTAAGCAAATGTAAAGGAAAACGTCCCTTTTCCTGGGACTAAATTCCACTTAGACCAGGTCTAACTTTAGACCCGGTCTAACTTTTTGTGCATACGGACCTAACTCTTTAGGTCGTAATACCAGTAGTAGGCTACTTAACCAAAGAGCAAAAAAAGTGTTGAAGAAAATCAAAGAGTAAAAGTGCTGAAGTTTTTCATCAAGGCAATCACCAATTTCCTAGATCCTGTTCGTGTTATCAATCCCATTTCAGTGTGTAATTGTGTATTCTGTATGAGTGATGTATCCCGTATAGTATTATTAATTATATTTTGGAAAATTCGCTTTTTATGTCCCTTTCATGTACTAAGAAATGCCCCTGAGGTGCTAGCATTACGGTGCAAATTTGGGCTTCGCTCTCACTGTCGGCCGCTCACCCCAGAGTCTTCCACAAAGATTATCATGATACAAAACAAACTTGATGCCATTTTAAAGCTTATTTACTAAGTTAAAACAGCAATATCTTTTTTTTCTATTTTTATATATTTCCGATTCTGTGTGAATGGGGATGGGGCACAGCCTGCGATTAATAATATATAAAATTTTTACCTGATCGTTGGAAGATGCAGGAGCCATGGACAGTGACCTTGGCGAGTCGGAAATAACACTTGCAGCAGATGTTGAAGACATATCTGTAATAAATAAATAAATCAGTAGATCAAATGATCATGAATGCACTGAATTCAAATGTGACAGAATTTGCAGTAAAATTTGCCCTCTCCATCCAACTGGCTATCGGTCAGGTCAAGGCACTGAAAAAGCCTTATATAATAAAAAACCCTTTAAAAGGGAGCGCTCAGGCACGATTGGAAAACATGGTTGTGGAATGTAGGTCGGTTGTAATGCACGTTTGTAGGTAGGAGGCAGTTGGTCAGTGTGGAATTTATGCACCCTTGTGGCTGTTATGATGGATGTGCAGGCATCGCATTTATTTGAGCTGGAATGGGTATAGATTGAATGAACAGTTGGAGACATTGTTTTTTATCTACTAGGGCGATATTATGTATATTGACGCAGTAAAATGTTTAATTATATAAGGTAACAATAACATAGTCTTTTAGAGTAAAGCAAGAGGCAATGTATCATATGAGGCAATAGTGAAGTAGAATACAGTTATAATAATATGTATGAATTACCTACCTAGAAGAATGGACAGGGTAAATATTCTTTAAAGTGAAACTAATATTAAATGCGAATGCAGGAGACAGAGTAATATTCAAGGCAATTTTATTCTGCTATAAGCGTGTACTATAAGTCTATTCATGACATTATTTTACTGGTGAACTGTTCAAGAAAAAGTTTGAAATTAAATATATTTGATGACTGATCATTTTTTTTCTAGTGATACTGCATTTTGATGTGAACATATGCAGTGTTTTATTGTAGTTGTTCATGTGCTCACATGTTTGAATGAGAATATGATTTTTGTTTAAATAGCGTTACTAATGTGATGCATGCCTCCGCACTAAGCTCCTTTGAATACTGAAACAATATGATATTATTAATAATATCATGCATAGGTATAGTTTCGCATACCTTCAACTGTTACCCTCCCTTTCATGTTGAAAGGCAGTGTCAATTAATTTTTAGGTAAAGGAACTTTGAGGAAAGGAGTCTTGAGGCTGGGTGTTTCCATAACCTGACCACCTTTTCTGACTACCTTTTCTGACTACCTTTTCTGACCAGCTTTTACAGTGAGCCCTGTGATATTTGATTCTCACCACAATGGCCTTATCCCAATGCCATAGTCCAATAACATTAACCAAACAATCATAGTGCAAAATTTGACCTCAAGTTGCAGAGTATGAGGTTTTTGTACCCCAATTTCCAAAGGTCATTCAATGAATGTACAAATGTATTGGAGTTAAAGAACTGTGCACTAATAGATGAGAATGTTTTGGATCCTAGTGTTTTACGCCATAATCATAGACGGTCATGCTGGGTGATAATTAGCAAGGTTTAGATAAACAACATTTTTAAGGGTACATGGTTGTTATTTCTTTCTCACTTTAGATTATTTATTTGTACCTTTTGCTTGTCGAGTATTTTGTTTTGTTTAATACAGTTTTGTTTGTATATTTAATGTCTTGGATGCACCATCGGATCGAGTGACACTGATGTAAAAACAATTTTCAAATAAAAACTTGAAACTTAAAAACTACAACACTTTCATGGTAAATGAAATTATTTAAAACAAATAAAATAAAATTTTGCACACACATCCAATTTTCCTGACTTCATTCGAACGAGAGCTCCCTAGTGTTTACCCTCAGCACTTCCCTGTTCTGACTTTGTCTGTCTGATGGACAATTAAGGGTATACGATGTATTGTTGGTCGAAGCAGCAGAAAACAAAGTAGTTCACAGCACCTTGCAAATGGTAGTGAGTTTTAGCAAAAATTGCATTGCTCAATAAGCCCAATCGGCATTGGAAGTTTGCAATGCATTTGCAGTTTTGGGACACTTTGTCCTTTGACCTATCGGGAAAATTCAGAAAAATTGGGGTTTTGAGCGTACAAAATATAACTTAAAACGTGTTACTAGAATAAAAACAAACCCAAAAATTTGATTATTGTATAAATTAATTATTTTATTATTTATAATGATAACATATTACAATAATAAATTAATGATTACAGCAATTTTCCAGATATTTCAGAGGTCAAAGTGTCCCAAAAAACCTGAAAGTTATGGCCAGGCCCTCGAAATCCGCGGTAACGCGGCCGCGCCGTTCCCAGAAAAAAAATTGGAGGTCACAGAAAAATTAAAAAAATAAAATAAATTTTTTTTTTTTTTTTTTTTTTTTTTTTTAAATTTTAAATTTTAATTTCTTTTCCAAAGTTTTCGGCGACTTTGGAGAACCACTGGACCTATTCTGAAATTCTAGGATCATTCACAGTTAATTTGAAAACAATTGGGAAAAAATTATAAAAAAATTACAGTTTGTTATCCTTAAAGGAGTATTTCGTGATCCTAGCATCCTCTTTTTATGACATTTTTCAGTACATATCCACGAAAAAGCCTATTCCCAAAATTTCAGTTGATTCCGATTTTGCGTTTGCGAGTTATGCATGATTATGTATTACACTGCTCCATAGACAATGCGTTGTAATTTCGTTCTGGTGCACCAGAACGAAATTCAAATTTCACGATATCTTTGCAAAACGAATTAATCTGCAAGAAATATTTTGTACATAAACATGTAGCCAGAGGTTTCCAGTGATATAAAAATCTCAACTTTTTTGAGAAAAGTGGGGGATGAGGCTGTGGATCACGAAATGCCCTTTAATATGCAAACCACTAACTAATGTTTACCTCTTCATCTAGCACATATTATAAATGCATAGAAAACGAATGCATGTATAATAATGTGATAGATGAAGAGGTAAACATTAGTTAGTGGTTTCATATTACGGATAACAAACTGTAATTTTTTGTAATTTTTTCCCAATTTTTTCAAAATAACTGGGAATGATCCTAGCACTTCAGAATACGTCTAGTGGTTCTCCAAAGTCAACAAAACTTTGACATGTTTTTTTTTTAAATGGATTTTTTTTTTCTGAATTTTTAACTTTGTATTGTGCATTATATCAGTGTCCTATCAGTCACGTAGGCCTTGTTATAAAGTCAAAAAATCGCTTCAATGAATGATTGTTATGTACAAAAGTATAGGAAACTGCATTTTTAAAAGCACATTTTCTATGTGAAGGAAGCATATTTTTCAAACTTGTAAAAACGGGTCCCAGAATGTTTTTTCATACTTCAAAGGTTGCAGTCATCAAATGATTGTGTTGAAATTGTTGCCAGATATGGAGTATATATCCCTCCTGAAATGCAAACCTTCAGAATAGGTCTAGAGGTTCTCTAAAGTCACCAAAAACTTTGAAAAAATTAAGAAAAAATGGATTTTTTTTAAATGTTCACCTTTGTATTGTGCATCATATCAATGTCCTATCAGTCACATAGGCCTTGTTATAAAGCCCAAAAATGGCTTCAACGAATGATCGTTATGTACAAAAGTATAGGAAACTGCATTTTTAAAAGCACATTAACCACATTTTCTGTGTGAAGGAAGCATATTTTTCAAACTTATAAAACAGATCCCAGAATGTTTTTTCACATTTTTTTCATTGTAGTCATCAAATATGTGTTGAAATTGTTGCTAGATATGGAGTATAAATCCCTCCTCAAAGTGTATAAAAGCCTAGGGCTTCATTTTCACCTTGTTCTTTATTGTTGTTTTTCTATAAAATGTGTCTTCTGTGAAGGGGCTTACAAGGGTTTTTACAGTGTAGAAACCCTCTAGCTTTGGGGGCTTCGCCCCCTCAACCCCACCGTCAGAGGCGATACTACAGGGGGCTTCGCGCCCTACGTTCGCCATGTACTCTGTTTTCTAGGTTTTCAATGTTGGCAGGTATGATAATATTTCAGAGGGTTTTTTTTATCAAAGCCCACTCTCATGCCTGAATTAGAGCCTCAGAATGGTGATTTCTTACTTTAAAAAGTCTATCATATATGGCTATATAGTATATATCATATAAATTGCGGTTTTGATTGCACCATTTTTCAATTCCGACCAGTGTTCGAAATGTTGGTTGTCCGTTCGCCCGGGACAACCAAAACATACACCGGACAACCGAAAATAATGCTCTAGTTGTCCGGCGGACAACCAAAGATCTACAGCCAAAAGTAACTTTTTCAGCATGTTAGTTTGCTCAAACCTGACACAACTGATAACTTGTTAAATATTTAAGAGTAATTGCTCATAAATTGACCACACTCACTCCACTTTATTGGTCACATGTAGTTACTGACAACCAAAAACTTTGGTGGACAACTAGACATTACAACCTGGTTGTCCGTGGGACAACCCCTTTAATATTTTCTTAATTCGGACACTGATTCCGACTACCAATTTTGTCAAAATCAACTCGCAAATGTACCCATGGATGGATGATTTTGCCAGCCACAATAAAAATATTGATTATTTCTGCTGATGTATGAAATGAAGTACTGAGTTGGACATTTTGTCAGCAAGAGAAAAAAGATGAATTCAAAACAGATATTCTGACAAAACTATATAGACCCACACTACACCACATTTCGCCATACTGCAAGAGTTTCTAGAATGCTGTTAAAATAAGAAATTTTTAATGCTAATTTATTGCACATTCTAGGGAAGCGTGGTTACCGTTTTGAAATAACCGAGTGAGAGGGTTTTCAAGAAAATATTTTTCCTGTCAAAACTGAAGCATCCTCTGGACATCATATATAACGATTCGTGATACCCAATTGTGGCACATTTGATGTCGTTTATGAGGCAGAGAATTTTATTTCAATTTTATATACGCCAAAATATTTGAGCGAGAATGGCGATAGAAAAAACGTTGAAAATTCCATGTAAAAATGACATTAGACACCGCCAATGATTACTGTTTCGTTTTTATGGTAATCTAATCTTTTATTTCCTGAAATAAAATTAGGGGTCTAATGTGGATTTATTGTATAAATGATGAAAACATCGACGTGTATACAAGAAGCTACAAGAAAAATGGTAGGCCACGCCACACTGACATACTTTTAGTATACGGTGAGCACGTGCGAGTCAAAATCGATATAATGTATGAAAAAACCATTGTGGGTAGGCTCATTTATTGTATATAGAACACGCAGTTATCAACAATTGAGCGCTATTAATACACATTAATGTTTTTAAACAAATAAAATTCCAAAATAGGCTGCTACTCAATAGGATTCGCCCTTACCTTGACCCGGTCCTGAGATTCAACCAGAATGGTTTTCGACCTGGGAGATCTACGGTGTCACAAATTCTTGCTCTAAGGAGGATAATTGAGGAAGTCAAGAACAACAATCTGAATGCAGCAGTAATATTCATCGATTTCAAGAAGGCATTTGATAGGTATGCCAGGTGAATTCAAATTTGCCATCAAACTGCATCATTTTATATATCAAATTAAAGCCCTTGAGTAAAGAAAGCCAACACTGAAAACCTTTTTGTCATAGCACTTTCCGTAGCAAAGTTACATCTTGTCAAAGATTGACTTTCAT
This sequence comes from Amphiura filiformis, assembly GCF_039555335.1. Taxonomy (NCBI): domain Eukaryota; kingdom Metazoa; phylum Echinodermata; class Ophiuroidea; order Amphilepidida; family Amphiuridae; genus Amphiura; species Amphiura filiformis. The sequence goes on along the minus strand of NW_027305514.1, from coordinate 390,898 downwards.
CAAAAAGATTCTGCTAGCAAAATTCCCCAAAACAGCATTACGGGGTGTTTCTAGATCTTAGTCTCATGACGATAGCACCTTTTTTAATGGAACTGCTATCAAAATCTCTCTGAAATTCCATGTGCGAGTCTCTCATCACCAAAAAAAATCATATATTTGGGTCAAGTGAAGTATAGACAACATATTTATGAAGGTTTCCTTCTTAAAAAGCTTCTTTTTAATTTCAATGTAAATTTGTATTGCCGGTTTAGGCCATTTTGACTGACTAACAAATGTGTTAACTGAGGTTTCCCTGTGATACCTACATTTGATACCATCCACCGTGGGAAAATGCTTGACATAATGAGAGCATATGGAGTCCCAGAGAGGCTAGTGGCTGCCATAGGATGCATGTACCATCATACTATAGCTCATGTCACATCACCTGATGGGGTCACTAAGGATTTTGAGATCCAAGCAGGAGGTTTCCCTGTGATACCTACATTTGATACCATCCACCGTGGGAAAATGCTTGACATAATGAGAGCATATGGAGTCCCAGAGAGGCTAGTGGCTGCCATAGGATGCATGTACCATCATACTATAGCTCATGTCACATCACCTGATGGGGTCACTAAGGATTTTGAGATCCAAGCAGGAGGTTTCCTGTGATACCTACATTTGATACCATCCACCGTGGGAAAATGCTTGACATAATGAGAGCATATGGAGTCCCAGAGAGGCTAGTGGCTGCCATAGGATGCATGTACCATCATACTATAGCTCATGTCACATCACCTGATGGGGTCACTAAGGATTTTGAGATCCAAGCAGGAGTCCTGCAGGGAGACACTCTGGCACCATTCCTCTGTATCGTAGTCCTTGATTATGTTTTAAGGAAGGCTATGGAAGGCAATGAAGAGCGACTTGGCTTTACTCTGGAGCCCAGGAAAAGTAGGCGAATAAGCCCGCGCACAATCACAGACCTGGATTTTGCAGACGATATTGCTCTTATAGCTGACAACCTCAAGGACGCACAAGAACTGTTACATCTTGTTGAAGCTGCTGCACAGAAAGTAGGACTAGGAATGAATGCCAAGAAGACCAAGGCAATGCTGTACAAGGAAACTCCATCTTCAATAAAAACACTGGACGGAAGGAATTGGAGATAGTGCATGACTTCAAATATCTAGGTGCATGGACTGCCAGTAGTGAGAAGGACTTCAACATCAGAAAGGCACTTGCTTGGAAAGCATGCAACAGCATGGACAAGATCTGGAAAAGTAATCTGCCAAGAGCTCTAAAGATCAAGTTATTAACACCACTGTAGAATCGGTACTAACATATGGCGCTGAAACATGGACAATAACAACCAAAATGAGAAAAGCTATGGATGGCTGCTATACCCGTCTCTTGCGGAAGGCACTAGATATCTCATGGCAAACTCACACCACCAACAAAGAACTATATGGGAATATGTGACCAATCTCTGAGAGGCTCAGGATTAGAAGGTTAAAGTTTGCAGGGCACTGTGCAAGAAGCGAAGAGGAAGCAGCTTCAATTGTTCTTATGTGGCAGCCCAAACATGGAAAGCGAACAAGAGGTCCACCCAAGAAGGATTATATCAAGATGTTGGCAGATGATACGGGATTAACAGGCCCAGACATCAAAAATTGTATGCTAGACAGAGCAGTTTGGAGAGCCATTATGGGAGTCCGACTACAAGAGTCGACAATAGCAAGTAAGCAAGCATGCCCTGCTTGGGAGAGATCATCACATGCTAGGAAGCCAGACTCTGCACTCAACGCAAGCTGCCGCTCCATCACAGGATGTCTAAGGCCTACCAACATGGACAAGGTCTACCTCTTGGCAGGTATCGCACCACCTGACATCCGGAGAGCTGTGGCAAGCAAAGAGGAACGCCGTAAACAGACCACGGACGTAAGACACCCCCTCTTCAACCACACACCACCAACCAGACGGTTGAAGTCAAGGAAAAGCTTCATCACAAGCACCCTCCTCTGCAAACAACATCATCAGAGGCTCGCACCCAGATGTGGAAAGAAAGGCTTTCATCTGAAGCAGTCACCACTGAGATGGGGATTCAACCCACAGAATCACTACCTCCAGGAGCAAACGAAGTCTGGGCAAACTTGAGATGCCTTAACCGCCTCCGAACCGGTGTTGGGCGTTGCAAGGATACCCTTCACAAATGGGGATACATCAGTGGCCCGACCATGTGTGATTGTGGACAAGAGCCACAGACGATGCAGCATCTGCTGGAATGCCCGCTTTTGGAAGATCCTGTGACGACAGACGATCTGGCGCAATTTTCTCAACGGGCACAAAAGTGTGTTTCTCAGTGGATAAGAACAGTTTGATGTAAGGACACGAAAGAAGAAGAAGCAAGCAAATGTTGAAGTAATGAAGTTGCGATTATATTTTTAAATTTTCATCATGACATCATCAAGCCTTTATGGTCGAGCGGTCTAAGGCGCTGGTGTTATGTCAATACTGTATAGGAATACATTATAGCGGCTCAGTGCAGCGTGGTTTCGAACCCCGCCGGCACCTCTGCCAAAATAAATTTCATTTTTTTAAATTTCATATTATGTTAGGGAAATGTGGCTGGGAGAATGTATGTATGGCGAAGAGTGGTGTGGACCCACACGCTGTGCCTTATAGAGGCCTTGCATGTGACTATCATCCCGTAAATATGGCGGACTACTCAAATGCATTCAACAAAAGCATGATTGCAATCTACCGTGACAGTTCGTCTCACACACATAACACTACAATAAGTTGATGACGACATATGTGACCGTCCACGGCGAATGAGCCGTAAATTCCTCCACCGGTCAATTTTGTTTTATTTCGTGTTTAAAAATAAACATCATAAACTTAAAATGGTATATCATTTGACTTCAAACGATATCCAGAAGCGGAGTTATGGTTAGTTAAACTTTGCTCCTTCAACAAAATTATAGCTTTTTCCGTTTCTATGTGTGTCTCTTTTTCCACATTGCTGGCAATAAATATCAAACAGTCATAATTGGCGGTCATTTCAAATCATCCCCAAGTCAACGAGGTTTAAGAAGGTTATCTCATTGTTAATTGTTGGTTATGCATACCTATACAAATAACCCACCACTTGAAAAGGATTTAGCAAAAGCAAACAAAGACCAGAGCTATTAAAAGTTCTATAGCCATCTAAGGTAGAAGCTTATTATCCACTTCAATAATAGGATTATTGATTGGTGTTGTGACTATCAAAATAAGACAGATGTCGCGGCAGCTTAAGTGACCGATGAATACGACCTTCATACACATTTTACACCATAACTCAGAATACAATTTAGGGAATTTACGGCTCGTTTGTGCTGCCGGGTCACATATGATTGAATGGACTGCACTCCGCCATAACTACGGTGAAGGACACCGGCTCAAATCCTTTGTTTGGAGCCAATCGATAATTTCATGCAGGGCCTCTATTACACCACATTTCGCCATACTGCATTTTAGAAACGCTTGCTGTTAGAATAAGAAAATTTTTAATGCCAATTTATTGCACATTCTAGGGAAGCGTGGTTACTGTTTTGAAATAACCGAGAGGGTTTTCAAGAAAATATTTTTCCTGTCAAAAATGAAGCATCCTCTGTATAAAAGAAAATATGAATATTAACTGCACATCATATATAACGATTCGTGATACCCGATTGTGGCACATTTGATGTCGTTTATGAGGCAGAGAATTTTATTTCAATTTTATATACGCCAAAATATTTTTTAATTGAGCGAGAATGGCGATGGAAAAAACCTTGAAAATTCCATGTAAAAATGACATTAGACCCTACCAATGATTACTGTTTCGTTTTTATGGTAATCTAATCTATTGAAATAAAATTAGGGGTCTAATGTGGATTTATTGTATAAATGATGAAAACATCGACGTGTATACAAGAAGCTACAAGAAAAATGGTAGGCCACGCCACACCGACATACTTTTGGTATACCATGATACGGCGAGCACGTGCGAGTCAAAATCGATATAATGTATGAAAAAACTATTGTGCGTAGGCTCATTTATTGTATATAGAACACGCAGTTGTCAACAATTGAGCGCTATTAATACACATTAATGTTTTTAAACAAATAAAATTCCAAAATATGGTACGTTTTCTGTCTTTGCTTGTCACGTGGTATGTTGAAGTAATAAAGTTGGGATTATATGTTTAAATTTTTCATCATGATGCAATCAAGCCCTTACGGCCGAACGGTCTAAGGCGCTGGTGTATTATAGTACTGCTCAGTGCAGCGTGGGTTCGAACCCCGCCGGCGCCTCTGCCAAAATAAATTTCTTAATTGTTTTTATATTTCATATTATGTTAGGGAAATGTGGCTGGGATAATGTATGTATGGCGAAGAGTGGTGTGGGCCTCTATAGAGTCGGCGAACTATATTCAGATATTAGTTTGAATAGCGAACTTAATTCAAATAAAAAGCTCTACGGGCGAAGTTGAGATCTATAACAAAATCTTTTTAAAGGTATATCCAAGTGCCATGTTTTTATCCGACATTATATAAAAAATAAAATTATTGTTTTTTATTTGACCGAGAAAATTAATTTAAAAGCAAAAAGGTGTATTTCTGAAATATGCTGATTTGATCGACTTTTAGCGCGACTATATGCATAACAATAGAGGAGGGTCACTGGCGTACTGAGTGTAATTGCGAAAATCAACGCACTGAATGGTCTATTGTTCTATTGTGTCCGATTTGAGCGCTGTATAGAGGTTATCCGTGTTCTATAAGCTGCATATCCTATCAACGACTGCTATACCTTGTTTAGGACTTTCAAAACAAGTACCTGCATACCTGCATATGAAATGAAATGGGCGCTGTCTTGAGCTGCTGCCACTGCTAAATGTCTCTCTCAATTTGTTGTGTTTAAATGGATATTTGTTGCCAGATCTTCATGAATTTCTACAAACTACTAGAGCTAAGGGTAGTGACAAACCTGACTGACTTTTAAAAGGATTGTAGCTGGATAAGTACTGAAATTTCATGATGAAATTATTTTCTATTTTTCCAATATTGGTACTGTGTCTGTATTTTCACATACTTGGTTCATTGAACCTATATCTCCATCACTGGATACACTCTCAAGTGGAGGGATCAATAACTTCCTCAACTGATAACTCAATCACTTGCCCACTTGAGCACCTCAAGATGAATGGAACCAGTCCACTTCAGTTATCAAGTACTGTAACTACTCAGGTTCAGCCCAATGCTGGCCTACTGCAGTATAGTAGACATGAACTCATAACACTACGTAAAGGTGTTGGTAACTGGATAGCACCTACCACCTATGCTAATCTTAAGAACTTTGGCATTTTTCGACCCGGGGTATTCGTGGTGGTGTACGCACTCGTCGTCAGACCCCAAAATTTGAAACAACAAACAGTGCTCAAGAAAACTCCTCAGAAAGATCAATACCAGTTTTGTCATCTCATACACCCCTCTCCACTAGAAATAAAAATATTAAAAAAAGATCTGATCGGAATCTAATGATTAGAAATGCATCTAATCTTCGTCCAATAGCACGTACTAAACCATATTCCAATCTTACTGTCCATCACTGGAATGCTAACCGTATAACAAATAAAACAACAACTCTGGTTGATCATGTTATTGAGTATGATGTCGACATAATGTTCATTACCGAAACTTGGCTTGCTGAAAATGACTTGGTCGTAATTGGCGAGTGTAACCCCCTGGTTATGAGTTTTTGAATTCCCCAAGAGGGGGTGGCCGAGATGGAGGTGGGATTGGCGTTTTGTACAAAAAGACACTCAATCTGATCATTTCTAACACAGGTTTCAACTCTGTGAATTTTGAACATTACGCTGTCACATTGAAAAACTCAATCCAGTTCATTGTTATATATCATCCTCCACCATCCAAAGTTAACGGTCTTAAAACTTCTGAATTTTTGGATGACATTGAAATGTTTCTTGATGAACTGTGTGTTGTTCCAGAATCGCTTGTGCTTATCGGTGATTTTAACGTACATATGGATAGGCCTGACAAGTGGGACACAAAGAGGTTTAATGATAGCTTAATGACCACTGGGTTTCGTCAATTTATTGACAAACCCACCCACAAGTCGAATCATATCCTTGATTTACTTATTACAAGGGAAACTGATGATCTTATTCAAGTACACGACGTCCATCCTGAGTTTTACTCTGATCACCATATAATCACTTGCATTGTTAAGTGTGCCAAACCACCTCCGTTGAAGATTGTTACAAGTTCTCGTCCTTATGGGAAACTGGACCCTGATTTGTTCAATCAACTACTTAAAGATCGCTTGGTTGAGTTCCCCTACGAATCTGATGACCCCAATGTCTTGGCTGAGGCTTATGAGACTATAACGTCATCTGTCCTCGATGAAGTGTGTCCAGTCGTTACTAAAGAGCGTACCATTAGGCCGCAGTTACCTTGGTACAATGAGAATGTCCATATCCAGAGACGCGAGCGCAGAAGACTTGAACGAAAATGGCGGAAAAGTCGGAAGGAAGAAGATTATGAAGCTTTTCAGACCCAGAAAGAACTTGTTAATAAATCAATCATCACAGCTAAAACTGAGTACTTTTCGGACAAATTTTCTAACGCTAACGCAAAGGATATGTATGCAACAATCAATGGACTTCTGAATAAATCAACAAAAGCTCTTCCTGCTTTGGAATCCAAATCTGAAAAAGAACTGGCGGATGACTTTCTATCATTTTTTATATCTAAGGTTGAGAAAATCAGAGCTAATGTTGATTTTGTTGATCAGGGAAACATCACTGATCCTAATCAAGTTATTTGTACAAGTATGCATGGCTTTGAATCTCTAGAAACAGGTGATGTTGAGAAGATTGTTATGAAGTTCCCCAGTAAGACCTGCTCCTTGGACACACTGCCCACCTGGCTAGTCAAGGACAATTTGGCTATTTTAATACCTATAATAACCAAGGTTGTTAACAGTTCTCTGTTTTCTGGAACATTCCCTGACACTCTTAAGCAATCTATAATAACACCTGTTCTAAAGAAATCAAACCTTGATCATAACATTCTTAAGCACTACAGGCCCGTGGCCAATATCAAGTTCTTGTCAAAGGTCATCGAGAAAGCGGCGTCATGTCAAGTAGGTAGCCATATAGACAGGAATGATCTGGGCGAAAGAAATCAGTCTTCCTACAAAAAGTTTCATAGCACGGAAACTGCTCTGCTAAAGGTGAAGAACGACCTTCTCCAGTACGTTGACGACAGCAAGACTGTACTGTTGGTGCTACTTGACATGTCGGCCGCTTTCGATACGGTTGACCACCCCATTCTCCTTCAGAGGCTTAGAGATAGGTTTGGAATGTGTGATTCTGTTGTTTCCTGGTTTCGATCTTATTTTGAAAACCGTACCACCAGGGTGTCCATAAAGAATGCCTTATCCAATGAACACGTCCTCACTTATTCTCTGCCTCAAGGGTCTATCATAGGTCCTCAAGGTTTTATATTGTATATTTCACCAATAGGGATATAATTCGCCGTCATAATATTAGTTTTCACTGCTATGCAGATGACATCCAATTATATGCTGCTTTTGATCATAAAGTCCCGGGGAGCGTGAACGGACCATGGATCGTATTACCAATTGCATATCTGATCTTAATATGTGGATGTTGCGCAACAAACTGCAATTGAACCAAGAAAAAACAGAGTTTTTTGTTGTTGCGGGCCCAAGAGTGTTAAATTTAGTGTCTGATATCCAACTGAAGCTCGATGGTAAAACAATTGAGCCTTCAATCTCTGTTAAAAACCTGGGTGTAACCTTTGACGGTGTAATGAACATGTCCATCCATATTAGTACCCTGTGTAAAACTATCAATTTCCACATTCGCAATCTGTGGCGCATACGTCGTTTTATTTCTCAGGAAGCCTGTCATCATGCCGTTAGAGCACTTGTCCTGTCCCGCATAGACTATGCTAATTCTCTTTTGTTTGGTGCTCGTGAGGCCGACCTCAAACGGCTACAACGTGTCCAAAATAAGGCGGCCAGGCTAGTTTTTTGCTTGTGGACGGGACAGGTGCTCTGCGGATCTCCTGAACTCCTTGCATTGGCTTCAAGTGAAGGATAGAATACAGTTTAAAATATTGTTGTATGTCTATAAGTGTTTGATGAATGTCGCTCCACCATATTTATGTGACCTGCTTACCTTGCTCAGCGACACGGTAACGCACGAAAATAGGCCCAGACTCCGCTCCTCTTCAGATACCACAAGGCTCTTGGTTCCACGATCAAATAAGAGAGCTGGTGATCATTCGTTTGCTGTTGCCTCTCCACGGCTCTGGAATGAGTTGCCTATCCAGTTGAGGGAGGCGGTGTCTGTGCCTGCTTTCAAGCGTTTGCTTAAAACACATTTGTATTAATGTTGGTTGTATTTATTTCTTGCTTCATTTTGCCTGTATATTTTGTAAGGCGCTGTGCTCTTTGTTAGAGCGCCATATAAGTGTTGATTAATAATAATAATAATAATAATAATGTGCAACCATGACTGTTTCAAAATAGCCCGCCAAGAGTCATGCAGGTAACTCCGAGCCAGTCCAAGGTCGTGCCAGAGAGTTGATATTCTTGAGAGGGCACTCTATTCACGTGGTTTCTTTTCCAACGCTAAAAGATCACGAATTTTGGTGGTTTGCAAATAAAAAGTGTCCGCACTATCGATTGATTACGTAACTGTTATGAATAATTTATTAGGTTTTTCAATGCAATCGCCTCGACCCATTAATACATATTATCTGTATTATCAAAGTACTTGGAATAGCAATCCGGTGAGTTCACTGAACTACGCCCTAATACTGATGGCGTTTTAATGGCGTTTAATGGCGCTAATCCTCTCCATACACAGATGAACAAATACAATAGATGAAGGTCAACACGTATGACCTCCTATGTGACATGTTATATGTGATGTACAAAAACCTGAATATCATAAAGATCAATATTCGTTTGTGCATATGAACTGCACATTTACGTTGCTAGATATTACTCATTATATATAATGACAAATATTGGTATTATGACAATACGGTATATACATTGTATATAAAACGACTAATAGATCCTACTATCATGGCGTCAGGTCAATGTTCATCATACCCCGTATGTTTCTTAAAATTCATTCATATTTGAGACAAATTGCTGTGCCAATTTTATTGGTGCACAAGTAGATCCGTGTTTTTTCATTTTCATTTCATTTCCTTTTAATGAAAGAATTAAGGTTTTCCACTGCACGGTGGCCACAAGGGTGATACTAATTTTAATGCTATATTTTCAAAACGAATACGTGCTCCCGGTTGGCTCTATAGCGATTTCACAGAAAAGGTATTTCTAGTGCAATGCAGCGTCGGACTCTAGCTGAGAGCGTAGCCTAAGTCATTCCGGACTCCAAAAGGGCTCTCCATACACAAATGAACAAACACAAAGGAGGGTAGTCTCCTCCGTGACCGGCTTGATTTCGATGGAGCGGAACCAAATTGGAGGAGGAGACGGGTCATTTTTCCATGCACATTTTTCAGTGTCAGCCGCCTGGTCGTGCATTGAATTGGTTTGAATGAGGAATACTACGGGAATCAGCACCTTTTGTTAGAAGTCACACATGAGTAAAGTGGATAACCTCTATTGGAAAATGTTGCCAATCAATATTCATGAGAGTGTACATTCAACCATAGAACAATACCTGGAAGCGTCAATAGAAATTAGCATGAGGCCGCTTTCATATGTAAATAGCGTATTGTTATTGAAATTTGTGCCCAGACGTATTGAGGGCGACAGTCATGTTATCCAGACAGAGAATGTCTTGATGCGCCAGGCATGTCAAATTGCTGAGTGAATGTGTATAAATCCCCTTTCTGTATAGGTAATAAGCTAGTATATTTCGTGTTCCAGTTTGTTATAACAAAAAAATAAGTATTATATTAAATATATTAAGTGTATAAACTTTGAAATTGACGTGAATTTGAAGTGCAGAGCTCCAAATCTAGTTAAATCGTGTAGTGTAAAATTATGCTGTGTGACCCCCTCGGCGTGGTAGAATTATATTCATAAAACATTGAATTTAACATATAATTCGCCACTTGCACGGTTCCGCCATTATGCACTATGTGCGGGGAGAGCCTCGAACTGGCAGCATACATGAATGGGAATTGAACCAGTCATAACATTCTGTGTAAGGTTACGTAATTCTTCCTTTCATGTATGCTGCCAGTTCGAGGCTCTCCCGCATATAGTGCATAATGGCGGAACCGTGCAAGTGGCGAATATGGGCAGCCAACCACGATTTATCAGCATTTAAAAGATATATTAATTAACAAAGATAAATAATCAATAATACTAATGACAATTTAACTAGTAAACAAGTCTGAAATCTTAAAATGTTGCCACGTGAATTCCCGAACACATGATATGTCAACATGTGACCATTATTCAGATTTACCGTAAGTATTTGGTGTATGGTGCACGGCTTGCAGGCAACTGTGTATTTATTTACCTCCGTATAAAATCAATAATTCATGCTGGGAGCCAAGTAACATTCTGTATGCTAGTGCAGATTGGTATTTTATTTTAATTGAGAGCATAATAGAAATACATAAAGACGAATAAGGCGCCATGATGGAAAGATATAAGGTCAGGTCGGGTATCAAAGGTTATTTTAACTTCAAATACTACTTGTGTTTCACACCTTGCCTCTGTCACGTATTTCCTTCATATTATTGACCTTAAGTCCTAATTTTGACTTAGTTATTGCAAAATGTCATTTCATATCAAATTAGTAGACTTTCTTTGAAAAAAACATACCACTGGTGCCTGATGGGAATACCCGTCCGCCATTTCATTAAACTGGATCGTTTTCGCCTGGTTTGTGCCCAGATGTATTGGGGCGCTATATACTCTCATTGAACAGGCAAAGTTCGCAAAACTAACAACGTTGTTATTTGCCAATATCAATTAACATGATCCAAGGGTCGAACATGAATTATTCATAACGGATCGATAACTGGCCTCACTTTCTAGCTAGTAAACCAGCGGAATTTTTCATAGGTTTTGCGTTGCTAATAGAACAACCGTGAATTTAGTGTCACCCCCTTGATTCAACGTCCAATTTTTGAAATTGGGTGACTTGTGCTTGGCAGGTGTAAAATACATCTGACTGGGCGTTTTAATTACGTAACGCATAAAGGCATTGACATCATCGAATGGCTGCCTATAGTGCTGTTAGTGTTAGGCCTATGTGGGGGGGGGCTGTGTTTAGTTTCTATAATAATTATTGTAAGGCCTACATTTATTTGTCATTCCTTTCTTTTCCTTTCTCTGTACTTATTCTTTCCTTGCTAAAGTAACACTCCCTCTTCTTATCTCCCTTCCCTTCTCCATCCCCTCTTACTTTTTGTCCCTCTCATTCCTATCATTTTCCTTACCTTTCTATTTATTTACTTCTATTTATTTATTTCTCTTCATTTCTTCCTCTTTCTCTCTTCCTCCAGTCCCCCTCTCATTCTTCATATCCCCTCCTCCACCTCTTCCTCCCTCATCCCCTGCCAAGACCTCTCACAGAAGAGCTGCCCCCTTCAGTACGCCACTGTTTATGACATTATCCTTCTTAAAATAAAATAAAATAAAATGTCAATTTGTGAAACAACTTTTATATAGGCCTATACCGGTATACTTATTATATGAAACATGTATACGTAGCTATTACCATTATACAGTACTATAGACATGCAGACATGGCAGCCTTGATGTGTAATCATTCAGCAAGCGCATTCAATTTATTTAAATGAAGCTCCTAAAGTCAGTGGGGTGACAACGAACTGTACATCAGCGGCTAATGTGTGCCTTTTGTGCTTACGGCTACTCAATCACACCCTTGGGTTTTATGGTAACAATAGGTACTTTTCGTTCCAATAGGCGCTTTCACGCGACTTTCGTTTGATCACTTATTGACAGTAGCCTGCTAGGTAAAGCGTTAATACACTGTCGGGTCAGCTTACCGATTTAATGGCGGAAGCCCTTTGTCCCAAACAAAAGGTACCTTTCGATGAATAGCTTGTCAGATTTCAAATCGGCACAAGTGAACAATGCGTTACATAATCTATTGCTTTTCCATCTTTAATAGCTCCATGGCGAAAATATCGACATACCGGGTACACTCCAGAAGTGGCCAATTATGTTCTAAATAATTGTTGTCATCACGCCCAATATATATCATATGCGATTTTATACACAAGTATTTATTCATTTGGGCTTATTTAATTCATTACAGAAAATTAGAAGTGGTCAAAAATGGCATGATCAACATGCCTACGATAGAGGCCCTGATGCTTTTATCGATTGTCTGCGAACAAAGGATTTGAACCGGTGTCCTTCACCGGATTCATGGCGCAGTGCAGTCCATTCAATCATGGAAGAAAGAGATAAGAAGGAACCACAACGAACGCATTCACTTTGTCCACTCCCTTTACCGACATTTAATTGACATTGTTATTCATGAGGATTTACTTTGATCAATACCTGTCAATACCCCGCGTTAAATAGGTGATTGGTATTGTATTCCATGTATTTGCATGTCTTCTAGAGCGTGTCTGAAGCATGATTTGAACTAATGACCTTCCGTGCAAGGATTTTCTCTGGTGACGTGATCATCGGTCATTGTTATAGCCTACATCTTTTTCTTCCATTTTGCCCAATTTTCCCGAACTTTGATGACTTTTTTCTCAGAGTCTTTGGCACTGAAACGAGTTAGCTAGTTACGATTATACACATATAAACTATTAAATTAAACAGGTTTCATGTACCGGACTCAACCGGAACATTGTGTATTATTTAAGAACATTTTACATCTATTTTCCATCGAAAAAGTCACCAAAATCTTACCTTATTTGCTAAAGATGAAACTCAGCAAAATTTTGATGACCTTTTCGATGTTTTATAGGACATTTTCTACACAACACGATCAAGAAAACAGTTTGACTGTAGATCCCAAAACAAAGCTACTATACATGTTCAGAGCATCAGTGAAATTCCATAATCTTACTTCTGGGTAGCGTTTGTTTGTTCGTGGATGGGTTTGTTATCAATTTTTTCCAGTAATGATTTCGACAAGCATCGACCGCGGTAAATGGATCATACATGAAAGGAAGTACCATTGATAGCTTTTCTTTTCATGCGTCAATAGATAAGCGGATTAAAACTTGGCCGATCGAAGTCGTTGTGGTTCCTTCTCATCTCTTTCTTCCATGATTCAATCAAATGTTGTCATGCTTTTGTTATGTGTGTGAGACGAACTAGTCGCGGTAGATTGCAATCATGCTTTTGTTGAATGCATTTGAGAAGTCCGCCATATCATGGCCATATTTACGTGTGTTGCTAATCTTCGAGTATCGAGTTTCGAGTTCGAGTATCGAGTTTCGAGTTGCAATTTTCGAGTATCGAGTTGCAATTGTCGAGTATCGAGTTGAAATTTACGAGTATCGAGTTGAAATTTTCGAGTATCGAGTTGCAATTTTCGAGTATCGAGTTGAAATTTTCGAGTATCGAGTTGAAATTTTCGAGTATCGAGTTGCAATTTTCGAGTATCGAGTTGAAATCTTCGAGTATCGAGTTGAAATTTTCGAGTATCGAGTTGAAATTTTCGAGTATCGAGTTGAAATTTTCGAGTATCGAGTTGAAATTTTCGAGTATCGAGTTGAAATTTTCGAGTATCGAGTTGAAATCTTCGAGTATCGAGTTGAAATTTTCGAGTATCGAGTTGAAATTTTCGAGTATCGAGTTGAAATTTTCGAGTATCGAGTTGAAATCTTCGAGTATCGAGTTGAAATTTTCGAGTATCGAGTTGAAATTTTCGAGTATCGAGTTGAAATTTTCGAGTATCGAGTTGAAATTTTCGAGTATCGAGTTGAAATTTTCGAGTATCGAGTTGAAATTTTCGAGTATCGAGTTGAAATTTTCGAGTATCGAGTTGCATTTTTCGAGTATCGAGTTGAAATCTTCGAGTATCGAGTTGAAATTTTCGAGTATCGAGTTGAAATTTTCGAGTATCGAGTTGAAATTTTCGAGTATCGAGTTGAAATTTTCGAGTATCGAGTTGCAATTTTCGAGTATCGAGTTGAAATCTTCGAGTATCGAGTTCAATTTTCGAGTATCGAGTTGCAATTTTAATTTTCAATCTGCTTTTGAAGTAGGCTATAGGATGTCCCTCTCCGACATGAAGAGAAAGCACAAATGTTTAACCCTTCTCTATCCAATTTGTTATTACGTTCTCCACGGAATTCGTAAAAGCCCCGGTAAAAGCACACTAGTTGTTCATAAAAAGGGTAGGCCTACTAGTGGATAGGTATTAACCTCGGGGTATTAACCTCCCGAGTAGGCCTACATTGATACCAGAATGACTAAAATTAGACTAGGGTTAACTTATATATATACCGGGATATATACACGTTACCATTATATTAAGGGCTCGTGGATAAAAAGAAAAAAGGAAAATCTGCATCAGAAAATTCAAACTAGAAAATCGTTCATTTTAGCATACTTCAAGTTTCAAACTCGAAAACCTGCAAAATGAGCCTACTTCGAGTTTTATACTCGAAAATCTGTAAAATGTTTAATTTTAGAGTTTCATTTATACCTATTATAATGAAAAGCAAACTACTTCACATCATATTAGATTAACCCTACTCTAACGCAGGGGGTGCATGGTACCGTGGTATCCAACTCCCCTTACGGATGACTTTAACGTAACCCTAAAACGCTTTTATTTAGTTTTAGCACCCTCTACTTTTTTTATATAACTCGAAAATCGTTCATTTTGGCATACGTCGAGTTTCAAACTCGAAAACCTTTAACATGAGCCTACTTCGAGTTTTAAATTCGAGAATCTGCAAAATTTTAAATGTTCGAGTTTATTTACTCATGTTGCCCTACTAAATATTAAAAAAAACATCAAAATATTCCAATATCTTTTTTAAGTTATGTAAAATTGGGTAAAATGTCTATCCTTTGTCGAACACAATTTCTGTGTAGCATGGAAAATCATTTACATAGGATTTTGAAGACAAAATGTGATAATTTTGTGGAGATACAGAATGCTAGAACAAACAAAATTATATTTTTTCTGGAATGTGTACACCGTACGCTTGGTATTCCTACTGATTTCGAAACTGAAATAATTCTTAAGATGATGTTCTTTGAAGATTTATGTTGGCATTTCTAGAGTCTGTCATTATAGGCAAACATGTAGGCTCATTTCGCAATGTACAAGACAAGCCACGCGCTGTGTTGTAACTGTGCTTAGATTCGTACCAGGGTCTATTGATCAACGTATTATTCATGCTTGCTCAACTGAGGATAATTTGTAAACCAGCAACTCGCATGGTACAATGGGTGGAAGCCGTTTACAGTCCCTCCATATAGAGGCCTTGCATGTGACGTATCATCCCGTAAATATGGCGGACTACTCAAATGCATTCAATAAAAGCATGATTGCAATCTACCGTGACAGTTCGTCTCACACACATAACCCTGCACTACGATCAAATAGGTTGATGACAACATTTGATTGAATGGACTGCATGCACTCCGTTATAACTACGGTGAAGGACACCGGTTCAAATCCTTTGTCTGGAGCCAATCGATAATTTCATGCATCGCCTCTATACAAGGTCCCTGATTCAATAAAGCACACAATGTAACAGGCACAATTGAATCGGAGCGGGATTTTACATGTTACACAATCAGCGTGTTTATAGTGAGACAATCTTTCCGTTATTTAGCTAAACTACCGCGCAGTCTAGATTTGCAATGGTTAGTAAAACATAAACAAATATAGACTGCGTGGCAGTCCAGCTAAATACCGCATAATCTGGCTCACTATAAACACGCTCTTTGTTTTTATTTTCGTATTGCACAAAATCATAAAAAGTATAATGGATAAGGTTAAAATTATAAAATGCAAAAGATTTCTTTGCGGTTAAAAAGCATGTCCATATCACGTTTAAGTCGCAGTTATTGTGTCCTTCTTGATGTAAAACGAAGTCAGTATTTTGAAATAGACTGCGGAACTCAGTCTTCAATGATAGTCATTTGATAGAAGGGAACCATCATCAGAGCCTTTGAAAAATATGGAATTTCTGTAGCGTGTAATGGCAAAGAGGACCATGACCACCTCATTTTAACATTGAGGGCATACCCAACTACATTGTTGAATAAACAGCCCATGACCCCAGTATGAATAGAACAAAAAGAAAGAAGAAAAAGAAAAGAAAAGAAAAAACAAAACAAAATAAAGCAAATAAGAAACAATAAAGAAACAAAATGAAAAACAAAGCAAAAAAAGATTAAATTTATCAAGAAAAGCTCAAACCCCAAAATAAAAATTAAACAACGGAAAAGTTTATAACGAGCCTCGAACATCTGCTCAGTTCGCTCTTCTTAAGATGATTCAAATTCTGTCGCTTTACCAACTGAGCTGATGTAGTTAACACACAAATTTGTAGGTTTAATTGTTCGTATATAGCTATGTGTATCGATGATTTGCTCAAAACCCTTTACACTTTTGTCACTTTTGTGGATGGCGCTGTTCATTTTTTTTCGTTTTTGCACGTTTTCAAAAGCCCTCGATAGGAAGCACATGTGCTAACTATCGAGTGAATACGGTATGTGATTAGGCCTATACACGTGAAAATGGATGAAAACCATGATGCAATAATAATAATAGTAACAGGCACGAAAGAAACATAGGCCTAAGTATTTTATGTCAGTTATAATTATTTTTTTTATTTTTTTATTTTTTTTTTGTAGACAGCTGATTTTATTAAAAGTTTCTTACTACATAATACTGCCACTAATCAGTGACCTTAATGTACATTTACATGCATTTGATTAATGACATAGGCATTAACAGAGAGTTATAAGAGGATTGGAAAAAAGCAACACTTTAAATAAAAACTAATCAATGCAGAGCAAAAAGGGAACAGAGCACCAAAATGTAGCGAATAGAGCCCAATGTTGACAACTACTGGATTACGACTCAAATTTAGTAGGCCTATCAAACACACAATCAACACTGAGCTCCACCCGTCTCACCCGCTGTCCCGCTCCCCCTCACTCAACATTAAGCAATTTTTACTTTTTTTTTTTTTTTAAATTAAGAGTGAAGCGAGTTTACAATGGTTAAAATACACAGGGATTAGATTTTTATCATGCCATTAACAGTTGCCAGGATTGCCACCTTTTATTAAACTTTTGTAACTGTAAGCTACATTTTGCTTGGTATTTCAAAACATTGTAATAACATTTAACTTCCCTTTTTAAAACATCGAAATGTCAGTTATAATTATACTAATATTTTAGTGTATAAGCCTATATTGGCCTGAACATGCAAACGACTTAACGCCGACCCACTTTCTATGCTTCCAAATCTGGGTGTTTGATATACCAAGATATGGAAGACCTGTATAATGTGTGCTCGTTAACAGAAACGTGTTTTCAATAATTTTAAATTTAATTTACCGGGCACAAATCATTGAGCAGAAACTATATAGGAAAATAATGAGAGACACAAAAGGCACGAAAGAAACATAGGGCTATAGCCTAAGTATTTTATGTCAATCATAATAAGTATTTTAGTGTCATAGGCCTAAGCCTATAATAGGCATATGGCTAGCCTGAGCTGAACATGCAAACGACATAAAGCCGACCCACTTTCTACGCTTCCAAATCTGGGGTGTTTGATAACCAAGATGGAAGACCTGTATGTGTGCTCGTTAACAGAAAAGTGTTTTCAATAATTTAATTTATCATGTTTGGGGAGGCACAAATGTGATACCAGCACACAAAAAGCACGAATGAAAAAAAACGCGTAATAAATATTTTTGACAAGTGCCAATTATGTATAGGCCTAGCCTATATCTGAACATGTAAACGACATAAAGCCGACCTATTTTCTATGCTTCCAAATCTGGGTTAATATTCCTAGATATGGATGTGTGCTCGTGTATATGAAAAATAACGAACTCAGAAAAAACTAGAAGTGTTTTTAATAATTTAATTTATCATGTTTATATGAGGCACAAATGTGATATCACCAGAAACTAGAAGATAATAATGAGAGAAACAATAGGCACGAATGAAAAATAAAAATGCCTATATGAAAGAAGTAGTATAGGGTTAAGATGACTATTATATTGACCCGTTTAAGGTCCAAGAACAGAGAAAATGTAGAAAATTAAAACCCGATCTTAAATCAAGGTGTATGAAATAGATTTGGAAGGCTATGTCTACTAGGCCTATACATAATTATTATCATGATTATAATAATTATTATCTATGCATGTAGCTCACTGGTTTATATGGATGAAAGAAAAACAAAAATGTGCACGAATTGAGAAAAAAACAAAGCAAAGAATGAATAGTAAGACTGATAGAATGGATGAATGAAATAATTAAATAGGCAAAATTATGGTAAGGCCTATAATAAGGTAATCGTTAACTTTGCATAGGCCTACATGTAGTCCTACGTGAATGAAAGAAAACTAAACAAGAATGTGCACGACTATAAGAAAAAAAAACAAGCAATACTAAAGACTGATTGAATGGGTGAAATATTCCCCGTTACCCATCAACGTGCCTGCGGCCGGGATAATAATAATTATAGCTGAACTATAGGCAAATTCATCAACTGGGTAACACCGTGCATCATGATATATAATTTTTTTTTATACGCCTGTTTTTTCTGTGCAGTTGTCACCACTAATCGTTTTTCTGTTACTAGCAAAGTAGAAAATGACGTATCTCAACTAAACAGACACAATCTTGTCAAATTTCGTTTCGGCCCAAGTCAATATAAAATTGTTAGTATGAAATAATAACTAAACTGTAAACGACTGCAAAAAAAGACTAACACGTTATAGCGCCACGGTCATTACCGCGTCCGTTAGGCCATTTCCTGCGGCCGTTTGGCCTTTTTTGCACTAACGGACGCGTCCATTACAACGTCCGTTACGGGGTTTTGAGTAACTTAGATACCTGGAACACAGATCAGTGGAAGTTAACAGGACAAATCCTCCACATTTTTCAGGCTCATTTACCATTGCAAAAAAATACTAACTGCCAAGTGCACAAGCAAGTGAGAACCACCCACAAATTCTATTGTTCAAACTCACTTGACTGGATACCAAGCTCCGCCCCCAAAAGTAGCTGAAAGTTACTGTGTTAAACTTGCTATAACAGCCTCATTTATTGGTCAAAACATGCAATCTGAGCCTGTGTAGTATAGAAAATTGACCAATGGAAAATTTTGTTTTATAATATAACTGTACTCTACAAGCATGGAACTTGTACAATATCTAGTTTTGGAAGGTGTACAATGCCATGTGAGGAAATGAAAGTCATCCAAAGTTGTTGGTCACATATTACATGAGTTTAAACCCTAATAACTTTTAAATTCATATACTAACCCTATATGGATTTTTACATATCGGACTTGCCCAATATCTTAGGATCATTTTGGTAGGTAATTTATGAAAAATGGGTTTATAACTTTTGTAACATAACCAGGCTCCCAGAAAAGGTTCTGACTCAAGTTTGAGCTTGACTTAGATAATGACATAAAAGTACTTAGTTTTAGTCTGAAATTAGTTTCAGTAATTTTGTCATGGAACTATTATACTATCTTCACCTTGTCTAAATGTAACCAAAATTGTTCTAAATAGTTTTCAAATTGCATTAAATAGCTAAAATCAAGTAAAAAATTAAATTATTTTGCATGTCACACTGGTAACTTATTATGGGTACACACCTCTGTACAAAAGTATAGGGCCTATACTAAATCAATATTGTCTATTCATGTTTATAGCCATGCTCATTGTTAAGCACAGGATCAAGTGTATTGATCAATCCAGCATAACAAAAGCGTGCTAACATCTTGAACATGGTCAAGTCATACTGAATTTAAAGTAAAATCAATTTTGGATATTGGCTTGTGATTGGATGACTAGTAATGTCAATCACTTTCAGTAAGATGAGCTGGGATACACGATAACTTCCACCTTCTAAGGCTTGTATCCATAGGACATTGCGTATGTGTGTTTCAGGATTACACTACTGGCGGTTTCATATCTTACTCACCCAAGATAATTATAACAAATTCAACAATTTTACAAGGTAAGATAGCCGTCATTTCAATAACTAGGCCTATTTGTTGCTATAGTAAAACATACATGTACATTTTCGATAGATAAAACCTCAAATCAACTGCTCAGTGCCATAAGTGGGTAAGTGCAATAGCTGTCATGCGTAGCTGCCATGTGTAGATAATGTGTATAAATTTACAAATGTTCACAGGGTAGCTACTGCACTAAACCCACTTCAGGCACTGAGCAGTCGAAATGGAAATATCGCGCCCAATATATCGTAACATTATCTTTTTTACATCGTCAAACATTCGTTAGAACTTAAAGCCATATTATAACATTTCTTTAAAAATAGATTAGTATTTATTTTCCATAAAATGTTAGCTTTTACTGTCAGATATGTCCCCTTTTAATTTTGAGCCGAACAAGTGAGGTAAAGCAAAGAAAATTGGAATTTACTATAATACTTTATAATACTTAATAGCGCCAATACATGTTACTCCGGCGGTTGTATTACAGTACGATCCTCTGGCGCGTGTGTGTGTCCCGCACGCCGTGTACGTAGTAGGGGAGAGCGGGGAGTGTTCGCCCTAGGGGCAGGTTCGCCCACCCCTTGTTTCTCAGCACTACGGCTATCAGGGAATTTGGTGATGGCAAAATTAGGTGCCATAGGTCATTATAAACTTCTCATATTAGCTACGCGACATATAGGGATGTGTTCATCGAACTGCAGCCAAAACAAAAAATTACACCAAAACGTAATTTTTCTTGCATTCATAATGTTGTATTATCATTGATACATAAATACAGATGGTTTTAATGGAAATCTGTATTGGGAACATATGGGATTTGTCAAAGATTTAATGCAGTTATAATCTCCTTAGTCGATTTGTGTTTTGCATACCCTGAAGAAAATACAAAAATGTGCACAAGGGGCTCGTTCGCCCTTTTGAGGATGGGGCATGTTCGCCCTATATCTTCCCCGGGCGGACTTACACCAAACTGGAGGGCGAACCTGCCCCATCAGCGTATTATGCAAAATATTGATAATTAAACCATTAAACAAGGTAAAACTATGAAAAACATGTTCTTTTAAAGTTATGTGATATCGGTATTACTCATACCACAGTTTATGTCCTAATCCATTTCTCCCCGAAGTTGTAAACATGATACGTTTAAGCTCACTTTGGACCCCTACATTTTACCCTGACCCGACCCCTGCAACAAATCTAGTGACTCCCCAGAAGAGAATGAATGCCCTGTATACTCTTGCTAAATGTTTGCATTGAATATGTTATTGTTATGCAATGTTTAAACCTTTTTTGTGATTAGGGTGAACTTACCCCACCATATGGGCGAACCTGCCCCAATATGGGGCAAGTTCGCCACTTTGCAAAACGTTTTTGTTTGCTCTATCCTGTTGCTATTGTAAGGCCTATAGGTCTGGGATTGTGGTCGTATATAGCTAAGACATAGGGCTTTCACATGGGCTAATCAGATCATCCCTAACCTTAAAATTGACATCGCTAGGCTGGTCAGAAAAAAATAGGGCGAACACTCCCCGCTCTCCCCTACTGTGTTATGAACAACACATACGCGTTCGACTAATATTTCTATCGTTATAATAAAACGGTTCCGGCTATAGACTTGCTTGCCAGTCCTATATACGCCGTACATATGTATATTAAGGACTGGCTTACGCCATTTTGGATGTCAATGGGAAATACACACTTTATACGATTTGCGCCGGTTAGAAACTTGAAAAAAAATCTTAAAAATTTTATCAATGTATATAAAAGTGGTACCAACCTTATCGTGCTTGCTAATTTAAGACTCGGTTGAAACAAAATTAAGGATCGAATGCATTTTAGTGTCCAAAAAGGCAAAATTATCGTCAAAGTTCTGCCGAAATCGGCACCCTTGCGAAGGGTTCAGAATTCGAATCGGGAACGAAAATATCCGATCTTTGCGATCAAAAACACAAAATTACAACTTTAAGGGCTGGGGTATGAACGTTTGGACAGTATTTATTTTGGGACATTAGAGCACATCAGACATATCGAATTGCATTCTGAATACGAAGAATGTCATTCTGATATCAAATAATTTTGATTTTTGAAATTCGCAATTTAATACACATTTTATGGCAAATCATTAAAATTGATATTTTGATATTTTACAGTACTTGAAGTAAACTTTATAAATCTGATGATTTATACTTAAAGTGTATGTAGGTGGGATGAAAAGCCGACGATCAATTGAAAATTTTGACCTTTCGTATTGAAGATATGGATTTTTTTCCCAAAACACCAAAAAAAAAATTAGGTCTTTTTGGGAAAAATCCATATCTTCAATATGAAAGGTCAAAATTTTCAATTGACCGTCGGCTTTTCCTCCCTGCTACATACACTTTAAGAATATATCATTAGATTTATATAATTTACTTCGAGGACTGTTATATATCAAAAATTTGAAAAATATCAAATTTTTATAATTTGTCATAAAATTTGTATTATATTGTGATTTTCAAAAAATGAAAATTATTTGATATCAGAAAGACATGCTTCGTATTCAGAATGCAATTCGATAGGTCTGGGGTGCTCTCATGTCCCACAAAAAAAATACTGTCGAAACGCAATAAACGCTCATTTTAGATCCCTTAAACATACTATTGGCAAAAGACATTTTTACCGGCGGTTTATTCAAAATCACGGATTTTGACAAAACTACTGCACCTAAAGTCTTGATTTTTGCAGAGAATCTTTGTTTACTAAAGTACATTACAATCGTGTAAAAACCTGAATTTAATTTTTTTTTTTTTTTCTTCTCAGCAAATGTCATAATATGGCTTTAAACATTACTGGAAATATGACGGAGTCTGTAGCAACCATTAGATCTTCATCAAGAGTATTCCCAAGGTACATAAGTTGGTGGGATTAATAATTTTACCATCACAGGAAACTTCAAATTTGTCCATCCTGTTCAGTCTGATTTTAGAGCCAAAAAGATTTTTTTTTTTCATTATATGTGACCGTTCACGGCGAATGAGCCGTAAATTCCTCCCCCGGTCAATTTTGTTTTATTTCATGTTTAACAAATATACATCATAAGCTTTAAAATGGTATATCATTTGACTTCAAACGATACCCAGAAGCGGGGTTATAGTTTGTTAAACTTTGCTCCTTCAAGCTTTTTTCAAGACAAGTGCTGTCGTCAGCATATTAAACTAAAGATTACAGTTAACGATTGATGACATCGTAACACAAGAAGTACAGTGGCCCTAATATGCTACCCTGTGGCACGCCACATGATATATTCATGGGTTTAGATTTCTATAATCTGTTGTGTATCGGTTAAGAATGATTTCAACCATTTGACAGAGTCAATGTTAATACCCAAAGCTGCAATTTGTTACAAATAAAGGAAAACCTTTCAAAGAATTTTGCAACTACTGATCGACAACTTTTATTTTTTTTCTTGCGCGTTTGAATTTCAATGCTGCATGCATGCAGCAGCTATTTTCTTAAGTCTTTGTAATTTGTCAATTAGGTCAAATCATTAATTTAGATATTAATTAATTAATTAGGCATACATGAGATCTACCGTACCGGCTGAGGGGCATCTCAGAGCCGGGTTGCATGGATTAGGGAACGGGTGTGAACTGTTTGTGTGTGGAGGGTATTCTATAGGCCCTATCAATTTATAGACCTAAAATGCATTACACTAAGGGACCGTTCGCAAACACTTGTTAGGGGGGCCTGAAGTAAAAAAAATTTTCACTCCCCCCTTTCAGATCTCAAAAATGTCAGGGCCCCCTTTGTGATCCCAGCACCAGTGTAAACAATAAAATTGTTAATAAATTGCTTAAAAGTGAAGGATAAGTCCTTCAAATTGTCATTTGGTATTTTTGAAATGACAAATTTGGCAAAAAACAAAGAAAACAACAGTACTGACGAAGTTGAAGCCCCATTCAAATACATGTAGGTAATTTAGATACTGTCAGTATCTAAATTACAGATTCGTGTAAAATGTCTTATTTTGTCTTAAATACACGTCTGGGTCAGTCCATATCAAAACAGATTGAGTGTACACCCACCCTCTTGGATTTTGCTCTCCTTTGGCTCAGGGGTACCTTTCTTGGATCCCTAGGTGAGGTCACAAGAAAAAAATTCAAATTCCATTTCGTTTGCGAATGGCGGGCAATCAAAGTTTGGCGACCTAAAGTTATTAGGTGTCAAAATTTGCCGATTTTAAGCGCCATTTGTGGCTGAACCACTTTAGGGGGCCTAAAATTCTGTAGGGGTCTAGAAATTTCTCTTTTTTTGAATTGCTCATAGACATTGGCACATGGTTAATTCATTCTGAACATAATTAGGACCTATAAGTGCACTGTGACATTATCATGGGTCCTTCAAAATCAAGATAATTTGATTGAACAGTACGAAGTGCTGATTTTGACCCTCTCTGAAATCCCAACGAAATTCCGAAATCTATCTTTTTTGGCATTAGGTATTTCAGACACAGCCAGTGATTCAAAAAGAGGATCACAACTGATTCAATTAAGAAGAAAGTGCCCCTCAAAGAGAGCACTTTGTCATTTGGACCCCTTAAATTCCCAATTTTGGTCGAGGTCGCCAAACTTTGATTGCCCGCCATTCGCAAACGAAATGGAATTTGAATTTTTTCTTGTGACCTCACCTAGGGATCCATGAAAGGTACCCCTGAGCCAAAGGAGAGCAAAATCCAAGAGGGTGGGTGTACACTCAATCTGTTTTGATATGGACTGACCCGTCTTTCGGCTGACTCGCAGGCTATGTTTGCACATCTATGACAATGACAAAGGTACCAAAATCTGAATTTTGATGATTTTTACTAGGCCTGCTAAGAATACGCGATTTTGGAGGTCAAAAAACGCACCCCGATTTTCCAAAAAACGCAAAAATCCGCGATTTCCCGCCAAAAACGCAAAATCTAAATTTTTTTCACGGATTTGGAGAGTCCCTGGGCCTAACATCAAGTGCTACCATCATTAAAACAAATTTGAAAAAAAAAATTTAAAAAAAAAAAAAAATTAAGAAAATTAAAAATAAGAAAAATAAAAAATTGCGTTTTTTAAAAAATATTTTGCGGATTTAGAGAGTCCCTTGACCTAGAGTGAGGTACTGCAATCATTTGTGATTAATTTTAAAAAAATTGGAAAAAAGATACAAAAAAATTACAAGTTTGTATCCAAATGGGACCGATTTGTAACTTGTGTTCACTGCATAGTCTATTGAAGATATAAAAATGCATTGGTTTTCTACACAAGTCTATATCTTAGATAGATTTTGAAGTGAACACAAGTTACAAATTGGTCCCATTTGGATACAAACTTGTAATTTTTTTGTATCTTTTTTCGATTTTTTTTGTTTGTTTTTTTTGATTTTTTTTAAAATGATGGTAGCACTGGATGTTAGGTCCAGGGACTCTTCAAATCCGCGAAAAAAATTAAAATCGCAAAAAAAAAAAAAAAAAAAAAAAAAAAAAAATTTTATAGATTTTTTCAAAAATGTCAAAAAACGCAATTGGAGCCAAAATACGCAAATTGCGGCGCAAATAACGCAATTGCGTATTCTTAGCAGCCCTAATTTTTACGATCGTCTGGATGAGAGCAAATCAATGGGCCTTTAGTCTTTGCAATTTGAGAATTAGGTCAAATCATTAATGTGGATAGTATTAATTATTTAATTAATTAATTAATTAATTAGGTAAGCATGAGATCTACCGGCTGAGGGGCATCTCAGAGCCGGGCCGGGTAGCATGGATTAGGGAACGGGTGTGACCTGTTTGTGTGTGGAGGGTACTGTAGTGGGAATTCCAATTGAATGAACGCAGCTTTTAATAGCGTGACGCCAGCGTGTGCGACTGTGCGTGAGTAACGCGAAAGTGAATCTAATTCTAACCATGCTAACGCACTCATGATTGGTTAGCATTGTATCCAAGGTCGTGCGTTCGCGTTGTAGTTTGAAATACGCGATATACGATCGCGGTTGGATCAAGTGCAGCTGTTGAAAGCTGCGTTCATTCAATTGGAATTCTTACTATAGTATTCTATAGGCCCTATCAATTTGTAGACCTAAAATGCATTACACTATTAACGCGGCTGTGTACTCTAGACATTGTTTCTTTCGCAAAATTGA
Source organism: Amphiura filiformis (assembly GCF_039555335.1). Lineage (NCBI taxonomy): Eukaryota > Metazoa > Echinodermata > Ophiuroidea > Amphilepidida > Amphiuridae > Amphiura > Amphiura filiformis. Next base: position 364,511 of record NW_027305514.1, on the reverse strand, counting down.
GTTTTTTTGATATGTTTGTACCACAGAATTAAAACCAGAGAACCAGGACTCGACCGCCATCTTGATACAGGCATGGGGAAAAAATTGGGGGTATTCGGTTTCCCTCGGAATGCGCTCGAGGCATTCGTTGTCATGCAAGCGCGACATGGATGATGGACGCATTTGAGAGACGCACTTGATGCGACCAGCACGCGCAGTACGACAACGCTTCAGATGAGACGCGGAAATGTTTTCGTTCGTCTCCGCGCACCGTCGGTAAGGACCCGAATACCCCCAATTTTCTCCCCATAGCTGACGGCGCGATTGTACGTGGCGGTATAGGGAGTCCCGGTTCTCCTTCTCTAATTCTGTGGTTTGTACTTTGTTATGTTTTTTATAAATACAAGGAATGAAAATCCAGATTAATAAACTCCAACTGCAATATTTGAAGGATTTTATTTCACTATTCCACTCGTGTTTGAAATTTAAAAGGAAAGAAAATCTTTGTTGTACCAGCAGGGTACACGCTCGCAACAGCGCATCGCGTTGCGTATCGCGCAATTTGGTAACGCACAGATACGCTCCGTATACGCGACGCTTATCTGCATGCGTGGCGCATCTTATGGAAACACCACGGAAGCAGTGAAAAAAAAAAACCTAGCGGTCAAATGGCTCCGTTTTAGCTGATAAAATGTGATTTTTTCAAGTTCTTTCCCCGATTTAAACATCAAGATATGAATAGATTTCGCCCAAACTTCTCAAGGGGCTGTGGATTTACCCGATGTTCACGTAATGTAAGATAGAAAAACGAGAACTGCCGCATTCTCCGGTAAGCTTCGATCAAAGTGCAAAATGTTACCACTTTAAACTTCAACGGCCTTTATTTCAATGTTCATTTTCTCAATAAAATGACGATTTAGGTACACGATAACTCAATAAATACAGCATCTATAGGTAAGCAATTATGCTCATCATAAAAAGCATGATTGACTTAAGAAACAGTTTTCATTTTTTTTATATTTTGGTCTATTTCCAATTTTAGGCATCATTGTGTGCAAATAGGCGGTTATGAATTTTAAAAAGTTCATTTTGATGCCTTATATGGTCAATATCTCAAAAATAAGGCCAATATCAAAAACTAAAAAACCGTTTTTGGAATGGTGCCTCAAGATTAAGAAAAAAGTAAAACAAAAATTTTTGGAAAGCAGTGTTTTTTTGTTATGATGTACCGAACAAAAATTGCCACTTTTTTGTGATTTTCTTCATAATTGTTGTTTTTACACCAAAACTGTACTTATATTGAGATTCATTGATGTCTTGCCTTTATAAAAATGTATACTTTTACATGTCTTGCATGAATAATTACAAAGTTATGGCACTTTTACTACATGCGTATCTGAGAGTACACAGCCACCTTAAGTCACCGTTCACAAACACCTGTTAGGGGGGACTGATGCAAAAAATCATCTCGAAAATCCCCACCCCACCCCACTTTTCAGATCTCAAAAATTTCAGGGCCAACCTCATATCAGCATAATAAACTCAAATTTTCCCGTGAAAAATTATCCCGGGAAAATTTGTGGTCAATTTTTTCTGCCCCCTTTTGGAGGGTCAAAACTTTTAAGGGACCCCATTTTGCATCAGCCCCCCACCTTAGGCCTACAAGTGTTTGTGAATGGTCCCTAAAACAGCATGTCTGCATGGCTATGCTACGCGTACGTGATGTCATGTGAAAGGCTAATAGTAGATCCTCTTCCCCAGGATCAGGATAATGAATTTTTTTTCTCTACTCTCCACCCGGAGGGGTTCTTCCTGGTTGAAGGTGTACGGGGATGTGCCCCGGGGATGTGCCACGGTATTGGGGTACCTTTTCAGCGATTGTGGTATATCGATGGGTGGGTTTTCAGTGGAGACCAATGCGCACAATTGGGCGCATTTGGGCAAATATGCCCTTAAAGCGCCGAATTATGGCAAATGTGGGTGCTTTTTCTTGAAAATTGGTATACTGATGGGTTGCAAAAACAGCAAAAAGTAGGTATAGAGAAAGTCAGCATCCGAAAGTCTGCGTGGCACACCCCCGTACAAAATTTTTCGAAGAACCCCCCGGACTCTCCAACTCACCTTTTTGTACAAGTGGTTCATCGACAACATGTGAGATTAACATATCGTTGATACCAATAAATTCAGGTGGCAAAAGAGAACGGAAGAATGGTGTAACCATGCTGAATTCAACAATCACACAACAGATGATCGTGACTATGGCGATGAGAAGAAGTATCGCTTGCTTCCGTCTACCCATGATTGGATTTGGTTGTATTAATACTTGCAGAACGACATCTGATGGTACCAGAGCATGACATTATTCATGTATCATTAGAACGTAGTAACTTTGGTGAAATTTAGAACTCTCACATTTAAATGAAAACGTACAACTTTTTATTCTTAAATGTTGCCGATACTTGTTGGTCATTGTAAAAGCGGTAATTCGGGTATGTGTCAGCGCGAGTGCCTAGGTACGTACCTCAGTGGCACTTCCCTGGTAGGATGGTAGGATAGTGGCCAAGGCCCTGTACATGGTACATGGTGGAGGAGCAATTAGTAGGCCTATAATTTTCACTCTTTGCGATATACTAATTTTAATATCAATATTAATATACATTCCCTTTTTTGTAGGTTTAGAATTAAATAGACCTGTTCTGTACACCAAAACTTTATGTTATGACAAAAGACACTGTGTAAAAGTACGGTAACGTGAAAATAAATAGCAATTTATTTAGTAATTTAATGATGGCTACCAACAGTGCCATGCGTGGCAAAGTCGGGTCATTCCAAGGATAGGGGTCAAATTTAACATTCAGTGATCCCAGCCAGGAATAATAGACAAAGGGATAGGCATCCTAGTCTGCTGCCCTCTTTCGAAATATGTATCCTAGGTCTCACAATAGGCGGATTAGCGGCCATTTTGTCTTCGACATCACGTGTCCTTATATTTAAGTACACAACTATATAAGTTAACAGGTTTACTATTTTAAAATTATATTTTGAGTATACAATATATTCTGTGAGTAAATAGATCAAATGACGATGATTGTTTAGGTATTATATGCTTGATAGAATTAAACTGTTTGACCAGCTAGTATTCTCCTCCGCCGTCAGTGTGATTCCAGTCACTCCACGTACCGTGTTGCGAAGGTGGAGGAGTCTAAAGCTGTATTGACGAACACGCATGCGTTAAAAATATGTAGCCTAGGTCGAACAATAGCGTGACGTAGTTTCCGGCATTGTTCCTATGCACTTTCACCCTCCTGTCCCAGCGAAAGTGTAAATAAAAATTCCTTTAAAAAAGGAATGGGGCGCCCAATGTGAGCTTGATGTGATGTGAGGAAATGCAAGGGGTTTGATTGGTTCAAAGAATTTAATCAGTCACGAAGGGAAGAATATTAAATTTAAAGGATATATGTATTGGAGTAGGCGATGTGTAAGAGGACGCATGGGATTTAACAAGTTTGGTTTGAAAATGAAATTGTTTTTGATTTTAGGTGTAAGGGGCTGTGCAATAATTATGAGCCCCCGGGGGGGGGGGGCAAAATTTCCAAATGGCTCACCAAAATCCCCCTCTCCGCCAGCCAAAATTGATTGCCCCCCCCTCTCAGCCCGCCAAAAATTCTTTGCCCCCCCCCTTGCACATGCCAAATTTTTGGGATCCCAATTTCCAAATCTTAAATGGTCTATATACATGTTGCGAGCGCGAGCAGGAAAATTTGCATATTTAAGCGTTTCTGTAGCGTTTTCCTAAGCCTGTTTAGCGCGTTTTATTTAAAAGGCGCCCCATGAATGTGTGCCAAAAATCACTTGCCTCCCCTCTCGGCTTGCCAAAAATTGCTTCCCCCCCCACACCCTTTCGGCTCGCCAAAATTTCTTGCCCCCGCCCCCAATTTTACCCTCCCCAGGGCTCATAATTCATGCACAGCCCCTAAGTTGGGAAGTGGTATAATCTGGGGGGGGGGGGGGTTGTATTTTGTATTGAGGACATTGATTATTGACGAATATTATGGAGGGGTGTGTATTGCTGTGATCGATTGCATCGGATGAAGACAGAAATAAGAAATTTGTAGACGTGTTATGTATTTTTTTATTGAACACTTGAAAAATATAGACATAAACATAACATACTCATTTTACGGCAAGACATCTTATATATATGTTATAAGAAGTGTTAAGTAGGCCTATATATATCAAATGTGAGTTGAACTTATGACGTTTTTATTATGCTAGGAGGTTTCACTGTTTATATACAAATGTAGGTCTATTATATAATCAGTCAGCAACCTGGACAACCGATTCTTTAGAAATGCTTAGTCGCGCTAAAAGTCGATCGATATATGTTAAAATCAGCACAATTCAGAGATACACCTTTTTGCTATGAAATTAATTTTCTCGGTCAAATATGAAGCAATATTTTTTTTTTCTTCAGTAATGTCAGTTAAAAATTTGGTGCTTGGATATACATTTTTTTTTAAATCCTGGTGTTAAAATTAAGCATCAAATTGTGTCTTTTAGTGTGATATTTTTGATTTTTATAGGCCTTGAGTTCGCCCGCGAGCTTTTTACGGAATTGATTTTTTAGCGTCTCAAACTAATATAGTTTGCTAAAGAAAGATATTTCCCACCTCTGTAGGCCTAAGGCAAATCGTGTGGGTCTATATATTATAGTTTTGTCAGAATTTCCGTTTTTATTTTAACCTATTTTCCCTTCATGCTCCGAAAATGACGTCAAACTCAGTACTTTTATCTCGTGAGCAACCAGCAGAAATAGTCGATATTTTCATTGTTGTCATCCAGGGCAATTTTCCATTGAAAAGCAAAGATTGCCCGACCAGCGATTTGGTAGCCCAAATCCCCAATTGGGTTTTCTGGTAAATGAGGTGAATTTTAAAAATTTGCTCCCGTGATAGCCTGCAATTTCAATTTATATGGATTCCATGATTATGAAAACCATTTTGTCTGTCTGTTTGTTTGTTTACCTAGGTTAGTCCGTATTAAGAGACGCGCGCTTGAGGTCCATGGGAAAATCCACGGTCCAAACCTAGAAAAATTAGCGTGTTATTATAGGGGATTATAATCTTCTGTCCCTCCTATCTCCAGGTGAATTTTGTATGACCTACCCCCCTGCCCCCCATCGCGGGTTGCCATTTTCATTACACCCTTCAGACTTGTGTTCGTGTTTGTTTTTAATTTGACATGTAGGCCTATTATAGGCCTAACCATATTTGTCATAATTAAGCGCTATACCTAAATGTATAGCTATGCTATATATTATTATGTAATATCATGTACATGTAGGCCTATGGGGTGGGGTGGGTGCAGAGGTGTGTGAGGTGGGTAGTGGGGGTGTATGTAGGGAAACTTTGGGGTGGTACTCAACACACTTTAACCATGACTTTCAATGCAAGGCTTATTGTTGCCACAAATGGTTTTTTTTCCTTAAGGTTATTTAATAAGTTTTTATAAACTTCCATGTTTAACCTGGTATTGTTTTGGCTGCTTCATTAGGGCCTATGACTTTCGGTGGGTTTCCAAAAGCAGTTTCAAACAAACACAAACACAAACAAAAGGCATCATACCCAGTCACCTTCATGACAATTGAAACACTACGTCAAGTATTAACATCCAAGTTATTCTGTTTTTAGGCAAGCAATTTTAAATAATTGCTTGAACAGGTCTAGTTTTCGTTTAAAAACAAAAACCTGTTTAAGTTAACAATGATAATGAATGGTTCTTATAAGGCACAACCTCTGATGAGGAACTCAAAGCGCGTAAAGCACGAAATTTACAAACAAACATAAAAACAATCAATTTATAAAGATTGGTTTTAAGCTGGTGTTTAAATAACGATAGTCTGGGGGCGCAACGAAGGTTATTTGGAAGTGTGTTCCAAACAGTTTGCTTGATCATAAAACATACAGCGTAATATTATGTTTTGTTAAAGAAAGTTTTGTTTAAAATATTGCCCAATTGCATGTAAGATTGTTGGGCAAAGTTGTTTTGAGGGGAAGCAAATTTCAACACATTGGTCCGATGATCACGGTGATGATGAAATCAAGTAATTAATCACTCACGTGATGAAAGATCCTCATCGTGCTATAAACATGATCAGTAGGAGCGCTATTAGGCCTGGGAATTTCGTTGCTATATTGAAGTTCTGGCAACACTGTAGCCATGCCGGTATTCCTATTAAACCCAGGGATATCGATCCACAATGCTAGTATTAGCTTTAGATTTCACGCGTTGATTTTGAAAATTTTTCAGCCGGCAGTAAAAAATGGTGAAATCAAAACGGAAATTCTGACAAAACTATGATATATCGCTCACGGTGATGTGCGTTAGAAAGTTGGGAAAAATCCTTCATTAGCGAACTATATTACTTTGAAAAGCTAAAAGGTTGATCCAAAAAAGGCTCGCGGGCAGAGTTTAAGCCTATCAAAATCGAAAATCTTACACGAAATGACTGAATTTCACGCCTAAGTTTAACACTAGGATTTGAAAAAAAAATACAGTATTAAGCACTGCAATTTGACCTGACATTTACTGAAAAAATGAAAATGATTGCTTTTCATTTGGCCGAGAAAATTAATTTTACATTGAAAAGGTGTAACTCAAAATTTAGCTCATTTCAACACCAAATTCGATCGTTTGTATTGCCTCATTAAATGACTGAGTGAGCCTTGCATAACACAAGAATCGGTTGTCCAGGTTGCTAAATGTAATATACATGATATAATGTTTTGCGTAGTGGCGTAGTAATCAATGTGAATAGGTGAAATTTAGTGCGAAATTAAGAATGACAAGGATTACATAATTACAGTTTCATCACCAATATACAAACAACATAGGCTACTACATAATACTTTCTAAACCTATTTGCAATCGAAGTATACATTTTGTCAAGTGTAAAGAATACAAATTGTATGCAAATTGTAAAATACGACAATGGAGAACATGTAGCCTATACGGTATGTTAGTGTTGTTTGCATACAGTTTGTCGCCCAATTGTGCCACCATATTGCATAACCACTATATCATCATGGTAAGGGGCTGTGCAATAATTATGAGCCCCCCCCCCCCCGGGGGGTAAAATTTCCAAACGGCTCGCAAAAAATTGCTTAAGGGGGAGTGATTTAGTGTTGCGCCCTCTTATAAGGTGTTAAAAGTTTTCAAAATCCACATTTATTACTCATTAAGTAAACTAGAGAAAATTTGAAGCTCAACACCGAAGATTTCATGTCTCTGCGACATTACGTTCAAGAGAAATGATGATTTAAAGATCAGTGCCGAAATGCCGAAAATCGAATATTTCGACTTTTCCTCCAATATGCGAAAGTTTATACAAAACTCACAAAATTAGTGACAGACGACAATTTGAGCACGTCTTTGAACCAAGATTAATTCCTTTTCTAGATTATCAGTGTTGCCATTTTCTTTTGGAAATCATTTATTACTTAGTGTCAAGTATAAATACACCCCCCCGTTCCAGTGGTAACAATTGCGACCTTTTAGCGTAGGCCTACTGAATATTCAGCAAAACGGCTTCATGCAGATTAACAATGTCTATTAACCTTAAAATCCATTTATGAGCCTTTTGAGGATTTTGGACGCATTTCTAGACTTTGAAGGCGCCTACTCGGCCAATAAAATGTTTTTTCCAATAATTTTTCATGAATATGACTTTTGTAATCTTTGTTTATCATCATGATGGAAATAGAAGACATTTTGTGAAGCGCGTCTCTTATTTTGCGCGAAGAATGTAAAAGGAACGCGTTCATAATGACGGCCGTTACAAGGTGTTAAAAGTTTTCAAAATCCACATTTATTACTCATTAAGTAAACTAGAGAAAATTTGAAGCTCAACACCGAAGATTTCATGTCTCTGCGACATTACGTTCAAGAGAAATGATGATTTAAAGATCAGTGCCGAAATGCCGAAAATCGAATATTTCGACTTTTCCTCCAATATGCGAAAGTTTATACAAAACTCACAAAATTAGTGACAGACGACAATTTGAGCACGTCTTTGAACCAAGATTAATTCCTTTTCTAGATTATCAGTGTTGCCATTTTCTTTTGGAAATCATTTATTACTTAGTCTCAAGTATAAATACACCCCCCCCGTTCCAGTGGTAACAATTGCGACCTTTTAGCGTAGGCCTACTGAATATTCAGCAAAACGGCTTCATGCAGATTAACAATGTCTATTAACCTTAAAATCCATTTATGAGCCTTTTTGAGGATTTTTGGACGCATTTCTAGACTTTGAAGGCGCCTACTCGGCCAATAAAATGTTTTTTCCAATAATTTTTCATGAATATGACTTTTTGTAATCTTTGTTTATCATCATGATGGAAATAGAACACATTTTGTGAAGCGCGTCTCTTATTTTGCGCGAAGAATGTAAAAGGAACGCGTTCATAATGACGGCCGTTACAAGGTGTTAAAAGTTTTCAAAATCCACATTTATTACTCATTAAGTAAACTAGAGAAAATTTGAAGCTCAACACCGAAGATTTCATGTCTCTGCGACATTACGTTCAAGAGAAATGATGATTTAAAGATCAGTGCCGAAATGCCGAAAATCGAATATTTCGACTTTTCCTCCAATATGCGAAAGTTTATACAAAACTCACAAAATTAGTGACAGACGACAATTTGAGCACGTCTTTGAACCAAGATTAATTCCTTTTCTAGATTATCAGTGTTGCCATTTTCTTTTGGAAATCATTTATTACTTAGTCTCAAGTATAAATACACCCCCCCGTTCCAGTGGTAACAATTGCGACCTTTAGCGTAGGCCTACTGAATATTCAGCAAAACGGCTTCATGCAGATTAACAATGTCTATTAACCTTAAAATCCATTTATGAGCCTTTTGAGGATTTTTGGACGCATTTCTAGACTTTGAAGGCGCCTACTCGGCCAATAAAATGTTTTTTCCAATAATTTTCATGAATATGACTTTTGTAATCTTTGTTTATCATCATGATGGAAATAGAACACATTTTGTGAAGCGCGTCTCTTATTTTGCGCGAAGAATGTAAAAGGAACGCGTTCATAATGACGGCCGTTACAAGGTGTTAAAAGTTTTCAAAATCCACATTTATTACTCATTAAGTAAACTAGAGAAAATTTGAAGCTCAACACCGAAGATTTCATGTCTCTGCGACATTACGTTCAAGAGAAATGATGATTTAAAGATCAGTGCCGAAATGCCGAAAATCGAATATTTCGACTTTTCCTCCAATATGCGAAAGTTTATACAAAACTCACAAAATTAGTGACAGACGACAATTTGAGCACGTCTTTGAACCAAAATTAATTCCTTTTCTAGATTATCAGTGTTGCCATTTTCTTTTGGAAATCATTTATTACTTAGTCTCAAGTATAAATACCCCCCCGTTCCAGTGGTAACAATTGCGACCTTTTAGCGTAGGCCTACTGAATATTCAGCAAAACGGCTTCATGCAGATTAACAATGTCTATTAACCTTAAAATCCATTTATGAGCCTTTTGAGGATTTTTGGACGCATTTCTAGACTTTGAAGGCGCCTACTCGGCCAATAAAATGTTTTTCCAATAATTTTTCATGAATATGACTTTTGTAATCTTTGTTTATCATCATGATGGAAATAGAACACATTTTGTGAAGCGCGTCTCTTATTTTGCGCGAAGAATGTAAAAGGAACGCGTTCATAATGACGGCCGTTACAAGGTGTTAAAAGTTTTCAAAATCCACATTTATTACTCATTAAGTAAACTAGAGAAAATTTGAAGCTCAACACCGAAGATTTCATGTCTCTGCGACATTACGTTCAAGAGAAATGATGATTTAAAGATCAGTGCCGAAATGCCGAAAATCGAATATTTCGACTTTTCCTCCAATATGCGAAAGTTTATACAAAACTCACAAAATTAGTGACAGACGACAATTTGAGCACGTCTTTGAACCAAGATATTTTCTTTTGGAAATCATTTATTACTTAGTCTCAAGTATAAATACACCCCCCCCCCCGTTCCAGTGGTAACAATTGTGACCTTTTAGCGTAGGCCTACTGAATATTCAGCAAAACGGCTTCATGCAGATTAACAATGTCTATTAACCTTAAAATCCATTTATGAGCCTTTTTGAGGATTTTTGGACGCATTTCTAGACTTTGAAGGCGCCTACTCGGCCAATAAAATGTTTTTTCCAATAATTTTTCATGAATATGACTTTTTGTAATCTTTGTTTATCATCATGATGGAAATAGAAGACATTTTGTGAAGCGCGTCTCTTATTTTGCACGAAGAATGTAAAAGGAACGCGTTCATAATGACGGCCGTTACAAGGTGTTAAAAGTTTTCAAAATCCACATTTATTACTCATTAAGTAAACTAGAGAAAATTTGAAGCTCAACACCGAAGATTTCATGTCTCTGCGACATTACGTTCAAGAGAAATGATGATTTAAAGATCAGTGCCGAAATGCCGAAAATCGAATATTTCGACTTTTCCTCCAATATGCGAAAGTTTATACAAAACTCACAAAATTAGTGACAGACGACAATTTGAGCACGTCTTTGAACCAAGATTAATTCCTTTTCTAGATTATCAGTGTTGCCATTTTCTTTTGGAAATCATTTATTACTTAGTCTCAAGTATAAATACACCCCCCCGTTCCAGTGGTAACAATTGCGACCTTTTAGCGTAGGCCTACTGAATATTCAGCAAAACGGCTTCATGCAGATTAACAATGTCTATTAACCTTAAAATCCATTTATGAGCCTTTTTGAGGATTTTTGGACGCATTTCTAGACTTTGAAGGCGCCTACTCGGCCAATAAAATGTTTTTTCCAATAATTTTTCATGAATATGACTTTTTGTAATCTTTGTTTATCATCATGATGGAAATAGAAGACATTTTGTGAAGCGCGTCTCTTATTTTGCGCGAAGAATGTAAAAGGAACGCGTTCATAATGACGGCCGTTACAAGGTGTTAAAAGTTTTCAAAATCCACATTTATTACTCATTAAGTAAACTAGAGAAAATTTGAAGCTCAACACCGAAGATTTCATGTCTCTGCGACATTACGTTCAAGAGAAATGATGATTTAAAGATCAGTGCCGAAATGCCGAAAATCGAATATTTCGACTTTTCCTCCAATATGCGAAAGTTTATACAAAACTCACAAAATTAGTGACAGACGACAATTTGAGCACGTCTTTGAACCAAAATTAATTCCTTTTCTAGATTATCAGTGTTGCCCTTTTCTTTTGGAAATCATTTATTACTTAGTCTCAAGTATAAATACCCCCCCGTTCCAGTGGTAACAATTGCGACCTTTTAGCGTAGGCCTACTGAATATTCAGCAAAACGGCTTCATGCAGATTAACAATGTCTATTAACCTTAAAATCCATTTATGAGCCTTTTTGAGGATTTTTGGACGCATTTCTAGACTTTGAAGGCGCCTACTCGGCCAATAAAATGTTTTTTCCAATAATTTTTCATGAATATGACTTTTTGTAATCTTTGTTTATCATCATGATGGAAATAGAACACATTTTGTGAAGCGCGTCTCTTATTTTGCGCGAAGAATGTAAAAGGAACGCGTTCATAATGACGGCCGTTACAAGGTGTTAAAAGTTTTCAAAATCCACATTTATTACTCATTAAGTAAACTAGAGAAAATTTGAAGCTCAACACCGAAGATTTCATGTCTCTGCGACATTACGTTCAAGAGAAATGATGATTTAAAGATCAGTGCCGAAATGCCGAAAATCGAATATTTCGACTTTTCCTCCAATATGCGAAAGTTTATACAAAACTCACAAAATTAGTGACAGACGACAATTTGAGCACGTCTTTGAACCAAGATTAATTCCTTTTCTAGATTATCAGTGTTGCCATTTTCTTTTGGAAATCATTTATTACTTAGTCTCAAGTATAAATACACCCCCCCCCGTTCCAGTGGTAACAATTGCGACCTTTTAGCGTAGGCCTACTGAATATTCAGCAAAACGGCTTCATGCAGATTAACAATGTCTATTAACCTTAAAATCCATTTATGAGCCTTTTTGAGGATTTTGGACGCATTCTAGACTTTGAAGGCGCCTACTCGGCCAATAAAATGTTTTTTCCAATAATTTTTCATGAATATGACTTTTTGTAATCTTTGTTTATCATCATGATGGAAATAGAACACATTTTGTGAAGCGCGTCTCTTATTTTGCGCGAAGAATGTAAAAGGAACGCGTTCATAATGACGGCCGTTACAAGGTGTTAAAAGTTTTCAAAATCCACATTTATTACTCATTAAGTAAACTAGAGAAAATTTGAAGCTCAACACCGAAGATTTCATGTCTCTGCGACATTACGTTCAAGAGAAATGATGATTTAAAAATCAGTGCCGAAATGCCGAAAATCGAATATTTCGACTTTTCCTCCAATATGCGAAAGTTTATACAAAACTCACAAAATTAGTGACAGACGACAATTTGAGCACGTCTTTGAACCAAAATTAATTCCTTTTCTAGATTATCAGTGTTGCCATTTTCTTTTGGAAATCATTTATTACTTAGTCTCAAGTATAAATACCCCCCCCGTTCCAGTGGTAACAATTGCGACCTTTTAGCGTAGGCCTACTGAATATTCAGCAAAACGGCTTCATGCAGATTAACAATGTCTATTAACCTTAAAATCCATTTATGAGCCTTTTTGAGGATTTTTGGACGCATTTCTAGACTTTGAAGGCGCCTACTCGGCCAATAAAATGTTTTTTCCAATAATTTTTCATGAATATGACTTTTGTAATCTTTGTTTATCATCATGATGGAAATAGAACACATTTTGTGAAGCGCGTCTCTTATTTTGCGCGAAGAATGTAAAAGGAACGCGTTCATAATGACGGCCGTTACAAGGTGTTAAAAGTTTTCAAAATCCACATTTATTACTCATTAAGTAAACTAGAGAAAATTTGAAGCTCAACACCGAAGATTTCATGTCTCTGCGACATTACGTTCAAGAGAAATGATGATTTAAAGATCAGTGCCGAAATGCCGAAAATCGAATATTTCGACTTTTCCTCCAATATGCGAAAGTTTATACAAAACTCACAAAATTAGTGACAGACGACAATTTGAGCACGTCTTTGAACCAAGATTAATTCCTTTTCTAGATTATCAGTGTTGCCATTTTCTTTTGGAAATCATTTATTACTTAGTCTCAAGTATAAATACACCCCCCCCCCGTTCCAGTGGTAACAATTGCGACCTTTTAGCGTAGGCCTACTGAATATTCAGCAAAACGGCTTCATGCAGATTAACAATGTCTATTAACCTTAAAATCCATTTATGAGCCTTTGTGAGGATTTTTGGACGCATTTCTAGACTTTGAAGGCGCCTACTCGGCCAATAAAATGTTTTTTCCAATAATTTTTCATGAATATGACTTTTTGTAATCTTTGTTTATCATCATGATGGAAATAGAAGACATTTTGTGAAGCGCGTCTCTTATTTTGCGCGAAGAATGTAAAAGGAACGCGTTCATAATGACGGCCGTTACAAGGTGTTAAAAGTTTTCAAAATCCACATTTATTACTCATTAAGTAAACTAGAGAAAATTTGAAGCTCAACACCGAAGATTTCATGTCTCTGCGACATTACGTTCAAGAGAAATGATGATTTAAAGATCAGTGCCGAAATGCCGAAAATCGAATATTTCGACTTTTCCTCCAATATGCGAAAGTTTATACAAAACTCACAAAATTAGTGACAGACGACAATTTGAGCACGTCTTTGAACCAAAATTAATTCCTTTTCTAGATTATCAGTGTTGCCATTTTCTTTTGGAAATCATTTATTACTTAGTCTCAAGTATAAAACCCCCCCCCGTTCCAGTGGTAACAATTGCGACCTTTTAGCGTAGGCCTACTGAATATTCAGCAAAACGGCTTCATGCAGATTAACAATGTCTATTAACCTTAAAATCCATTTATGAGCCTTTTTGAGGATTTTTGGACGCATTTCTAGACTTTGAAGGCGCCTACTCGGCCAATAAAATGTTTTTTCCAATAATTTTTCATGAATATGACTTTTTGTAATCTTTGTTTATCATCATGATGGAAATAGAACACATTTTGTGAAGCGCGTCTCTTATTTTGCGCGAAGAATGTAAAAGGAACGCGTTCATAATGACGGCCGTTACAAGGTGTTAAAAGTTTTCAAAATCCACATTTATTACTCATTAAGTAAACTAGAGAAAATTTGAAGCTCAACACCGAAGATTTCATGTCTCTGCGACATTACGTTCAAGAGAAATGATGATTTAAAGATCAGTGCCGAAATGCCGAAAATCGAATATTTCGACTTTTCCTCCAATATGCGAAAGTTTATACAAAACTCACAAAATTAGTGACAGACGACAATTTGAGCACGTCTTTGAACCAAGATTAATTCCTTTTCTAGATTATCAGTGTTGCCATTTTCTTTTGGAAATCATTTATTACTTAGTCTCAAGTATAAATACACCCCCCCCCCGTTCCAGTGGTAACAATTGCGACCTTTTAGCGTAGGCCTACTGAATATTCAGCAAAACGGCTTCATGCAGATTAACAATGTCTATTAACCTTAAAATCCATTTATGAGCCTTTTTGAGGATTTTTGGACGCATTTCTAGACTTTGAAGGCGCCTACTCGGCCAATAAAATGTTTTTTCCAATAATTTTTCATGAATATGACTTTTTGTAATCTTTGTTTATCATCATGATGGAAATAGAACACATTTTGTGAAGCGCGTCTCTTATTTTGCGCGAAGAATGTAAAAGGAACGCGTTCATAATGACGGCCGTTACAAGGTGTTAAAAGTTTTCAAAATCCACATTTATTACTCATTAAGTAAACTAGAGAAAATTTGAAGCTCAACACCGAAGATTTCATGTCTCTGCGACATTACGTTCAAGAGAAATGATGATTTAAAGATCAGTGCCGAAATGCCGAAAATCGAATATTTCGACTTTTCCTCCAATATGCGAAAGTTTATACAAAACTCACAAAATTAGTGACAGACGACAATTTGAGCACGTCTTTGAACCAAAATTAATTCCTTTTCTAGATTATCAGTGTTGCCATTTTCTTTTGGAAATCATTTATTACTTAGTCTCAAGTATAAATACCCCCCCGTTCCAGTGGTAACAATTGCGACCTTTTAGCGTAGGCCTACTGAATATTCAGCAAAACGGCTTCATGCAGATTAACAATGTCTATTAACCTTAAAATCCATTTATGAGCCTTTTTGAGGATTTTTGGACGCATTTCTAGACTTTGAAGGCGCCTACTCGGCCAATAAAATGTTTTTTCCAATAATTTTTCATGAATATGACTTTTTGTAATCTTTGTTTATCATCATGATGGAAATAGAACACATTTTGTGAAGCGCGTCTCTTATTTTGCGCGAAGAATGTAAAAGGAACGCGTTCATAATGACGGCCGTTACAAGGTGTTAAAAGTTTTCAAAATCCACATTTATTACTCATTAAGTAAACTAGAGAAAATTTGAAGCTCAACACCGAAGATTTCATGTCTCTGCGACATTACGTTCAAGAGAAATGATGATTTAAAGATCAGTGCCGAAATGCCGAAAATCGAATATTTCGACTTTTCCTCCAATATGCGAAAGTTTATACAAAACTCACAAAATTAGTGACAGACGACAATTTGAGCACGTCTTTGAACCAAGATATTTTCTTTTGGAAATCATTTATTACTTAGTCTCAAGTATAAATACACCCCCCCGTTCCAGTGGTAACAATTGTGACCTTTTAGCGTAGGCCTACTGAATATTCAGCAAAACGGCTTCATGCAGATTAACAATGTCTATTAACCTTAAAATCCATTTATGAGCCTTTTTGAGGATTTTTGGACGCATTTCTAGACTTTGAAGGCGCCTACTCGGCCAATAAAATGTTTTTTTCCAATAATTTTTCATGAATATGACTTTTTGTAATCTTTGTTTATCATCATGATGGAAATAGAACACATTTTGTGAAGCGCGTCTCTTATTTTGCGCGAAGAATGTAAAAGGAACGCGTTCATAATGACGGCCGTTACAAGGTGTTAAAAGTTTTCAAAATCCACATTTATTACTCATTAAGTAAACTAGAGAAAATTTGAAGCTCAACACCGAAGATTTCATGTCTCTGCGACATTACGTTCAAGAGAAATGATGATTTAAAGATCAGTGCCGAAATGCCGAAAATCGAATATTTCGACTTTTCCTCCAATATGCGAAAGTTTATACAAAACTCACAAAATTAGTGACAGACGACAATTTGAGCACGTCTTTGAACCAAAATTAATTCCTTTTCTAGATTATCAGTGTTGCCATTTTCTTTTGGAAATCATTTATTACTTAGTCTCAAGTATAAATACCCCCCCGTTCCAGTGGTAACAATTGCGACCTTTTAGCGTAGGCCTACTGAATATTCAGCAAAACGGCTTCATGCAGATTAACAATGTCTATTAACCTTAAAATCCATTTATGAGCCTTTTTGAGGATTTTTGGACGCATTTCTAGACTTTGAAGGCGCCTACTCGGCCAATAAAATGTTTTTTCCAATAATTTTTCATGAATATGACTTTTTGTAATCTTTGTTTATCATCATGATGGAAATAGAAGACATTTTGTGAAGCGCGTCTCTTATTTTGCGCGAAGAATGTAAAAGGAACGCGTTCATAATGACGGCCGTTACAAGGTGTTAAAAGTTTTCAAAATCCACATTTATTACTCATTAAGTAAACTAGAGAAAATTTGAAGCTCAACACCGAAGATTTCATGTCTCTGCGACATTACGTTCAAGAGAAATGATGATTTAAAGATCAGTGCCGAAATGCCGAAAATCGAATATTTCGACTTTTCCTCCAATATGCGAAAGTTTATACAAAACTCACAAAATTAGTGACAGACGACAATTTGAGCACGTCTTTGAACCAAAATTAATTCCTTTTCTAGATTATCAGTGTTGCCATTTTCTTTTGGAAATCATTTATTACTTAGTCTCAAGTATAAATACCCCCCCGTTCCAGTGGTAACAATTGCGACCTTTTAGCGTAGGCCTACTGAATATTCAGCAAAACGGCTTCATGCAGATTAACAATGTCTATTAACCTTAAAATCCATTTATGAGCCTTTTTGAGGATTTTTGGACGCATTTCTAGACTTTGAAGGCGCCTACTCGGCCAATAAAATGTTTTTTCCAATAATTTTCATGAATATGACTTTTTGTAATCTTTGTTTATCATCATGATGGAAATAGAAGACATTTTGTGAAGCGCGTCTCTTATTTTGCGCGAAGAATGTAAAAGGAACGCGTTCATAATGACGGCCGTTACAAGGTGTTAAAAGTTTTCAAAATCCACATTTATTACTCATTAAGTAAACTAGAGAAAATTTGAAGCTCAACACCGAAGATTTCATGTCTCTGCGACATTACGTTCAAGAGAAATGATGATTTAAAGATCAGTGCCGAAATGCCGAAAATCGAATATTTCGACTTTTCCTCCAATATGCGAAAGTTTATACAAAACTCACAAAATTAGTGACAGACGACAATTTGAGCACGTCTTTGAACCAAGATATTTTCTTTTGGAAATCATTTATTACTTAGTCTCAAGTATAAATACACCCCCCCCCGTTCCAGTGGTAACAATTGTGACCTTTTAGCGTAGGCCTACTGAATATTCAGCAAAACGGCTTCATGCAGATTAACAATGTCTATTAACCTTAAAATCCATTTATGAGCCTTTTTGAGGATTTTTGGACGCATTTCTAGACTTTGAAGGCGCCTACTCGGCCAATAAAATGTTTTTTTCCAATAATTTTTCATGAATATGACTTTTTGTAATCTTTGTTTATCATCATGATGGAAATAGAACACATTTTGTGAAGCGCGTCTCTTATTTTGCGCGAAGAATGTAAAAGGAACGCGTTCATAATGACGGCCGTTACAAGGTGTTAAAAGTTTTCAAAATCCACATTTATTACTCATTAAGTAAACTAGAGAAAATTTGAAGCTCAACACCGAAGATTTCATGTCTCTGCGACATTACGTTCAAGAGAAATGATGATTTAAAGATCAGTGCCGAAATGCCGAAACTCCCATATTTCGACTTTTCCTCCAATATGCGAAAGTTTATACAAAACTCACAAAATTAGTGACAGACGACAATTTGAGCACGTCTTTGAACCAAGATATTTTCTTTTGGAAATCATTTATTACTTAGTCTCAAGTATAAATACACCCCCCCCCGTTCCAGTGGTAACAATTGTGACCTTTTAGCGTAGGCCTACTGAATATTCAGCAAAACGGCTTCATGCAGATTAACAATGTCTATTAACCTTAAAATCCATTTATGAGCCTTTTTGAGGATTTTTGGACGCATTTCTAGACTTTGAAGGCGCCTACTCGGCCAATAAAATGTTTTTTCCAATAATTTTTCATGAATATGACTTTTTGTAATCTTTGTTTATCATCATGATGGAAATAGAACACATTTTGTGAAGCGCGTCTCTTATTTTGCGCGAAGAATGTAAAAGGAACGCGTTCATAATGACGGCCGTTACAAGGTGTTAAAAGTTTTCAAAATCCACATTTATTACTCATTAAGTAAACTAGAGAAAATTTGAAGCTCAACACCGAAGATTTCATGTCTCTGCGACATTACGTTCAAGAGAAATGATGATTTAAAGATCAGTGCCGAAATGCCGAAAATCGAATATTTCGACTTTTCCTCCAATATGCGAAAGTTTATACAAAACTCACAAAATTAGTGACAGACGACAATTTGAGCACGTCTTTGAACCAAAATTAATTCCTTTTCTAGATTATCAGTGTTGCCATTTTCTTTTGGAAATCATTTATTACTTAGTCTCAAGTACAAATACCCCCCCCGTTCCAGTGGTAACAATTGCGACCTTTTAGCGTAGGCCTACTGAATATTCAGCAAAACGGCTTCATGCAGATTAACAATGTCTATTAACCTTAAAATCCATTTATGAGCCTTTTTGAGGATTTTTGGACGCATTTCTAGACTTTGAAGGCGCCTACTCGGCCAATAAAATGTTTTTTCCAATAATTTTTCATGAATATGACTTTTTGTAATCTTTGTTTATCATCATGATGGAAATAGAAGACATTTTGTGAAGCGCGTCTCTTATTTTGCGCGAAGAATGTAAAAGGAACGCGTTCATAATGACGGCCGTTACAAGGTGTTAAAAGTTTTCAAAATCCACATTTATTACTCATTAAGTAAACTAGAGAAAATTTGAAGCTCAACACCGAAGATTTCATGTCTCTGCGACATTACGTTCAAGAGAAATGATGATTTAAAGATCAGTGCCGAAATGCCGAAAATCGAATATTTCGACTTTTCCTCCAATATGCGAAAGTTTATACAAAACTCACAAAATTAGTGACAGACGACAATTTGAGACGTCTTTGAACCAAAATTAATTCCTTTTCTAGATTATCAGTGTTGCCATTTTCTTTTGGAAATCATTTATTACTTAGTCTCAAGTATAAATACCCCCCCCGTTCCAGTGGTAACAATTGCGACCTTTTAGCGTAGGCCTACTGAATATTCAGCAAAACGGCTTCATGCAGATTAACAATGTCTATTAACCGTAAAATCCATTTATGAGCCTTTTTGAGGATTTGTGGACGCATTTCTAGACTTTGAAGGCGCCTACTCGGCCAATAAAATGTTTTTTCCAATAATTTTTCATGAATATGACTTTTTGTAATCTTTGTTTATCATCATGATGGAAATAGAAGACATTTTGTGAAGCGCGTCTCTTATTTTGCGCGAAGAATGTAAAAGGAACGCGTTCATAATGACGGCCGTTACAAGGTGTTAAAAGTTTTCAAAATCCACATTTATTACTCATTAAGTAAACTAGAGAAAATTTGAAGCTCAACACCGAAGATTTCATGTCTCTGCGACATTACGTTCAAGAGAAATGATGATTTAAAGATCAGTGCCGAAATGCCGAAAATCGAATATTTCGACTTTTCCTCCAATATGCGAAAGTTTATACAAAACTCACAAAATTAGTGACAGACGACAATTTGAGCACGTCTTTGAACCAAGATATTTTCTTTTGGAAATCATTTATTACTTAGTCTCAAGTATAAATACACCCCCCCCCGTTCCAGTGGTAACAATTGTGACCTTTAGCGTAGGCCTACTGAATATTCAGCAAAACGGCTTCATGCAGATTAACAATGTCTATTAACCTTAAAATCCATTTATGAGCCTTTTTGAGGATTTTTGGACGCATTTCTAGACTTTGAAGGCGCCTACTCGGCCAATAAAATGTTTTTTCCAATAATTTTTCATGAATATGACTTTTTGTAATCTTTGTTTATCATCATGATGGAAATAGAACACATTTTGTGAAGCGCGTCTCTTATTTTGCGCGAAGAATGTAAAAGGAACGCGTTCATAATGACGGCCGTTACAAGGTGTTAAAAGTTTTCAAAATCCACATTTATTACTCATTAAGTAAACTAGAGAAAATTTGAAGCTCAACACCGAAGATTTCATGTCTCTGCGACATTACGTTCAAGAGAAATGATGATTTAAAGATCAGTGCCGAAATGCCGAAAATCGAATATTTCGACTTTTCCTCCAATATGCGAAAGTTTATACAAAACTCACAAAATTAGTGACAGACGACAATTTGAGCACGTCTTTGAACCAAAATTAATTCCTTTTCTAGATTATCAGTGTTGCCATTTTCTTTTGGAAATCATTTATTACTTAGTCTCAAGTATAAATACCCCCCCCGTTCCAGTGGTAACAATTGCGACCTTTTAGCGTAGGCCTACTGAATATTCAGCAAAACGGCTTCATGCAGATTAACAATGTCTATTAACCTTAAAATCCATTTATGAGCCTTTTTGAGGTTTTTTGGACGCATTTCTAGACTTTGAAGGCGCCTACTCGGCCAATAAAATGTTTTTTCCAATAATTTTTCATGAATATGACTTTTTGTAATCTTTGTTTATCATCATGATGGAAATAGAAGACATTTTGAGAAGCGCGTCTCTTATTTTGCGCGAAGAATGTAAAAGGAACGCGTTCATAATGACGGCCGTTACAAGGTGTTAAAAGTTTTCAAAATCCACATTTATTACTCATTAAGTAAACTAGAGAAAATTTGAAGCTCAACACCGAAGATTTCATGTCTCTGCGACATTACGTTCAAGAGAAATGATGATTTAAAGATCAGTGCCGAAAAGCCGAAAATCGAATATTTCGACTTTTCCTCCAATATGCGAAAGTTTATACAAAACTCACAAAATTAGTGACAGACGACAATTTGAGCACGTCTTTGAACCAAAATTAATTCCTTTTCTAGATTATCAGTGTTGCCATTTTCTTTTGGAAATCATTTATTACTTAGTCTCAAGTATAAATACCCCCCCCGTTCCAGTGGTAACAATTGCGACCTTTTAGCGTAGGCCTACTGAATATTCAGCAAAACGGCTTCATGCAGATTAACAATGTCTATTAACCTTAAAATCCATTTATGAGCCTTTTTGAGGATTTTTGGACGCATTTCTAGACTTTGAAGGCGCCTACTCGGCCAATAAAATGTTTTTTCCAATAATTTTTCATGAATATGACTTTTTGTAATCTTTGTTTATCATCATGATGGAAATAGAACACATTTTGTGAAGCGCGTCTCTTATTTTGCGCGAAGAATGTAAAAGGAACGCGTTCATAATGACGGCCGTTACAAGGTGTTAAAAGTTTTCAAAATCCACATTTATTACTCATTAAGTAAACTAGAGAAAATTTGAAGCTCAACACCGAAGATTTCATGTCTCTGCGACATTACGTTCAAGAGAAATGATGATTTAAAGATCAGTGCCGAAATGCCGAAAATCGAATATTTCGACTTTTCCTCCAATATGCGAAAGTTTATACAAAACTCACAAAATTAGTGACAGACGACAATTTGAGCACGTCTTTGAACCAAGATTAATTCCTTTTCTAGATTATCAGTGTTGCCATTTTCTTTTGGAAATCATTTATTACTTAGTCTCAAGTATAAATACACCCCCCCGTTCCAGTGGTAACAATTGCGACCTTTTAGCGTAGGCCTACTGAATATTCAGCAAAACGGCTTCATGCAGATTAACAATGTCTATTAACCTTAAAATCCATTTATGAGCCTTTTGAGGATTTTTGGACGCATTTCTAGACTTTGAAGGCGCCTACTCGGCCAATAAAATGTTTTTTCCAATAATTTTTCATGAATATGACTTTTTGTAATCTTTGTTTATCATCATGATGGAAATAGAAGACATTTTGTGAAGCGCGTCTCTTATTTTGCGCGAAGAATGTAAAAGGAACGCGTTCATAATGACGGCCGTTACAAGGTGTTAAAAGTTTTCAAAATCCACATTTATTACTCATTAAGTAAACTAGAGAAAATTTGAAGCTCAACACCGAAGATTTCATGTCTCTGCGACATTACGTTCAAGAGAAATGATGATTTAAAGATCAGTGCCGAAATGCCGAAAATCGAATATTTCGACTTTTCCTCCAATATGCGAAAGTTTATACAAAACTCACAAAATTAGTGACAGACGACAATTTGAGCACGTCTTTGAACCAAGATATTTTTTGGAAATCATTTATTACTTAGTCTCAAGTATAAATACACCGCCCCCCGTTCCAGTGGTAACAATTGTGACCTTTTAGCGTAGGCCTACTGAATATTCAGCAAAACGGCTTCATGCAGATTAACAATGTCTATTAACCTTAAAATCCATTTATGAGCCTTTTTGAGGATTTTTGGACGCATTTCTAGACTTTGAAGGCGCCTACTCGGCCAATAAAATGTTTTTTCCAATAATTTTTCATGAATATGACTTTTTGTAATCTTTGTTTATCATCATGATGGAAATAGAACACATTTTGTGAAGCGCGTCTCTTATTTTGCGCGAAGAATGTAAAAGGAACGCGTTCATAATGACGGCCGTTACAAGGTGTTAAAAGTTTTCAAAATCCACATTTATTACTCATTAAGTAAACTAGAGAAAATTTGAAGCTCAACACCGAAGATTTCATGTCTCTGCGACATTACGTTCAAGAGAAATGATGATTTAAAGATCAGTGCCGAAATGCCGAAAATCGAATATTTCGACTTTTCCTCCAATATGCGAAAGTTTATACAAAACTCACAAAATTAGTGACAGACGACAATTTGAGCACGTCTTTGAACCAAAATTAATTCCTTTTCTAGATTATCAGTGTTGCCATTTTCTTTTGGAAATCATTTATTACTTAGTCTCAAGTATAAATACCCCCCCCGTTCCAGTGGTAACAATTGCGACCTTTTAGCGTAGGCCTACTGAATATTCAGCAAAACGGCTTCATGCAGATTAACAATGTCTATTAACCTTAAAATCCATTTATGAGCCTTTTTGAGGATTTTTGGACGCATTTCTAGACTTTGAAGGCGCCTACTCGGCCAATAAAATGTTTTTTCCAATAATTTTTCATGAATATGACTTTTTGTAATCTTTGTTTATCATCATGATGGAAATAGAAGACATTTTGAGAAGCGCGTCTCTTATTTTGCGCGAAGAATGTAAAAGGAACGCGTTCATAATGACGGCCGTTACAAGGTGTTAAAAGTTTTCAAAATCCACATTTATTACTCATTAAGTAAACTAGAGAAAATTTGAAGCTCAACACCGAAGATTTCATGTCTCTGCGACATTACGTTCAAGAGAAATGATGATTTAAAGATCAGTGCCGAAAAGCCGAAAATCGAATATTTCGACTTTTCCTCCAATATGCGAAAGTTTATACAAAACTCACAAAATTAGTGACAGACGACAATTTGAGCACGTCTTTGAACCAAAATTAATTCCTTTTCTAGATTATCAGTGTTGCCATTTTCTTTTGGAAATCATTTATTACTTAGTCTCAAGTATAAATACCCCCCCCCCCGTTCCAGTGGTAACAATTGCGACCTTTTAGCGTAGGCCTACTGAATATTCAGCAAAACGGCTTCATGCAGATTAACAATGTCTATTAACCTTAAAATCCATTTATGAGCCTTTTGAGGATTTTTGGACGCATTTCTAGACTTTGAAGGCGCCTACTCGGCCAATAAAATGTTTTTTCCAATAATTTTTCATGAATATGACTTTTTGTAATCTTTGTTTATCATCATGATGGAAATAGAACACATTTTGTGAAGCGCGTCTCTTATTTTGCGCGAAGAATGTAAAAGGAACGCGTTCATAATGACGGCCGTTACAAGGTGTTAAAAGTTTTCAAAATCCACATTTATTACTCATTAAGTAAACTAGAGAAAATTTGAAGCTCAACACCGAAGATTTCATGTCTCTGCGACATTACGTTCAAGAGAAATGATGATTTAAAGATCAGTGCCGAAATGCCGAAAATCGAATATTTCGACTTTTCCTCCAATATGCGAAAGTTTATACAAAACTCACAAAATTAGTGACAGACGACAATTTGAGCACGTCTTTGAACCAAGATTAATTCCTTTTCTAGATTATCAGTGTTGCCATTTTCTTTTGGAAATCATTTATTACTGAGTCTCAAGTATAAATACACCCCCCCGTTCCAGTGGTAACAATTGCGACCTTTTAGCGTAGGCCTACTGAATATTCAGCAAAACGGCTTCATGCAGATTAACAATGTCTATTAACCTTAAAATCCATTTATGAGCCTTTTTGAGGATTTTTGGACGCATTTCTAGACTTTGAAGGCGCCTACTCGGCCAATAAAATGTTTTTTCCAATAATTTTTCATGAATATGACTTTTTGTAATCTTTGTTTATCATCATGATGGAAATAGAAGACATTTTGTGAAGCGCGTCTCTTATTTTGCGCGAAGAATGTAAAAGGAACGCGTTCATAATGACGGCCGTTACAAGGTGTTAAAAGTTTTCAAAATCCACATTTATTACTCATTAAGTAAACTAGAGAAAATTTGAAGCTCAACACCGAAGATTTCATGTCTCTGCGACATTACGTTCAAGAGAAATGATGATTTAAAGATCAGTGCCGAAATGCCGAAAATCGAATATTTCGACTTTTCCTCCAATATGCGAAAGTTTATACAAAACTCACAAAATTAGTGACAGACGACAATTTGAGCACGTCTTTGAACCAAGATATTTTCTTTTGGAAATCATTTATTACTTAGTCTCAAGTATAAATACACCCCCCCCCGTTCCAGTGGTAACAATTGTGACCTTTTAGCGTAGGCCTACTGAATATTCAGCAAAACGGCTTCATGCAGATTAACAATGTCTATTAACCTTAAAATCCATTTATGAGCCTTTTGAGGATTTTTGGACGCATTTCTAGACTTTGAAGGCGCCTACTCGGCCAATAAAATGTTTTTCCAATAATTTTTCATGAATATGACTTTTGTAATCTTTGTTTATCATCATGATGGAAATAGAACACATTTTGTGAAGCGCGTCTCTTATTTTGCGCGAAGAATGTAAAAGGAACGCGTTCATAATGACGGCCGTTACAAGGTGTTAAAAGTTTTCAAAATCCACATTTATTACTCATTATGTAAACTAGAGAAAATTTGAAGCTCAACACCGAAGATTTCATGTCTCTGCGACATTACGTTCAAGAGAAATGATGATTTAAAGATCAGTGCCGAAATGCCGAAAATCGAATATTTCGACTTTTCCTCCAATATGCGAAAGTTTATACAAAACTCACAAAATTAGTGACAGACGACAATTTGAGCACGTCTTTGAACCAAAATTAATTCCTTTTCTAGATTATCAGTGTTGCCATTTTCTTTTGGAAATCATTTATTACTTAGTCTCAAGTATAAATACCCCCCCCGTTCCAGTGGTAACAATTGCGACCTTTTAGCGTAGGCCTACTGAATATTCAGCAAAACGGCTTCATGCAGATTAACAATGTCTATTAACCTTAAAATCCATTTATGAGCCTTTTTGAGGATTTTTGGACGCATTTCTAGACTTTGAAGGCGCCTACTCGGCCAATAAAATGTTTTTTCCAATAATTTTTCATGAATATGACTTTTTGTAATCTTTGTTTATCATCATGATGGAAATAGAACACATTTTGTGAAGCGCGTCTCTTATTTTGCGCGAAGAATGTAAAAGGAACGCGTTCATAATGACGGCCGTTACAAGGTGTTAAAAGTTTTCAAAATCCACATTTATTACTCATTAAGTAAACTAGAGAAAATTTGAAGCTCAACACCGAAGATTTCATGTCTCTGCGACATTACGTTCAAGAGAAATGATGATTTAAAGATCAGTGCCGAAATGCCGAAAATCGAATATTTCGACTTTTCCTCCAATATGCGAAAGTTTATACAAAACTCACAAAATTAGTGACAGACGACAATTTGAGCACGTCTTTGAACCAAGATATTTTCTTTTGAAATCATTTATTTACTTAGTCTCAAGTATAAATACACCCCCCCCGTTCCAGTGGTAACAATTGTGACCTTTTAGCGTAGGCCTACTGAATATTCAGCAAAACGGCTTCATGCAGATTAACAATGTCTATTAACCTTAAAATCCATTTATGAGCCTTTTTGAGGATTTTTGGACGCATTTCTAGACTTTGAAGGCGCCTACTCGGCCAATAAAATGTTTTTTCCAATAATTTTTCATGAATATGACTTTTTGTAATCTTTGTTTATCATCATGATGGAAATAGAACACATTTTGTGAAGCGCGTCTCTTATTTTGCGCGAAGAATGTAAAAGGAACGCGTTCATAATGACGGCCGTTACAAGGTGTTAAAAGTTTTCAAAATCCACATTTATTACTCATTAAGTAAACTAGAGAAAATTTGAAGCTCAACACCGAAGATTTCATGTCTCTGCGACATTACGTTCAAGAGAAATGATGATTTAAAGATCAGTGCCGAAATGCCGAAAATCGAATATTTCGACTTTTCCTCCAATATGCGAAAGTTTATACAAAACTCACAAAATTAGTGACAGACGACAATTGGAGCACGTCTTTGAACCAAAATTAATTCCTTTTCTAGATTATCAGTGTTGCCATTTTCTTTTGGAAATCATTTATTACTTAGTCTCAAGTATAAATACCCCCCCCCGTTCCAGTGGTAACAATTGCGACCTTTTAGCGTAGGCCTACTGAATATTCAGCAAAACGGCTTCATGCAGATTAACAATGTCTATTAACCTTAAAATCCATTTATGAGCCTTTTGAGGATTTTTGGACGCATTTCTAGACTTTGAAGGCGCCTACTCGGCCAATAAAATGTTTTTTCCAATAATTTTTCATGAATATGACTTTTTGTAATCTTTGTTTATCATCATGATGGAAATAGAAGACATTTTGAGAAGCGCGTCTCTTATTTTGCGCGAAGAATGTAAAAGGAACGCGTTCATAATGACGGCCGTTACAAGGTGTTAAAAGTTTTCAAAATCCACATTTATTACTCATTAAGTAAACTAGAGAAAATTTGAAGCTCAACACCGAAGATTTCATGTCTCTGCGACATTACGTTCAAGAGAAATGATGATTTAAAGATCAGTGCCGAAAAGCCGAAAATCGAATATTTCGACTTTTCCTCCAATATGCGAAAGTTTATACAAAACTCACAAAATTAGTGACAGACGACAATTTGAGCACGTCTTTGAACCAAAATTAATTCCTTTTCTAGATTATCAGTGTTGCCATTTTCTTTTGGAAATCATTTATTACTTAGTCTCAAGTATAAATACCCCCCCCCGTTCCAGTGGTAACAATTGCGACCTTTTAGCGTAGGCCTACTGAATATTCAGCAAAACGGCTTCATGCAGATTAACAAT
Organism: Amphiura filiformis; assembly: GCF_039555335.1. Lineage (NCBI taxonomy): Eukaryota > Metazoa > Echinodermata > Ophiuroidea > Amphilepidida > Amphiuridae > Amphiura > Amphiura filiformis. The sequence goes on along the minus strand of NW_027305514.1, from coordinate 336,605 downwards.
GTCTATTAACCTTAAAATCCATTTATGAGCCTTTTTGAGGATTTTTGGACGCATTTCTAGACTTTGAAGGCGCCTACTCGGCCAATAAAATGTTTTTTCCAATAATTTTTCATGAATATGACTTTTTGTAATCTTTGTTTATCATCATGATGGAAATAGAACACATTTTGTGAAGCGCGTCTCTTATTTTGCGCGAAGAATGTAAAAGGAACGCGTTCATAATGACGGCCGTTACAAGGTGTTAAAAGTTTTCAAAATCCACATTTATTACTCATTAAGTAAACTAGAGAAAATTTGAAGCTCAACACCGAAGATTTCATGTCTCTGCGACATTACGTTCAAGAGAAATGATGATTTAAAGATCAGTGCCGAAATGCCGAAAATCGAATATTTCGACTTTTCCTCCAATATGCGAAAGTTTATACAAAACTCACAAAATTAGTGACAGACGACAATTTGAGCACGTCTTTGAACCAAAATTAATTCCTTTTCTAGATTATCAGTGTTGCCATTTTCTTTTGGAAATCATTTATTACTTAGTCTCAAGTATAAATACACCCCCCCGTTCCAGTGGTAACAATTGCGACCTTTTAGCGTAGGCCTACTGAATATTCAGCAAAACGGCTTCATGCAGATTAACAATGTCTATTAACCTTAAAATCCATTTATGAGCCTTTTTGAGGATTTTTGGACGCATTTCTAGACTTTGAAGGCGCCTACTCGGCCAATAAAATGTTTTTTCCAATAATTTTTCATGAATATGACTTTTTTTAATCTTTGTTTATCATCATGATGGAAATAGAAGACATTTTGTGAAGCGCGTCTCTTATTTTGCGCGAAGAATGTAAAAGGAACGCGTTCATAATGACGGCCGTTACAAGGTGTTAAAAGTTTTCAAAATCCACATTTATTACTCATTAAGTAAACTAGAGAAAATTTGAAGCTCAACACCGAAGATTTCATGTCTCTGCGACATTACGTTCAAGAGAAATGATGATTTAAAGATCAGTGCCGAAATGCCGAAAATCGAATATTTCGACTTTTCCTCCAATATGCGAAAGTTTATACAAAACTCACAAAATTAGTGACAGACGACAATTTGAGCACGTCTTTGAACCAAGATATTTTCTTTTGGAAATCATTTATTACTTAGTCTCAAGTATAAATACACCCCCCCCCCCCGTTCCAGTGGTAACAATTGTGACCTTTTAGCGTAGGCCTACTGAATATTCAGCAAAACGGCTTCATGCAGATTAACAATGTCTATTAACCTTAAAATCCATTTATGAGCCTTTTGAGGATTTTTGGACGCATTTCTAGACTTTGAAGGCGCCTACTCGGCCAATAAAATGTTTTTTCCAATAATTTTTCATGAATATGACTTTTTGTAATCTTTGTTTATCATCATGATGGAAATAGAACACATTTTGTGAAGCGCGTCTCTTATTTTGCGCGAAGAATGTAAAAGGAACGCGTTCATAATGACGGCCGTTACAAGGTGTTAAAAGTTTTCAAAATCCACATTTATTACTCATTAAGTAAACTAGAGAAAATTTGAAGCTCAACACCGAAGATTTCATGTCTCTGCGACATTACGTTCAAGAGAAATGATGATTTAAAGATCAGTGCCGAAATGCCGAAAATCGAATATTTAGTGACAGACGACAATTTGAGCACGTCTTTGAACCAAGATATTTTCTTTTGGAAATCATTTATTACTTAGTCTCAAGTATAAATACACCCCCCCCCCCGTTCCAGTGGTAACAATTGTGACCTTTTAGCGTAGGCCTACTGAATATTCAGCAAAACGGCTTCATGCAGATTAACAATGTCTATTAACCTTAAAATCCATTTATGAGCCTTTTTGAGGATTTTTGGACGCATTTCTAGACTTTGAAGGCGCCTACTCGGCCAATAAAATGTTTTTTCCAATAATTTTTCATGAATATGACTTTTTGTAATCTTTGTTTATCATCATGATGGAAATAGAACACATTTTGTGAAGCGCGTCTCTTATTTTGCGCGAAGAATGTAAAAGGAACGCGTTCATAATGACGGCCGTTACAAGGTGTTAAAAGTTTTCAAAATCCACATTTATTACTCATTAAGTAAACTAGAGAAAATCTGAAGCTCAACACCGAAGATTTCATGTCTCTGCGACATTACGTTCAAGAGAAATGATGATTTAAAGATCAGTGCCGAAATGCCGAAAATCGAATATTTCGACTTTTCCTCCAATATGCGAAAGTTTATACAAAACTCACAAAATTAGTGACAGACGACAATTTGAGCACGTCTTTGAACCAAAATTAATTCCTTTTCTAGATTATCAGTGTTGCCATTTTCTTTTGGAAATCATTTATTACTTAGTCTCAAGTATAAATATCCCCCCCCCCGTTTCAGTGGTAACAATTGCGACCTTTTAGCGTAGGCCTACTGAATATTCAGCAAAACGGCTTCATGCAGATTAACAATGTCTATTAACCTTAAAATCCATTTATGAGCCTTTTGAGGATTTTTGGACGCATTTCTAGACTTTGAAGGCGCCTACTCGGCCAATAAAATGTTTTTTCCAATAATTTTTCATGAATATGACTTTTTGTAATCTTTGTTTATCATCATGATGGAAATAGAACACATTTTGTGAAGCGCGTCTCTTATTTTGCGCGAAGAATGTAAAAGGAACGCGTTCATAATGACGGCCGTTACAAGGTGTTAAAAGTTTTCAAAATCCACATTTATTACTCATTATGTAAACTAGAGAAAATTTGAAGCTCAACACCGAAGATTTCATGTCTCTGCGACATTACGTTCAAGAGAAATGATGATTTAAAGATCAGTGCCGAAATGCCGAAAATCGAATATTTCGACTTTTCCTCCAATATGCGAAAGTTTATACAAAACTCACAAAATTAGTGACAGACGACAATTTGAGCACGTCTTTGAACCAAAATTAATTCCTTTTCTAGATTATCAGTGTTGCCATTTTCTTTTGGAAATCATTTATTACTTAGTCTCAAGTATAAATACCCCCCCCCGTTCCAGTGGTAACAATTGCGACCTTTTAGCGTAGGCCTACTGAATATTCAGCAAAACGGCTTCATGCAGATTAACAATGTCTATTAACCTTAAAATCCATTTATGAGCCTTTTTGAGGATTTTTGGACGCATTTCTAGACTTTGAAGGCGCCTACTCGGCCAATAAAATGTTTTTCCAATAATTTTTCATGAATATGACTTTTTGTAATCTTTGTTTATCATCATGATGGAAATAGAACACATTTTGTGAAGCGCGTCTCTTATTTTGCGCGAAGAATGTAAAAGGAACGCGTTCATAATGACGGCCGTTACAAGGTGTTAAAAGTTTTCAAAATCCACATTTATTACTCATTAAGTAAACTAGAGAAAATTTGAAGCTCAACACCGAAGATTTCATGTCTCTGCGACATTACGTTCAAGAGAAATGATGATTTAAAGATCAGTGCCGAAATGCCGAAAATCGAATATTTCGACTTTTCCTCCAATATGCGAAAGTTTATACAAAACTCACAAAATTAGTGACAGACGACAATTTGAGCACGTCTTTGAACCAAGATATTTTCTTTTGGAAATCATTTATTACTTAGTCTCAAGTATAAATACACCCCCCCGTTCCAGTGGTAACAATTGTGACCTTTTAGCGTAGGCCTACTGAATATTCAGCAAAACGGCTTCATGCAGATTAACAATGTCTATTAACCTTAAAATCCATTTATGAGCCTTTTTGAGGATTTTTGGACGCATTTCTAGACTTTGAAGGCGCCTACTCGGCCAATAAAATGTTTTTTCCAATAATTTTTCATGAATATGACTTTTTGTAATCTTTGTTTATCATCATGATGGAAATAGAACACATTTTGTGAAGCGCGTCTCTTATTTTGCGCGAAGAATGTAAAAGGAACGCGTTCATAATGACGGCCGTTACAAGGTGTTAAAAGTTTTCAAAATCCACATTTATTACTCATTAAGTAAACTAGAGAAAATTTGAAGCTCAACACCGAAGATTTCATGTCTCTGCGACATTACGTTCAAGAGAAATGATGATTTAAAGATCAGTGCCGAAATGCCGAAAATCGAATATTTCGACTTTTCCTCCAATATGCGAAAGTTTATACAAAACTCACAAAATTAGTGACAGACGACAATTGGAGCACGTCTTTGAACCAAAATTAATTCCTTTTCTAGATTATCAGTGTTGCCATTTTCTTTTGGAAATCATTTATTACTTAGTCTCAAGTATAAATACCCCCCCCGTTCCAGTGGTAACAATTGCGACCTTTTAGCGTAGGCCTACTGAATATTCAGCAAAACGGCTTCATGCAGATTAACAATGTCTATTAACCTTAAAATCCATTTATGAGCCTTTTGAGGATTTTTGGACGCATTTCTAGACTTTGAAGGCGCCTACTCGGCCAATAAAATGTTTTTTCCAATAATTTTTCATGAATATGACTTTTTGTAATCTTTGTTTATCATCATGATGGAAATAGAAGACATTTTGAGAAGCGCGTCTCTTATTTTGCGCGAAGAATGTAAAAGGAACGCGTTCATAATGACGGCCGTTACAAGGTGTTAAAAGTTTTCAAAATCCACATTTATTACTCATTAAGTAAACTAGAGAAAATTTGAAGCTCAACACCGAAGATTTCATGTCTCTGCGACATTACGTTCAAGAGAAATGATGATTTAAAGATCAGTGCCGAAAAGCCGAAAATCGAATATTTCGACTTTTCCTCCAATATGCGAAAGTTTATACAAAACTCACAAAATTAGTGACAGACGACAATTTGAGCACGTCTTTGAACCAAAATTAATTCCTTTTCTAGATTATCAGTGTTGCCATTTTCTTTTGGAAATCATTTATTACTTAGTCTCAAGTATAAATACCCCCCCCCGTTCCAGTGGTAACAATTGCGACCTTTTAGCGTAGGCCTACTGAATATTCAGCAAAACGGCTTCATGCAGATTAACAATGTCTATTAACCTTAAAATCCATTTATGAGCCTTTTGGAGGATTTTTGGACGCATTTCTAGACTTTGAAGGCGCCGACTCGGCCAATAAAATGTTTTTTCCAATAATTTTTCATGACTATGACTTTTTGTAATCTTTGTTTATCATCATGATGGAAATAGAACACATTTTGTGAAGCGCGTCTCTTATTTTGCGCGAAGAATGTAAAAGGAACGCGTTCATAATGACGGCCGTTACAAGGTGTTAAAAGTTTTCAAAATCCACATTTATTACTCATTAAGTAAACTAGAGAAAATTTGAAGCTCAACACCGAAGATTTCATGTCTCTGCGACATTACGTTCAAGAGAAATGATGATTTAAAGATCAGTGCCGAAATGCCGAAAATCGAATATTTCGACTTTTCCTCCAATATGCGAAAGTTTATACAAAACTCACAAAATTAGTGACAGACGACAATTTGAGCACGTCTTTGAACCAAAATTAATTCCTTTTCTAGATTATCAGTGTTGCCATTTTCTTTTGGAAATCATTTATTACTTAGTCTCAAGTATAAATACCCCCCCCCCGTTCCAGTGGTAACAATTGCGACCTTTTAGCGTAGGCCTACTGAATATTCAGCAAAACGGCTTCATGCAGATTAACAATGTCTATTAACCTTAAAATCCATTTATGAGCCTTTTTGAGGATTTTTGGACGCATTTCTAGACTTTGAAGGCGCCTACTCGGCCAATAAAATGTTTTTTCCAATAATTTTTCATGAATATGACTTTTTGTAATCTTTGTTTATCATCATGATGGAAATAGAAGACATTTTGTGAAGCGCGTCTCTTATTTTGCGCGAAGAATGTAAAAGGAACGCGTTCATAATGACAGCCGTTACAAGGTGTTAAAAGTTTTCAAAATCCACATTTATTACTCATTAAGTAAACTAGAGAAAATTTGAAGCTCAACACCGAAGATTTCATGTCTCTGCGACATTACGTTCAAGAGAAATGATGATTTAAAGATCAGTGCCGAAATGCCGAAAATCGAATATTTCGACTTTTCCTCCAATATGCGAAAGTTTATACAAAACTCACAAAATTAGTGACAGACGACAATTTGATAAGCACGTCTTTGAACCAAGATATTTTCTTTTGGAAATCATTTATTACTTAGTCTCAAGTATAAATACACCCCCCCCCCCCCGTTCCAGTGGTAACAATTGTGACCTTTTAGCGTAGGCCTACTGAATATTCAGCAAAACGGCTTCATGCAGATTAACAATGTCTATTAACCTTAAAATCCATTTATGAGCCTTTTTGAGGATTTTTGGACGCATTTCTAGACTTTGAAGGCGCCTACTCGGCCAATAAAATGTTTTTCCAATAATTTTTCATGAATATGACTTTTTGTAATCTTTGTTTATCATCATGATGGAAATAGAACACATTTTGTGAAGCGCGTCTCTTATTTTGCGCGAAGAATGTAAAAGGAACGCGTTCATAATGACGGCCGTTACAAGGTGTTAAAAGTTTTCAAAATCCACATTTATTACTCATTAAGTAAACTAGAGAAAATTTGAAGCTCAACACCGAAGATTTCATGTCTCTGCGACATTACGTTCAAGAGAAATGATGATTTAAAGATCAGTGCCGAAATGCCGAAAATCGAATATTTAGTGACAGACGACAATTTGAGCACGTCTTTGAACCAAGATATTTTCTTTTGGAAATCATTTATTACTTAGTCTCAAGTATAAATACACCCCCCCGTTCCAGTGGTAACAATTGTGACCTTTTAGCGTAGGCCTACTGAATATTCAGCAAAACGGCTTCATGCAGATTAACAATGTCTATTAACCTTAAAATCCATTTATGAGCCTTTTTGAGTTTTTTTGGACGCATTTCTAGACTTTGAAGGCGCCTACTCGGCCAATAAAATGTTTTTTCCAATAATTTTTCATGAATATGACTTTTTGTAATCTTTGTTTATCATCATGATGGAAATAGAACACATTTTGTGAAGCGCGTCTCTTATTTTGCGCGAAGAATGTAAAAGGAACGCGTTCATAATGACGGCCGTTACAAGGTGTTAAAAGTTTTCAAAATCCACATTTATTACTCATTAAGTAAACTAGAGAAAATCTGAAGCTCAACACCGAAGATTTCATGTCTCTGCGACATTACGTTCAAGAGAAATGATGATTTAAAGATCAGTGCCGAAATGCCGAAAATCGAATATTTCGACTTTTCCTCCAATATGCGAAAGTTTATACAAAACTCACAAAATTAGTGACAGACGACAATTTGAGCACGTCTTTGAACCAAAATTAATTCCTTTTCTAGATTATCAGTGTTGCCATTTTCTTTTGGAAATCATTTATTACTTAGTCTCAAGTATAAATATCCCCCCCGTTTCAGTGGTAACAATTGCGACCTTTTAGCGTAGGCCTACTGAATATTCAGCAAAACGGCTTCATGCAGATTAACAATGTCTATTAACCTTAAAATCCATTTATGAGCCTTTTTGAGGATTTTTGGACGCATTTCTAGACTTTGAAGGCGCCTACTCGGCCAATAAAATGTTTTTTCCAATAATTTTTCATGAATATGACTTTTTGTAATCTTTGTTTATCATCATGATGGAAATAGAACACATTTTGTGAAGCGCGTCTCTTATTTTGCGCGAAGAATGTAAAAGGAACGCGTTCATAATGACGGCCGTTACAAGGGGGCGCAGCACTAATTCAGCGCCCCATAGGATAACGTGTGATTTCGGCCTACTTCAAGCGCCATTTCTGGCGTCCCTGCAATACTTGGCAAAATAAATTTGGTAGCAAATTAAAGCTCTGTTTCTCTAGATTCCAAAACTTTTGTCGGCATATATCGATGACCATTGACTTTTTTCGCTAATTTGCGGTGCAAAAAAAAGAGCTAAAAATATACTAAACTCACCACTCACATTTCAAAATCGTGTTTTCTCTTAATCCGCCACAGAGAATTGCTTTTGAGATCAATTTTCCAGTTTTTATCTGCATGTCATCATTAAAGACACTTGTCGAATTCATATGAGCCGATATTGAGTGATTTAAAGTGAACATGTCGGTAGATATGGTCGCTACAATCTCATATATTCACTATGGACTATATTAGCCGAATTTCGTTGTTACATAAAATGCGGAGTGATTTAGTGTTGCGCCCTCTTAACTAGTAACAAACGCACGGCGCATGCGCGAGCCGGGAAATTCAGTTTTGGTTTTGAAACGTAAACAAAGCCGAATATCAAAACGACTCCATGCAGAAAATCACTTCTTTTTATAAAACTAAGCAAAATTACAACAATTACTTCAGGGAATATAAACACCAAAGTCATATCTAGCACATATGTCAAAAAGAAGTTGAAAATTCATCAGATAAGCGAGAAAGGGTCGAATTTTCGGTCAAAAAATTTTTCGAAAAAAATCATATTTTTTGGCCTAAAACTTAGCCATAACAAAATTCCGTACACCACCAATTTCATGATTTTGTCCTCAAAAATTAACTGAGTAATCCTCATAGTGTTTTCAAGTCAATTCCCCGGGAGACGGAGAAACGGACATATAGAAAAAAAGATATTTAATTTTATTTTATTTAATCCACAAATTGACACCTGAGTCGGGGCGTTGCAAACGTGTCATATACGGTGAGTATGTGTGTACATGTGTAGGGACCGAGTCTACAGCAAGCTTGAACTTCCCGGCTCGCACATGCGCCCTGCGTTTGTTACTAGTTAAAAAATTGCTTGCCCCCCCCCCCCTCTCGGCCCGCCAAAAATTGCTTGCAGCCCCTAATTAACAAACGAAGGTCATGCACCATATATTTGTTTAAAAGGCAGTTTACTGCTCGTTATTGATTTAAGAAAATAATGTCACCGTATATCGGGTTCTAAGAGGCGGTAAACTGGTTTAAACAATACAAATGTCTCGGTGTATTTTGTGTTTTTATGAGTTCAAAATGCACAAAATTTCATCCCGTGCATATTAGTAAACAATAATAAAATCAAAACCAAGCAAGTTGTGTTTTTTATTTCTAAGCTGGGCATACTTTTAAGCAAAACCGTTACGAAGTAAATCTAGCAAGACCGAAATTTATAGAAGGTTTTTACAAAGTCATGCCAAATAAGGAGCCCCGCCGTAGCGGATGCCCTAAAAAGGACAAAGTTCCGCTAATGGCCTAGCGCTACTGGTAATGAAAATAAATAAATCTACTCTTTCTTGACCCATGACAGTGAATTTCAATCATTTTGTAATCTGATATGTATAACTATATATAAAATTATTTATAGATTGCTATAAAGCCGGGTACATTAAAGAGGAAGCCCCGCCAGAGCAGTTCTTCTGGGGTGAACCAAACCTACCTGGTTATCAAATTAATCAGTGACAAGATTATCTCTGAATTTTACAGGTGCTGATTGATGCAATAACATTAAAATATCAACTAGCACCTGTCAAATTCAGAGCTTGTCACTGATTAATTTGATAACTAGGCAGGTTTGGATCACCCCAGAAGAACTGTTCTGGCGGGGCTTCCTCTTTAAGCCCGGGCTATAAAGTGAAAGATACTAAAAAGTAAGTCATTCAAATAATGTCATTTGGTATTTTTGAAATGCAAAATTTGGTAAAAAACGAAGAAAACGACAGTATTGATTAAGATGAAGCCCTATTCAAATTTTATACATGTAGCTAATTCATATAGGCCTACTGTCAGTATATAAATTAGGCCAAATAAAAAAATAAACATGTTTCACGCCCCCTCACGCTTCCTTTTTTGAGGTTTCTTCTATTTTTTTTATTTTTAAAAATTCAGTTATCATGGTTATAACTTTTCAAAAAATATGTCTAGGAAGTAGAGATGCTTTCTAGCCTTGCTAATATACAAGAAACACTTTTGGAAGGTTTTGTGATAAGGGGGGCTGGGGGCCAGGGGCACTTCCATAACGGATATGCATCATGTGCCTTGGGATAGACCCCCTATTTCATACCGGCTTGTACCCAATGACCCCCTTTTTTTTTTTACTGTCCTACCTAATACCCAATGACCCCCTTTAAAAAAATTCAGGTACTCAATGACCCCCTTTTTCTATTTCCTGCTACCCAATGACCCCCTTTTTATTCCCAAAGTTAGGTGGTATTTGTGTTCTCCTCGAGAAATAATGGGATTTTTTCAAATTCAATCATCCAGTTAATTGATTCAAGTTCCCAAGGTGGCCAAGTTTCTTTTTCGCAGTTTTGGCACATATTTATGTGTATTCAATGACACCATTTTGGCAATCTTGTACACTCTAAATTAGAAAGACTTAAAATGTAAATCTTAGTTGAGACTTGTAAATTTTTTTGAAAATTCTTTAAGATTTATTTTACGCGGGGTTTGATTTAAATTTTCTTTGGGATCGGGAAAAAGAAAATCTGTCGAAAGACTTAAACATTAAACCAATCACAACGCGATGGTGCGTGCACGTGATCAAATCGAAACGTTTTCCTGGACTGCTCAGCCGCCATCTTTCTTTTGCGATTTTGTGTGGTGGCGAGCGAATGAATGAAGTGATATGTTCGAATTTGTTTTGCAGAATGGCATCCCAGATGCTGTAATTGCCAATGTCAGTGACTATAACTTCCATGAAAAAGCTTACATTGTTGTGCACGAAGGGCCAATGTGAACATTATCTTCAATCACCGAGGTAGTAGTCTGTGCTTCTGCTGTATAAGCTTACCTATACACATAATATACTAGTAATTTATAAATGGGTAAGCTTATTTCAATGAAGGATCACACTCGGCCACTGCAGTGACACTGGAATTATCACTGGCACTGCAGACTATTGCTTGAACTTTATGAAAGAAGTAGTCCTGACTTGGATTACTGCCGTAAATAGACGTATTGCTTGATAAGAAGTCACACAGACTTGTATTTAATATTGATATTTAAATCCCCATAAAGATTTATATAATTTTGAAATAAATCCCAGATATGCTAAAAGTAAATCTTAAAGGACTTGAATATTAAATCAAACATTGTGTCCAATGGACTTGCATTTTTAAATCCCTGTGGGACTGAAATTTATAAAACTTTGTAAATACTTATTTTAATCCTATATTGATTGGTCCCTAACTACAGTCTCTGAAAGTTTTGAAAGTAAGTCTTTTGGATTTGAATTTAAATCCCTGTCATTTAGAGTGTAGCCTACCCAATGACCCCAATTTTAAAGTTTGTTACCCCAATGGCCCCTTTATTTAAAGTTTAATACCGAATGACCCCATTTTTATTCAGGTTGTGTACTGAAGGACCCCATATTTTTGTAATTGTACATTTGACCTGAAAGCCCCTACTTTTAACATGGCCGAGGCACATCCCTGCCATTTTGATAGGGAGTGTCTCCCGGGGGGGGCTACCTCTCAGAACAAATAAAATGAGGTCTTCTCCTTTTTCCAGGCATTATTGAATACGCTAAAACAGCTCTAATTATGAGAATATGATAATGAATTTTGCCAAACATCAACAGGGCGTGGTATTTGGTTCTGCAGGCAATATTAGGCCTAAAATACTTGCGTATTTTGAACGTAATATTGGGCTCTCGGGCTATTCAAGAAATGAAGTGCACACCCTCTACAGAGGAGTAAATTTTCAATCAAAGAAATATCTGGATTTCAGGTTTGCTTCCTGAAAACAACTGGAATTCCACCTGCCAATGTTACTGGAAAAAGCTTGGAAATCCAATTAAATGAAACAAAAATCACGATTTCTGATTTTGAACTATTTTTCTGCCGGCTTTTTTTTAACTTTGGACACTGATTTCCAAATACAGTCACTGGGCAAAAAGTGCGCAAATCCGAACACTATGTGTATCTATAGAATAGCCCATTATTATGGCTATCACATCCAAACACACTAAAAACTCAATTTCTGATATAAGTTTAAATATCTGAAATTGAGTTTTATTTAAAAACAATGTTTTCATGGTGTGCATCCCCGGCTTTTATCTCAAATAGTACAGACCGTCGACACGTTCCGGTTTTTGAGCAGTGGCGTAACTCCTATGGGCTCTGTGGGCGCCGCACCCCGGGCACCCGGGCTAAGGGGGCACCCCTTCAGCAGACCAAATGGTCTATGAGCAGACCGGATACCCTTTCGACACGATAATACTTTGTTATAGGAAACAATAATTATACTCTTCATTTTGGATGCCCCTTTCAACACAAATTGCACATTAATATTGTCATTTGAAAGACCAAAATTCAACTTGATTAGGCTATACCAAATGTGTATGCACATTTTTGCGCGCCCGCACCACTGGTATTGTCCTCTGGGCGCCAAAACCCCTAGCTACGTCACTACAGCTAGTGATGAATCTTCAAAAGTAAAGACATTGGAGGAGATGAAAACATTTGTTTTATTAACATGAAGTTATTCGGTAGGTCTATAGCTTTCAATACCAAAATTTTAGCTCTGCACCATGCACACATAGTCTGACGAGTAGGACCTGTTTTTTTTTTAGTTAGCAACAGTTACTATAATACTGACAAGAAAAAATTTCGGGCGGCGCGGTACGGTCACTGGACTTTCGCGATTCGTCTTTCTCGCGCCATGTGATATAGTCTGAGCTGAGCATTATACATGTACGTATTCTGTTAACTTAGAAAATAGGTCCTACACCAGTGGCGTAGCGACGGGGGTACAGAAGGGGCACGTGCTCTGGGCGCCACCCTTAATTAATTCAGCGTCGATTATGCGCCCCCTCCAGCGATGAAAGTCAAATTTTTCAGCACATTATCATTTGAAAGATCGATTTAAAACCGATATTCAACTTCATTATGACCAAAATTAATGCGTGATTGGTCCAATTTGTGCAAATTTTCGCGCGCTCCGCTTCATGAATTGGGGGAGGAGGGGTGCTATTATGTATCCTTAGCCCTGGGCGCCACAACCCCTAGCTACGCCACTGTCCTACACGTCGGACTATGCATATCGTTGGTCAGGGGCACCCGATCTACTTTCGCCCCCGGGTACCTTGGCCCAAAGTTACGCCACTGTTTTTGTAGATGAAACTAAATTATAGGGGCCTACTCGGGGAAATCTTGTGTATTTCAGATGTGCCAAATATACGCATCCAGAGTTTGGCATTATTATTAGTATGTTTTGATGAGTCCAAGTACAATGAAGTACAAAGTGTGTGAAAATATTGGATCCAAAACATAATATTATGAAAAAATTGAATGCTTCACGCCCAATATTTATTCTCGCTACGAGTTTTAAAATATTGGGCTCGAATAAATATCGATCCAATTTTATATCAAAATTGGGTTTTCAGAAAGGGCAGATGTCTCACTTTGAAACGTCCCCCCGAACATGGTACGTTTTTGAATAGGAAGATAGGACTGTAAATGAGTCTTCACAATGAACCCTATACTTCAAAATATTTTGATCCCATCTTCCTCCCTCCCTCCTCTCTTTTTCTCTCTCTCTCTCTCTCTCTCTCTCTCCCTCTCCCGTATCAGCCGTCACGGTTGCTCATTCATTCGGTTATGCCAGACTTGCACCCCCTCAATTTTTCTAAGGACGGTATTTAATAGTATTTCATGCATGTTGATTCGTTACCACGAGAGGGCTATGTCGATACCTGACCAGGGAAAGACGGACGAGATTTATTGGGATATTCCAGATTTTTTTACACCACCTCTGAAAAAAGACATCATTGCATCGAAACCTCCAGAAGACCTACAGCATATAAACAAAAGAAGACTTAACGAACATCACCTAACACGAAACGCATTTGGCGGATGATAACAGAACATAAAAAAGGAACATAAAATGAACATTTTTGACGAACACCAACGGATTTACTAAATACCATCCGTTTTTTGTACGTATAGGGCCGATCCGGCCAAGTGTGACATATTCGGACGATAGAGGAATAATAATGGGGCTTACAAAAAGAAAACCCATCAACTAATAAAATTTCACTATAAAAAAGAAATGATCATAATCATCACATGAAACGATAATTTGATTACAATTACCACCCGTGTATGGTATGTTGCGAAGCAAGCTTACGTTCGTTAAGAAGTAAAATTTCACTGAAAGTAATTATCGATCATGATCATTTATATTTTCAATTTCACGTGAAACGATATAATATAAAAAACATATTTTACAAATCAAAACGATCATCACCTATTGCGAAACAAAGTTAATGGGGCTTACAGAAAGAAAGTTCGTAAAATTTACGATATAAGAGAGATTGCGAAGAGGCGTTCACTGCAAACGCCTTAATACGGGTTACGTATTACGACATTGTGTGGTAGAACGTCATAATGCCGTTCACATCCAAACTAGTCTCCTACACAGCCAGTTTGTGTTGGTCCTAACGCTCGTCGTTCCTAGTTTGTTCGTGATCCCGAACTTATTCTTTAGTTTCAGATATCCAGTTCTCTTAAAAGCACAATTCGCATCAAACCATGGTTTACTTGACCATGTTGACGACATTAGAGAGCCATTGCTATTAACTGAGTTAACATTTTTCTTAAGTACTAACCTGTCAGAATCGTGGCATAATCTCCCTCATTCATAAAGGAAAAGGGCTTCCCTGGGATTCCCTTAATAACTGGCGTCCAATTGCTTTGTTGAATATTGATTATAAGATAGCCACTAAAGCATTGGCTGCTCGTATTAAAAACATTCTTCAGTCTGTTGTGAATACTGATCAGAATGGTTTTGTTAAGGGTAGAAGTATACACGAAAATATCCGCCTTATTGAAGATGTTTTAAGATATGTTGATAATAATAATTTGCCTGGTGTTATGATGTGTATTGATTTTAAAAAAGCATTCGACAGTATATAGAACGTGACTTTGTATTTTATGCGCTCAGAAAATGGAATTTTGGTTCAATGTTCAGAAAATGGATTTCAGTTATTTTTTCCAATACCACTTATTGTATTATTAATAATGGTCACATCTCAAGTTCCTTTGATGTAAATTGTGGCGTACGTCAGGGTTGTCCGATTTCGCCTTTGATCTTCGTCCTTAGTGTGGAGTTGCTCGCTTGTAAAATTCGTCAATTATCCAAGCAAATCCAGGGTATTACTTTACCATTTGAGAACTATGAGCGTAAAGAAATTCGCATCTCTACTTTTGCAGATGATACCACCATTTTTGTAAAAGACCCTGAATGTGTTAAAACGGTTATGGATGTATTTGATAACTTTTCAAGATTATCTGGTCTTTCAGTAAATCATGCCAAAAGTGATGCCGTATGGATTGGGTCTTTGAAAAATAATAATTTCGGCATCGGAAATGTTAACTGGAAATTAGCGCCAAATAACACTGTTAAAATCCTTGGTGTGTATTTCTCCCCAAGTAGGCCTATCGCAATAAATCATTTGTCTTGTAATTGGGAGGATAAAATGAATAAGATCGAGTGTTCAATCCGTGCATGGAAGATGCGAGGCCTATCAATGGTTGGTAGAAACTTGATCGTGAAAACATTGTTGGCTTCACAACTTTCATACATTGCTCCAGTTGTAGACCTTCCTGAGAGAGTTGTAAAGAAATTAAACACTATGTTTTTGCTGAACCATGAAATGGTATCAGCCTATATGAGTGTATGCTGTATGTTACTAGTTTACTAAGTTACTAGCTTACTAACTCACTAACCATTTGGTCTGAAATAGACATATCTCTAAATGCCACGAAGGTATGACCCCATGAGTGGTGTCATATGAAAGAGGAAAACATAAAGAATATAATAAAAATATTTCCAAACATCAGAGGTCATCCAGTGGTCACAGGGGTCAAAAAAGGTCATTTAACCAAAAATGCTCCGATTGAGCTTAAATTTAAATGCAATGATCCTTATGACATTCTAAACATGTTTAAAACATTTAAAAATGTATTTAAGGTCATTACGGGGTCATAAAGGGGCCAAAGGTCAAGGTTTTCAAAATGCTCCAATTGAGCTGAAATTTAAATGCAATGATCCTTATGACATTCTAAACATTTAAAAAATATTTTAAAATTCATTTAAGGTCATTAAGGAGTCATAAAGGGGTCAAAGGTCAAGTTTTTAAAAATGCTCCAATTGAGCTGAAATTTATATGCAATGATCCTTATGACATTCTAAACATTTTAAAAACATTTTAAGGGGCGCAACACTAAATCACTACGCATTTTATGTAAGAACGAAATTCGGCTAATATAGTCCATAGTGAGTATGAGATTGTAGCGACCATATCTACCGACATGTTCACTTTAAATCACTCAATATCAGCTCATATGAATTCGACAAGTGTCTTCAATGATAACATGCAGAAAAAACCGGACATTTTATCTCAAAAGCAATTCTCTGTGGCGGATGAAGACAACTTCCGATTTTGAAATGTGAGTGGTGAATTTAGTATATTTTTAGGCCATATTTTTTGCACCGCGAAATAGCGAAAAAAGTCAACGGTCATCGATATATGCCGACAAAAGTTTTGGAATCTACGGAAACAGAGCTTTAATTTGATACCAAATTTATTTTGCCAAGTATTGCAGGGACGCCAGGAATGGCGCTCGAAATAGGCCAAAATCACACGTTATCCTATGGGACGCTTATTTAGTGTTGCGCCCCCTTTAAGATTCATTTAAGGTCATTAAGGGGTCATAAAGGGGTCAAAGGTCAAGTTTTCCCAAATGCTCCAATTGATCTGAAATTTAAACGCAATGATCCTTACGACATTTTAAACATGTTGAAAATATTTTAATATTCATTTAAGGTCATTAAGGGAGGTGTTATGAGCGAACCGTGGTTTGGATTCCAGAGGGAGGGTGCCTGTAAGAGGCACAGCCATCAGAAAATGAACAACTGAGATCGCGCGCCAAATAAACTTACTGCAGTAATTTTCCAAGTCTTTAAAAAAATAGACATAGGTGGGAATCGAACCCGGCACCTTCCGGTTCTGAAACAACAGATAGTATCACTAAACCAACTTCCTATCTGCAATAAAACCTGTGATATTAATTCTTGATAATGTTTAACGGAAAAATCAATACTAATGTACCGGTACGATGTCATTCAAACTCAAATAGAAGTCCCACAACTAAAGTAGCAATCGATAAATCTGCTCACTCAATCATCAAATAATCAATCGAAAAATAAATAAATAAATAAATAAATAAATAAATAAATAAATAAATAAATAAATAAATAAATAAATAAATAAATAAATAAATAAATAAATAAATAAATAAATAAATAAATAAATAAATAAATAAATAAATAAATAAATAAATAAATAAATAAATAAATAAATAAATAAATAAATATGCAAGAAGTATCAAACTGCCCGGTGGAAAAGTGCTCAATTCATTTGAAGAGCGAAATATGTGACGTGTCATGTCAAAAGGAGACACTTTTGGGCAGGATCGTAAATGGAGAAAAAGCCAAAAATCTGCCCGGAGAGTATTTTTTCACAATTTGGGTTTGTTGCGAATTTGTGATGTTATTAATGTTCAAAATATTGTCTGATAGTTTCAGACCGGAATATAACTGGCATCTTGTATTTTTTGAGACATTTTTCACGGTAAATCCTACTCTCAACATTGTCAATAATATTTTTAAAGGCCGATATCTCAATTTCCAATTTTATAATACCACAACTTACCAACTCAATATCTTCGCTTAGGAATGTCCGATTTCATTGGAGAAAACGGCATTGTGGAGCAAAATGTCTCTTTATTTAAGCTATGTAAAAACCTCAAAATTGATAACCTGCCCAAAAGTGTCTCCTTTTGACATGACACGTCACATATAGTATTGTCCAAAAGGCAGATTTGTAATTTACATTCTGATGATTACCAGTCTGATGATTGCCAGCAAACTGATGGCATGAAACTGCCAGTAGCTAGATTGTAAATTACAAATCTGCCTTTTGGACAATACAATAAATAAATAAATAAATAAATAAATAAATTAATAAATTAATAAATAAATAAATAAATAAATAAATAAATAAATAAATAAATAAATAAATAAATAAATAAATAAATAAATAAATAAATAAATAAATAAATAAATAAATTAATTAATTAATTAATTAATTAATTAATCCGTTCTCTCGAGCCCCAAAACATCATTAAATAAATAAATAAAATAAATAAATAAATAAAACAAATATAAATAAATAAATAAATAAATAAATAAATAAATAAATAATACAAAAAGAAATTATAAATTAGTTTTTCTAGGCCCTACGCTGGAAAAATAAAGCAGCATAAGAAAAGTAACAGACGCACGGATTCGAACAAGCGACGCTCAAAAGAGCAACAAAGAAACCACAACGCCTTAGACCACTCGGCCATAGAAGCACACAGTCATTTCAATGTCAAAAAAATATATTAACCTTTAACGTTACGCAATATTGGCACATGATACGGGCACATGTCTGTGGGTAAAGATACTGCATGATAAAAGGCGTGCAAAGGATCTATCCCTGAAGTTAATGGGCATTGACATGTAACCAATTCTTTGTATATCAGACACTCAACCTATACAAAGAAGTATATTATTAGGCGTTGACGCAATCATGAATGCGGGAAGTATAAAACCATGGTCGCCACTCGTGCACTTGTTTGAGTCCACAGGTATTCCGGAAACAGCCTTCAACCCCGAATTCAGAGGTCGATTTTGGGTTGTTACATGAAAATACGAACTAATTATATCATGAAAAAACCCACCAAGAGGACTACGATACTTATTCAGAGTCAATCTACATTCTGTTATTTACAAAAGCCGACGGTCAAAGTAAAATTATAAAAGGAGCAAGACCAGATATTAACGTTAAATCACGGTAAGCCTAAAATCGCATCGAAAACGACAAAATGCAGTCACAAAATTTTAAATAATTACTAAATCACCACAACGAATTGTAACGTAGGTATGCAGAAAAGAGTTGTATTAGCAATAACAAAGTATGTGCAAAAAGATTTGTCTTTGGCATGTCGCTTTTTTGAAATATCGACAAAAATATGAAATTTTGGAAAAACGCCTCCAAAATTTAAAACAAACACGAACCTTCCAAAATAAATATATATTAGCACTCGGCGGCCCAGTCACTACCTGTCGCTGTGATTTGGGGTAACTCGATCGTTGCTTCCTTCTCCAGATACCTGTACTTCAAGGTCGCTCATACCCCAGCCCTTAAGGTCAAGTTTTTAAAATGCTTCAATTGAGCTGAAATTTAAATGCAATGATCCTTATGACATTCTTAACATGTTTTAAATATTTTAAAATTCATTTAAGGTCATTAAGGGCGTCATACAGAGGTCAAAAGTCAAGTTTTCAAAATGCCAGCTTTCCACGATCAAGGTATATTAAAACGGCAATTAATGAAACAGTCTTATTAAAATTGATACTATCCAGCACAGTATTGCTGCTTGATCAGATCGTCACAGTCAAAGGGCAAAGTGCACAGTTGCTCTAGTTTATTTTATATTCTTTACTTTTCCTCTTTCATTAACACCACTCGGCCGGTCATACCTTCGTAGCATTTCGAGATTATGTCCACTACAGACTCCGAGTGACAGTGGTACTATAGGCCTACCACAATATACTGCCGAAGCCACGTGGTTCAGCTATGGTGCGGTTATCGCTCTACTGTCTGTTCAATTAGCTTAGATTCTTGAATTTTTAAGATATTTGAAAAAATAAAAAAATGCGACCAAAGTCATCAAAGAAAAGTGTTAGCACAACATTAGACCCAACGTGATTTATACTTTTTAAATTCCCAAGTTCAATTTAAAACCCTATTTCTTTTCAATTTTGCCTCATTTTAGGCAGTTACTTGGGTCCACCAAAAGGGTTCGCGACCTTTTTACAAATCGAGTGGGACGGTCCATTCTCAACTTAGGGCATAAACCCTATCCAATCCAATTTAGCAAAACAATCTGTCCACCAATCTGTCCTGCCATTCCAATTGTTATACCGTTCCGGTATGATGGTCCACCGGTTTTTGTTACACGAAATTATATGGCGCGATTACGTTTTATGCATAACATTATTCTGAGCATTATCTTTTCCTAAACAATGACATTAAAATTATGGATTTCGTTCTTATTTGAACTGGTTTACAATGTAAATTGAGTTTTGTTAATACCATCATTCCTTCCCAAGAATATCAGCATTCGCTTGACATTTTCAGATACAGTGACTTTACAAGAATTGTTATCTGTAACCTGATTGTTTTAAATAATATTTTCTTGTACAAAAGTTCATTTGTTTCCAAATGTCCTTCTCATAGTTTGTATTCAACAAACAAAACGAAATAACAAATTGATAATAAATGTGTACTTTTATAATAGGCCTATAATAGGCCTACACCTTCTCAGACCCATTCGCAAAATAAATAAATAAATAAATAAATAAATAAATAAATAAATAAATAAATAAATAAATAAATAAATAAATGAATACGCAAGGAGTGTATTTATATAAGCTGGGCCTATTTTAGAAAACTTAGTTCATAAATAATAACGTAATGTTTTAACAGTAGGATTTCAACACAAATAGGCATACTGGCAAATATATAGCTGTTTTGCTGGACAATACTTCTTGATGGTCGAATGCGGATGGTCGAATAAATACTATCTCTGCGCATTGTGACATTCGTCCCCATTGCTCTAAATGGATTGATTCAAAAAAGTTTATGGTACCCGACGTTCTACGGCTTGTTATAAAAATATCGCGGGAAAAGACCAAAATTGAAAAGAAATGGGGTTTTAAATTGAACTTTAGAATTTGAAAAGTATAAATCACGTTAGGTCTAAGGCTGTGCTAACACTTTTCTTTGATGACTTTGACCACAATTTTGTATTTTTTCAAATATCTTAAAAATTCAAGAATCTAAGCTAATTGAACAGACAGTAGTTTAAATTTATTTGGAATAGAGTGGAAGCGGTGAAGCGGAACACCATTATTGCAGATTATGAAAGAGGTGGTATAAACATATTTCAGGTTGAGATGTTTTTCAATGCTTTAAAGGAGAAGGCCCGCCTGACCAGAGCAGTGACTTGGGAGGTTGGCTATAAACATGATAAATCCATGTTTTAATAAGCTACATGACATAAATTGTTATTGCATCAATTAGCACCTGTCAAATTCATAGATAACCTTGAGTATAGATGGCTAAATTGATATTGATACTGCATGTACTGGCAGTAGGTTGGTTGCAACGCTCTGCAGGGTCTATTGTTCTATTGTTTCCGATTAGAGCGCTGACATATTGGAAAATGTTGCCAATCAATATTCATGAGAGTGTACATTCAACCAGAGAGTAGTTATTCTTGAGAGGGCACTCACCTCATTTGCATGGCAAAATTACCCGTCTCCTCTGCAGCCAATTTGGTTTCGCTCCATCGAAATCAAGCTGGTCACGGAGGAGACTACTCCTTTGTGTTTGTTCATTTGTGTATGGAGAGCCCTTCTTGGAGTCCGTTTGGACTCAGGCTACGCTCTCAGCTAGAGTCCGACGCTGCATTGTACTAGAAACACCTTCTCTGTGAACTCGCTAGAGCAAGGAAAATAAAAACTGGTTTCATTACTATCTGTTTTTGAGCTTTTTGCAGGTCTGCGACCATGGTGTTACCACAACTGTCTTTGCGTCATTAACATGTGCTGGAGTCTAGCACAGGTCAACCAAAGTCCCGGATTTTAATAAGACAATAATGATTGACACACACACCAGGAAGTTTCTCATCCAAAAGAATGAGAAAATTTAAATTCTCACCATTTTGGCCGTTTCTCATCAAAATGTCCGTTTTCTCATCCAAAACTTCCTTTAGTGTATTAAGTTAGCTTAGGCCTATTGATCCTAAATTTGCTGGTAGGGTAAAACTCGTTTTAGGGGGTGTTTAAAAAGTTGGCCACACATGCGTATAGGCCTACATTATCATACTTGAGTGCCCTCCCCTCCCCGGTGAAATTTGAGACTCATTTGGTCACCGTCCTAAGCGTCCTTGCCCACACGAGTCGCCCAGGAGTAGGCCCTACCCGGCATTATTAATTATTAGTGGTTAGCCTCCTAAATACAGTCGCGTATCGTGTGTCAATTATCGTTACTTGTGTCCATGGATATGACCCCATGTATAAGTAGTCTTCATAGAATTCACACAGTCTATGCCATGTCATTTACGGATACAAAGAGGATAATAATGTTGAGGGCGCCCACAAAATCTTACACAATGTTCCAAGGCAAAGTTCAGTTTAATATTTACTCATCGTAAAAATACAGACGTTTTATTATTTGATGATGTTGTCTGGATGGGTGGACAGTTGTCACACTGTGGAAAAACAACAACCGGGAATCCGCATTCATTTACAAATAGCATTAAATTAGTATCACATAGTGGCCTCCGTGCAGTGGAAAACCTTAATTCTTTCATCAAAAAGAAATGAAAATGACAAAAAAAAACGGATCCACCTGTACACCTATAAAATGGGCACAGAAATTTGTCTCAAATATGAATGAATTTT
The DNA here is from genome assembly GCF_039555335.1 of Amphiura filiformis. NCBI lineage: Eukaryota > Metazoa > Echinodermata > Ophiuroidea > Amphilepidida > Amphiuridae > Amphiura > Amphiura filiformis. Next base: position 314,071 of record NW_027305514.1, on the reverse strand, counting down.
AAGAAACATACGGGATATGATGAACCAATGACCTGACGCCATGATAGTAGGATCTATTAGTCGTTTTATATACAATGTATATACCGTGTTGTCATAATACCAATATTTGACATAATATATAACGAGTAATATTTAGTATTGTAAATATGCAGTTCATATGCACAAACGAACACTGATCTTTATGATATTCAGGTTGTTGTACAACTCATATAACATGTCATATAGGAGGTCATATGTGTTGACCTTCTCCTATTGTATTTGTTCATCTGTGTATTGAGAGGATTAGCGCCATTAAAACTCCATCAGTATTTGGGCGTAGTTCAGTGAACTCACCAGATTGCTATTCCAAGTACTTTGATAAATACAGATAATATGTATTAATGAGTCGAGGCGATTGCATTGAAAAACTAATAAATTATTCATAACAGTTACGTAATCAATCGATAGTGCGGACACTTTTCATTTACAAACCACCAAAATTCGTAATCTTTTAGCGTTGGAAAAGAAACCACGTGAATAGAGTGTCATAGCCCTGATTCAACGTCCAGTTTGCGAAATTGGGTGAGTTGTGTTTGGTAGGTGTGAAATACATCTGACTGGGCGTTTTAATTTTGTAACGAATAAAGGCATTGACATCATCGAATGGCTGCCCAGTGCTGTTATGTGTTTAGTTATTATATAGGCCTAATAATTATTATTAAATGTATTCATCATTCCTTTCTTTTCCCTTCTCTGTACTTATTCTTTCCTAGGCCTACATTTTATCACTCCCTCGCTCTCATTGTCCCCTCTCACCCTCCCTCTCTCATTCCCATCATTTTCCTTATCTACTTGTCTTTATTATATCTGTTTATTTCTCCCTTCCTCCAGCCCTCTCTCATTCTCCATATCCCCTCCTCCCCTCTTCCTCCCTTCCCCCTTCCAAAACTTCTCACAGAGGTGAATCTGCCCCTCCCCAACCCCCTCCCCTCTTTGGGTACGTCACTATTTCTCCTTAAAATAAAATTAAATGGAAATTTCTTAAAAACAACCTTTATAGGCCTATACTTATACTTACATGTATACGTATAGCGATTACCATTATAATGTAATATAGATATATGGACTGGACATGGCAGCCTTCATACATTCTAATGTGTAATCGATCACCAAGAGCATTCAATTAATTAGATGAAACACCTATCGTCAGGTGGGTGGTAAAGATGATTGCATCGACAGCTAAAGCCTCCTGATAGTCTTCAGACCCACACAAGCACACATTTGGGATACATGAGTACAATGGTACCACTTTACACATGACTCTTACACATGACTGTAGTGTGGTCACTTATTGATACTCGCCTGGTGTGTAGAGCGTTAATATGATGCCGGATCAGTGACCGATTTAATGGCGGAACCCCTTTATTCGAAACAATGGTACCACTTTTATGAATAGCCTGTCGCAACTTCTAATCGGCATCAAACGAACAAAAGATTATATAATCTATTGCGACTCTATTTCTATTTAAAAGCTCTTTGGTTGGTTGTATAGTTTTACTGGGTGAAATCTGAGTTGGTTGAGCCCAGGGTTGAATATGAATGGATGAAGGGGCTCTTGCCACAATTCATGCATTTTGTTGCATAGAACTTTTGCAATTCAAAGCTTTTGAGTAATAAACCACATATTCAAATTTTGCATTTTCAGATTCTGCAAGGAAATAGATAAATAAACAGAAAGATTTATTTTTTGTCTGAAGCATGCAAATTACATGAATTTTTCAGTACTTGCAAATTTTTTAGGCATTGAAAATACCTTGCTCTACAGGTTATTTGTCCTTCACCTTATAACAGTATAAGGTGAATGCTTTTGCAGGAAAGTACTTTGTTTCTGAAAAGTTTAGAATACACATTAGATCTAAATGTTTTGGATCAAAAAATTAAACAGTTCTAGTCCTGCTTGCTGGAAAAACATTCCACTTTACTATGTCAACAAGTTTGGTATGGGTATGAATGTGTTGAATTGTAATTATAGTTTCAACCAAATCAACACTGCATGCAAGAATGTTATTGACACCTTTCCTGTTTTTTATAACAACATGTTTAAAGGCCCATATAAAATTAACAGATGTGGAAATAGGAGTATAAAGTGACCAGTCGATACCAGTTGTAGTCCTACTAATTCATGGCATATTGGATGGCCTAGGGGAAAGTTAGCCCATATTAGCAAGACTATCATTGCCTTCAAGGTGAAACAAACCTACTCATGTTACCCTCTGGCCATGGGCTGGCCTGGTGTCAGATCTTACCCAGGGAAAGATGACATTCCAATATATGCCTTTAAAGTCTGGTTCAATACTAAATGTACTTCAAATAAAGCTGACATATCTGATTACTATACAATCAAATCATTTGGAACAATGATGCTGTAACTGCTAACAAGAAAACACTTTTCTATAGAGACTGGATTGATGCTGGCTTTATTTTTTATAAAAGATCTCTTTGATGATGATGGTTGAATCTACTCACTTGAGTATTTTAGGCACCGCATTCAGCGCACTGGCAACATTCTTTTTCAGTACCCACGGTACTTCGCTCTTTGCAATGCTCTGCCGAATGATTGGAAGAATGCACCAATTCTTGACCAAATTAGGACTGAATCAATTGTCTTTAATGCAGTCCCTATAGAAGCATGTTCTTCAAAGTTTTTTAGACATGCCATGGTTAATAAGACTTATGTTCCACCAATTTGTATGAACTATTGGTGTAGAAGATTCCCCAATTACAATTTTGATTGGGAAAAGATTTGGGGTTCAATACCATGTTGTACAGGCCAGGCTTATTTCACTTAATTGGAAAATTATTCATAACATTTATCCTACAAAAGTTTTATTATGTAAAATGGGGAAAGAAGATACAAATTTGTGCAATTATTGTAATGCTGTTGATCATCCAGAGCACTTCTTTTTTCATTGTAATAAGACCACTCCCATTTGGGAATTTGCTAACAGGGTTATTACACAAAGGCTTGGTAAGAACTTTAGGCTTTCAGTTGCAAATGTTTTTATTTAATTATCATAATGACATTACCAGTGATCGTTCAAAATATATCAATTATGTTATATGTGTTGGCAAAATATGCATTGGCAAATTCAGATACGGGGATCATCCTTGTCTTAGGCTGTTCCTCTTTAGGCAGGAACTTCGTATGAGAGGTTTGGTATGCGATGACTTTAGCTAGTTGATCGCAGATGAACAGTTACTTGGATGACTTCCGTGTCTGTTCTTGGCTTTGTCATTTTGCTTAAATTATTTGTTTGATTTTCTTATTATATACATGTACGTAAATCTACTATATATGGATTATGTGCAGTGCAATAACTTTTGTTGTTATAATATTTATAGTAAGGCATTTTGCCTGACATACTATGTCAAAAAAAACAAAAAACAAAAAACTGCTGACTTGCTGACAGCTTACTTCCGCCACTGGGGCGTAGGCCCTACACCTCCCAACAAGCACAAAAATGTTTTTAAAATCTTTATTCAAAACGTTTTAATAATATTTACCAAAAGTAAATATCTGAGTATATAAAGGTCATGAAAACGTTTCTAAAACGTTAATGTGAAATATTTTGGGCAAACATTTTTGCAAAATATTTTGCAAAAAACCGTTGAATGGAACAGTCCATATTTCACCTCATGAAATTATTCTTATAATTGTACTCATAAATATTTAATATTTGTATACAAACATGAAGCAGGGCCGGTATATGGTAATGTATGCCCAGAACAACATTTTTGCCCGGCATTTCTGCTGATTCCATGATTCGGTTGCCCTGGTAAATAACATGTTGTAAACAAAAAACCTAACAACTACAGGGTGTCCCAGAATGATTTGTACCGTGTTTGCAAAAATAACTAAAAATAGAAGACGGGCAGTGTATCTATTTTTGATACCAGCATTATAATGTTGGACATGTCTCCTACTTATTCTGTTAATTTCAGCACGCTACCTTTATTTGTTTTGGCGTGGCATGCAATAATGTAAAATCGATGAAAAACAACTCGCATACCTTTGAAAAATGGCACGATACGATTAAATGAAGAACGTGGGATGTTTGGCACAGCATTTCGACGACAACTACTGTTGGGGTTGCGCCTTAAAGCTTGCCGGACAGCTGCAATGTTCGTTCTAGTTCATACAGTCTTACGAGCACCTGAAGCTTCACTCTGCCGATTCCTAACAGTTCCGTGCTCGTCAAACTTCTTTACGTTAGGCCTATACACTATCGTTTAATGAATCTTCTTTGCGTCTCAACATAGCTGCCGGTTTGCCAGTAAGTTTTTGAAAGAAATCCACGCTGCTGTACAGTAAATTGAGGAGCCGTCTTTTCTGTACCACAACCAGTTCGATCTCTGCAAGCATTTCAAATGACATGGACCTCACACCACAATAACTATATTTAAAACTACCGCCAAAGAGAGAGTGGGATTAGGCCACAAATCCTTAATTCCATATAATGATTGCTTCGTAACGTCATAAATAATAGATAGATATCGGCTATTTAGTGGAAATATGAACAGGGCACAACTAAAATACCTGCATAACTTTTTCCAAATAACTTTGTGCTGAACGGTTAGTAATGTTACAGATTTTCAAAATAGGTTGCGTTGTCAAAACTTAGAATTCACCATTTTTACGCAATCTTCTATAACTTCTACTAGAAACGTCCAATTTTTAAAATCTAAAAAAATCTGAGAAAGCTAAATATATGTAGAACTTAAAATGCAAAACAATATGACCATTTAACATTCCCTTCATACCTAAAAAATTCCATCTTTCCCGGTATTGATCATTCTGGGACACCCTGTATAAATAACATGTATCTTCCCACACTTGCTGATTTTTGGAGTTGTTCAAATACTTTTCTTATTTTTCACATTTGCTCCCTTACTTTGTTTCTAACATTGTTGTTATAAGAAAAGATCTGTTAAGAAGTTCTTTGTTATAATTTTCAAAGACAGTGCAAACACTTTCTTCAAGCTAGGGGTTTTGGGAAAATAACAAAAATATTTGGGGGCCTCTCCGTTTTTATGATGTGTTGACAAAGACTTTGCAATTGCAATTTTACACAGAAATGAATAACTCTGTAACAAATAATAAGTTTAAGAAATTCTGATGATATACATGTTATTTATTTTACTTGACCTAATGAATGACTATTTAAAAAACAATCAATGAAAACATATTATTTATGAATTATCATCACTTTTACCAGAGTAAAACTTCTCAACCTTCGTAAAATCGCAATTGGCAGAAAACATCATTTTAAGTCTAGAAACACTAAATATGCAAAACGATTGCTAATTATGCACATTTTCTATTCTAAAAACATGCTATTAGCTTTGATAATAATTTTAACAATTAAAATCAACATTTACATTACAAATTAATGCCAAATTAATGTCAAATTGGCATTTATCTTTGAATTTGTTTAAAAATTGCCCCTTGAAAAACAATAAAATACAAAAAGAAACGTAATGTGCGTATTACTAATACGGTAGAAATGTGCGGCAATTGTGGATTTATTTTAAAATTTTAAAATTTAAAAAACACTTAACATCAGTATTAACCAATAATTTCAACAATTAGACAACATTCTTATTGAAAATAGTTGTTCACTTAATTAAAATTAACATTTTTCTTTGAATTTTGTTTAAATCGCCCTTTAAGAACAATAAAAAACAAAAGAAACACGTTGCATAGGTAAAATGTTTTTTATCGTCGTCTATCTCGCTTTGATTTGCTGTTGCTTGATAACCAAATGGGTGATTGAGCTCAAATAAAAAAACAAATTATAGCTTTATTTCTAAAAAATATCTTAAGCTGCAAATAATTCAAAATGATGTTATTTGGCTATATCACCTGTCCAGTCTTGCCTTAAGCGAGGAAGTAACCAGGAAATGCGCATACAAAGCGAGGAAAAATGACAAAAGAGGATTTCTTCAGTATAGGCAGAGCTCACTCGATAGGTCTATGAAAAACATCTGTTCATTTGAGATCACAATTATGAGTGGTACACATGAGTCAGAATAGATTACAAAAAATATCTGATATAATGTAATTTAATAATACAGCCTATTGCACATCATCACACAGTTTGTGTCTAGAAAATGTATCGCATAACCATGACTGGGAACCGCGATAAGGGCGCACACCACTAAATACTCTTCCCATTGAAATACGTGTAAAACACCGGTTTTCTTTGCTCATTTTGAGGCCTTTTGGGCTCGTTTTAAAATATTTTATGATCATCAGTCGATTGCAAATCGATGAAAGTTTAACATATGTTTCAAGGTATAGGGGTTCTTCCACCTCGTGTTCCCGCGAACAGCGCCCTCACTGTTTTTGACATGCTCTCAAGACTGCAAACCCGATTCTGCCATTTTTAATTCGCGGACCTATTTTCTCAATAATTATAAAAATGCGACTTTTTTGGCGACTCAAATTTATGTATAGGCTTCACACTTTTATTTAAGCTATAATTCGCCACTCTTTCTGATTAATTAGTCTAAAGACCAGCCCAAAATACCTCAAAAATTTTCCGTATTTTACCGGAACTTAGTAGGGTTGCACAAATGGCGCATTGATTTAGTGGTGTGCCCCCATAACTATCATCAGTAGATAGCACGATGGTTTTGAAACAACGTTGGTAGGCCTATTATGTTTCAGCACGGAAAATTATTAACATATCATTATTAGTGCTGATTTTTGTTAACAAACAGTATGACTCATTTAAAGTGTGAAGCTATTCATTTGTGAAAACAAACATAAGTGCATCCATCATAACCATGATAACAAACCAAAATAAACTAGGGGGTCATTCAAAAAGTTCTACCCCCACCCTCATGCATATCTCAGCTTCTGCATATTTGTTGCATTTATAATAACAAAAAACATTACTTTATAGTAAAGAAAAGATAATAATAAATAATAGATTCTCGTAATTACAATATAAAACCATGCTAAGTTTAAAGAAGCTTCCATTTACAGAAGCACAGCTATAAGGGCAAAGGTAGAACTTATTGAATGACCCTCGTAAAAGTGGCCGGGCCTGAGCGTCGAATGCACAAGCAGTTACCATGGTACCATGTTATACTCCTACACATGCACCCCGGTGATTCATTTGTTATAATGCAGTTTCCCAGGCTGTAATATAGACAATTTTATGTCAATATGCAGTTTGGACTTGAGCTTGACGCCCTCCAAACCAGGCAAAAAAAGTAAACGGATGAACATCATTAGAGCAGGTGCGAGTCTGAGGGCTAGGGCGGATGAACACCATTACATTAAGGGCTAGGACTAGGTTAACGTAAGCTTACATAATGGCAAAACGTTGAAAATAGAAGCCATATAGAAGCCAATACTGTTCAGGCTACTGCAGCATATTCATTTTAATAATAATTATATTTATATTTTCTTCAGAGAAGACGATTCCAAGGTTGACGATAATAATGTTGGAACAGCAAAGCAACCACGAATTGGATTGTACTGGAATAAATATGTTAGGCGTTGACGAGCTAGTGTTCATCTTTCACTTACTCACTCTGTATGAGAGACTTATTGCTATGAGGTAAGTTAGTTATACTACTATACCAAAATAATATTAATTTATTTACTTCATCTTCAAATTCAATGGTATAGGCCTAGATATAAAACGTTATTCAAAAGTATGGGCCACGCTATGAAACCATATAATCTGATGAAACCCTACGATACTGCAACTCTGATCAATTGATCAGCGCTCATATCTTATGCCAGGGGGGGGGCACACCAAAGAGTTTTGGTGAGTTTGTTTTTCGCGGTGGTGGGTCTTTGGGAGCTGACGTCGTACCGGTATAAGGGGGTCTTTCGGAGCTGCGAACAAGTAAAATGGGGGACATTTGGAGCTGCGAACAGTCAAAATCAAGGGGCTTTCTTCAATGTTCTTGGCTTTCTGGTAGAAAATTGCCTGAAAAAAACAGAAATATGAGGAATGAGAAATTTGGTGTCTTAAAGCTGAAATTATCAAAATCAAGGGTCTGTCGGAGCTCTAGTTTGGTCAAATATAGTCATCTCAAAAGATTTCATCCCTCTGCGACTTTCTGTTCGGAAGAAATGATGCTCTGAAAATCAGCTCGGAATCACCAAAAGACCCGCATTTTATTTTAAACATGCCGATTTTGCAGAGGATGGACAGAAAATTTAATGTTTTATGCAAAAAGATACATTTTAATTTTAATATTTGAATTTTGAAACGTGCAAAATGTGTCTATTCATGTTTTGAAAATCTTAAAATATAGACACATTATGCATACTTAAGCCAGCGTACCCCTCCCCCCTACATTTCTCTCTCTCACTTCAAAACTAGATTTAGAAAATTTAAGCAAAAATATCATGTTTTTATACGTTATTCAGATTTGGTATATATCTATTGCAAAAGCGCGCACGAAAGATATTTTGATACTTTTCTTGACGCCAGAGAATTTTTGGATAAATAAAAAATGTTGTGCTAAAAAATTAATCGCAAAAATTATTTAAAACATTTGCGAATGAATTAAACTATTTATTAAAACTTCCGCCTTTATTCTATATCTGTTAGGTACAGATCTAGAAGCGCATACTAACAAGACGCATTCAAAGCCTCTGATAAGCATGATAAGGGATCGCACCACCAAAGAGCCATCGAAATACACAGGAAAGAATATTATTCTTTTATTGCTATAGTGCAAATTTAACCTCCAAAAATCACTAAATTTCGAAACCGGACGTTGTTCAAATTAGACTTCTCCGTAGTCCACTTGCCCTTTGTGCATACTCTTGCTATTACATTGAGCATAAAAATCTGATTTGTATTAATATGTGTACAGTTGATAGATTTTCATATCCGTCACGTACTCCCTCTGTTTGTTAGCTTCCCAAGTGGACTACTGACTTTGGATTGCGGTTTACATATTTAACACGCCTGTCTATGGATGAGATTGTCGGATTTCTGGCCTACTAAAATTACCCATGATGCAATACATCTTTAAATGGATCTGGCTTGTGATTGGTCGCCCAGATCTCGCTATGGTTTAAATCCTCCTGGTACGTGTCATTACCATTAACTGCATCGTACACAACAATCTGTGGAATTTGTGGCGCTTTGTGCTGACGCGAAAGTTAAACTCTCACTTGGTGCATGGACGTAACGTCTTGCGCGTCTTGTACTTCCATACTTTGTGCTTGCGGTTAAATTGGATCGTTAAACAAGTATGATTGACAGTGCATTAGGGAAAAAGTCCGGGTTAAGATCTTGCTAAAAATGCAAAGTACATAGTCGAATTTTTTACTCGGGCTCTTGCGATTAATAAACTGGTAGGTTCCAAAATCAGAGTTGTTCAGTATTGAAGTGAGCCAGTATAATTATGCTAAGATATGTTGCATTCAATAACATAGACATAGGTTTATTAAACTTTTACTGTCACTAAAATTTTTATGAAGGCTTTTTTCAGCTTTCTTCATGTAGACCTGTTGGTCAGAAACATTCCATTGATAATATCACTTATTATATCACTTTTATATTGATATGTGTTTCAGTGGAAATAGCATATTTTGGCGACCATTATGGACGCCATCTTCAGTTAAAAAGATGTTAAGGACAAAATGGGCATGTATCATATTTATTTCTGTTAATTAGAAACATTCATTCATTGATAATTGATTATCATTAGATCATTTATATGTTGCTATAATTAAAGACAGAGATAAAAAGAATTTATCGCGTCTGATGTCACTGTCAATTACGATCCTTGATTGGTTAACACAGGTTAATCAGCGCGTAAAAGGAAGACCGATCTATCTGGTGCTGATCGGAGAAAAGGAATAGCAGCAAATGGCGAACAAATTACGTACTTTTACAACAAGCGGCTACGGGACGACAGGTAACCTTGTCAATCAAACACTCACGCTATTGTTCCCTCTCCGTGCATGTGACCGTTATCCACTCAATGACATCGATCGGAAGTCGGGGTCACGATACATTGATGATAGGCATCAATCGCAAACCATTATGTCATGCCCGCAAGCAGCACGTGTCGGCTGCCGGGCCGACTATGCCAAAATAGTTGGAGGGGAAACAAAGAAAGAAAAGAAACAAGAGAAAATAAAATAATAAATAAATAAACAAATAAATAAATATATAAATAAATTGATAATAAAAAGGCTTTTTTCAGCAAAGAAAAATCCACATGATCAGAATATTTTGTATTATTAATATTAATTTATTATTATTAGACACAGTGCGCTATACTACAATGCTAGCGTCGGTCCAAAAAATTAGCTTCTACCCGGCCTGTGCCTGCTGCATCACAGGGCGCCGCGGGTACTCCATAATAATCAATATTGGGTCAATCGATCAATTCGATGTCGATTGACAGGATAGCGGTCAACGGATTACTGCGTGACAACAATAGCTGACCGGAAGGTTACCTGTCGTCCCCTAGCCGCTTGTCTTTTACAAGGCAAAAAGCAGCTTTTCTAGGCATTGTGGACATGGTGCCTTCGGTTAAGAAAGTTTCCTACTATAAAGACCTAACTTTTGAGATGGTTTGCATGTCGAAAGGTGCAAAATTAACAATAAGGCGACCGGTTATAAATCCGCGTTCAGCAAGTCATCATCACGACACTTGTAAACAAACCGTGCTCGAAATTTGATTGACAGATGACGTCAAACGCGATAAATTCTTTTTATCTGTGGCTTTAATTATATGTGTTTTAAAGGCGGCAATGTTGGGCGCCATCTTGAAAATTTGCATGATCTGAATTTCTTACCCAAACTTGACATAGTCTTGACATATCTAACATGAAAATGCAAAGTAAGTCCGTAAAAGAGTCATGTACACGAACTCACCTCAGACATCGATGGGAAAGACAAAAGGAGACACCACAACAAAGTAAATACGTAAATACCGGTACTTGGCAATGTAAGAAAATAAACCTGAGGTAGCAAGAATAATGGCAATACATACAGCGGAACGTTGCAAATTAAAGGATAAGGCTTCATCCTCCTGAGGAACCTAAAGGATTTTATTTATAAGACTGCGCAAACTGTTTATTTTTAAATCAATTAACCATTTTGTTATTTATCCGTATCTTACAGAGTCTCTAAAACATGGTATTCTATATTAAGAGAGAAATCTTCTTGGCTCCGTGTTGATTTCACTGAAAAGGGACCTATCGTTGAAAAGGTCGTACAGGCTGGGGGAAGAAAACTACGGTACAATGTGCAGTGGCGTTTCCCATCTGAGGATGGTGACATACTAATGTTCTTAAGACATTATGGTGGCAGGTGCCTGAAGGAGATCCGTATTGGGTTTCTCACAAAAACCATCGTCGATTGTCTTAGTCAAAAGTGCCCCAATTTACGCACAATTCGTGGAGGTCAGTTACTCTTAAATAAGAAGGACGTCTTTTATTTTCCAGCGAATATTACAAGATGCGAATTAGAATCTCCTCCAACATTTGGACATATGGTCGACCCAGATGATGATGAATATATTGAAGGACTACAATATCGCGATGAGCAAATCTTAGGATTGCTTTCGCAGCAAGCAAAGCTACAATATGTAAAACTGGACAGGTTTTGGCTGTCAAAATCAGCCATGATTTCTTTGGCAAGTAAAGAAAAGCCTTTGCGAGAATTCCAGATTATCAATCCGATAGTTTCTGGGGAAAATTTTGGTTCCAAAGAATATCTTGATGAAGTTCTAACAGCCTCTGTTGGAAACATAGTAACATTAAAATGCTTACGAGTTGACTGCACCTCTACATCTAAGCGATTTGTAAGTCAGTTATGTCATTTTCCACATTGCATTGGTCAGTTTGAAAATCTGAAAACATTAGCATTAAAAGGTATTCAATGTTCGAAAGAGATGTTCGAATTAATGCTGCCAGGACTGCTGAATTTGGAATCCTTGGAACTGGAGGGAGCAACGATATCGAGCACCGCTGTGGAGCTGATTGGAAAGCGTATAAAGAAACTAAGATATCTTGAATTAGGAAATGGTTCATACGATGACGAATGTTTACAATATTTACAATGTCATCCTGCTTTGGAGATAGTGTGGATTTATAAAGATTATATTCACAGGAATCATATAAAAGAAAGTTGGCTTAGCGCCATATTTGATGTAGTTTTGACTCTGTTAAAAGTTAGGAATGTAAAGATAGAAGGTTACAAATTATCTGGGATTATTGATGAAGAGAAATATCCCAAACTACCAGAATGGGTTGGAATTGAAATGAATGACCTACCGGAAGAATTGATGTGTGATTAAATGAAAAGCCTGCATCTAAAAAAATGAAATCAAGTACAATCAGCCAGCAACTTATATAAATTGTTACAAAAAGCAGGGTAAATTATCACTACAATTATTTTTAAAATAAATATGGTCAAAAGCCAGATCAGACATACCAAATGTGTAACACCCAAAATCTTCACTGACAGTGAAGATGTAGCACATACAGCTTATATGTAGGAAAACACAACAGAAATGGTCAAACTCTTTTGTATGTGCCAATACGCAGTAGGAGTGACGTAATAATCGGATTAACTACCATAGCAATATATGAATACAATATTATTCTGAATATATCGCCCCACACTACAACGTTCACTCAGTAAGAGGTCAAAGAACAGGGATAAAAACCTGTATCGTAATTCTATAGAATATGCTTATTATGCTGGTCACTCGCACCTGTTACTGTTAGAGTGCAGCCTGCTTGTAGTGCAGGGCGATCTATTCAAAAACTGTATTCATCTATTGCTATGGTAGTTAATTGGATTATTACACCACTTTTACGGCGAATTGTGATTGTGCAAGTGTGACCGTGTGTGCAGATACACTAAGAACGTGTTTATAGTGAATATACCGCATTTTGAGTAGACCGTACAGATGAGTTGACTTCTGACTTCCAATGACTGACAGTATGCGCACGCATCATCACAATTACCATTGTTTTTATCATATTTTGTTCAGGGCTCGTGTTTTTAAACGTCCCGCCACTTCACAAAAAGACTGTTGAACAGTGTAGTGGTTGCATGGAGTTCACTCAAGCATAAAGATATACCAGTCCCTTGCCTTTGTTGATAAGCATTGAGGTCAACTCATCTATACGATAATTATTGTATAGTATATATATATATATCGTGATCGTATACATGACTCGAAAAAAGGGCCAAATTTAATAATATATATATATAAAATACATAAAACAGCGTAATTATGTTATAACAGCATGATTTAGCTCGGGTTTCACACCTGAAAACGCGATCATCAGATAAATAGCTGAACACTAAACTGTAACAGTTCATGTGTTCAGCTATTTATCATAATTACGCTGTTTTATGTATTTTATTACACGCTCTACTATCTAATAGTATCGAGCACTATTTTCAGCTGTTTTGATTAACTATATATATTATACATATATATATATGTATATATATTATTAAATTTGGCCCTTTTTTCGTCTTTCAATGTAACCAATTTGTCCCTGATAATTTTGCTGATCATGTTTATGCGCATTATTTTATTAATGTTATTTATTAATTACTGTTTTATTAAATGTATTTATGAGTGCCTTTGTGCGGTGTGTGGGGTGTGTTGGTGGGGGTGCGCATGTGAGGTGGGGGGGGGATATGTAGGGGTGCGTGCTCTATGAGTAGGGGTGTGCGTGTGGAATTTTGCCTCATGCAATCAATATCTGTTTGAAATTGTGCCTTTATGTATATTTTTTATGTTTTGTTAATGTTATTTATTAATTATTATATTTATTGTGCCTTTATGTATTAAATATCAGATTACGCAATTCAAGTCCAGAAATTAACTCACGTTTTAGACGTTTCATCTTCCGTGCGGAAGATTTCATCAGTGATACGCCGATACAGTCGCTGCACCACCCCTGGTCCTCCTACTCTCATCCTCAGGGTGTGTAGTTGTTTGCAGTAGCTGATCGTATAGATGACTCAGAGAATAAGTTCCTTCATCGCGATTGATGACGTTGTCCCCCCGCTTTCTGATCCACATGGCCTCTCTGATCCATCGCGTTTGTTTACATGAGTCTTTATCCACGACTTTTGCCCTTCCCCAATAATGACATGGTTTTGTTGTGAAACATGGTCTGTAATTGCTGACTATGCCTATTTCCTCAATCAACTGAGTCCTTCCTTACCTCTCAGGTAAATTTTCTTGTCGCTAACTTATCCGATTCCTTTTGATGCTCTTTCATTCTCACGCTAAACTACCTGTGCACAAGGAGCGTAACCAACCTGACTGCGTAGGAGACTAACTCTTGAGGCCGAACTCCCTGTCCTGATCCAAAAAGTGCGAGATATTTCGAGTGATGGAAGTGAAGTTTATGATGTACGTTATTTCTTTGCAAATTTCCAGTGTTTTTCGCGTCCAAATGTATTGGGAACTTTTCACAATTATTGCAATACAACAAGAGTAAACTTAGATGAAACCATCACTACAGATAAAGTGCTCAACTAGAAAGGAGCAGAAATATAATATAATAGCTTATAATGATTGCAATAACTATTTTATCATTTTGGAAGAAAAAAGAACTACTTAGTGAAATTGACTATCTCAGGGTTACAGTAGCCCCAGATATTCCCCAGATGCAACGAATGAAAGTCGACGGTAGATTCAAGATGATGACATTTTCGTGCGAATCAAACTTGTCAGCAGATATTGATGCCCCGGATTGATGCTTTATTGAAAAATATCCTAGTGTAAAATACAAAATGCAGGTTGCTCACAGATACTAGAAATTGCAAATGCAATGACATACTATGTAAACACATTAAGGGAACAAACCAAAAGATAGACTTGTTTCAAGTCCTTTGGCGTCCATAGTTAGTGAACGTAAAATTCATGGAAGCTTTACCACATCTTCCAAAAATTTCTGTTTCAAAATTGTGAAGTTATTCTTTCGAAATAATTATTTTCCATCATAACTTTGTAAAAATCTATTTGACATTTGAATTGTTAGGCCAGATAGTGGACTTTCTTATCTTACTTTACTCCAGGCATACTGTGCACTGCAGGGTAGTGTTTGAGCAGAATGCCCACCATGCCCACAAGGCACAAATCCTCCCTAGCTCATGATGTAGCCAGCGCCTTCGTCCTACACAAAAAATCTGACCTGACTAAAATTTTGAAGAGTCCAGTTCTACCACTGATTATACATGGGTCCTATGAACACTGATGAAGAGCATGAATAGAGACAAAGTAAGGAGAAAGTCTTGATCAAGGCTAACCAAAAGATCGATGACGTCCTATAAACGAGTTTCGTTTAGGGGAGGGGGTAAAAATACTCGATTACGTTTGTACAAAAACATCGGTCTGAAGAATGTGTCATTATTATTAGTATGTCAACATTTTCAACATTTCTTTATTACGTTTCTGGCAGGGAGGTAGGGGTTCGGTTGAGAAACGAAACTAGTTTATAGGACGTCATCGATCTTTAACAGTTCAGTGTTCAGCTATTTATCTGATGATCGCCGTTTTAGGTGTGAAACTCCGAGTAATAAATCATGCTGTTATAACATAATTACGCTGTTTTATGTATTTTATTACACGCTCTACTATCTAATAGTATCGAGCACTATTTTCAGCTGTTTTGATTAACTATATATATTATACATATATATATATGTATATATATTATTAAATTTGGCCCTTTTTCGTCTTTCAATGTAACCAATTTGTCCCTGATAATTTTGCTGATCATGTTTATGCGCATTATTTTATTAATGTTATTTATTAATTACTGTTTTATTAAATGTATTTATGAGTGCCTTTGTGCGGTGTGTGGGGTGTGTTGGTGGGGGTGCGCATGTGAGGTGGGGGGGATATGTAGGGGTGCGTGCTCTATGAGTAGGGGTGTGCGTGTGGAATTTTGCCTCATGCAATCAATATCTGTTTGAAATTGTGCCTTTATGTATATTTTTTATGTTTTGTTAATGTTATTTATTAATTATTATATTTATTGTGCCTTTATGTATTAAATATCAGATTACGCAATTCAAGTCCAGAAATTAACTCACGTTTTAGACGTTTCATCTTCCGTGCGGAAGATTTCATCAGTGATACGCCGATACAGTCGCTGCACCACCCCTGGTCCTCCTACTCTCATCCTCAGGGTGTGTAGTTGTTTGCAGTAGCTGATCGTATAGATGACTCAGAGAATAAGTTCCTTCATCGCGATTGATGACGTTGCCCCCCCCCCCTCCCCCGCTTTCTGATCCACATGGCCTCTCTGATCCATCGCGTTTGTTTACATGAGTCTTTATCCACGACTTTTGCCCTTCCCCAATAATGACATGGTTTTGTTGTGAAACATGGTCTGTAATTGCTGACTATGCCTATTTCCTCAATCAACTGAGTCCTTCCTTACCTCTCGGGTAAATTTTCTTGTCGCTAACTTATCCGATTCCTTTTGATGCTCTTTCATTCTCACGCTAAACTACCTGTGCACAAGGAGCGTAACCAACCTGACTGCGTAGGAGACTAACTCTTGAGGCCGAACTCCCTGTCCTGATCCAAAAAAGTGCGAGATATTTCGAGTGATGGAAGTGAAGTTTATGATGTACGTTATTTCTTTGCAAATTTCCAGTGTTTTCGCGTCCAAATGTATTGGGAACTTTTCACAATTATTGCAATACAACAAGAGTAAACTTAGATGAAACCATCACTACAGATAAAGTGCTCAACTAAAAGGAGCAGAAATATAATATAATAGCTTATAATGATTGCAATAACTATTTTATCATTTTGGAAGAAAAAAGAACTACTTAGTGAAATTGACTATCTCAGGGTTACAGTAGCCCCAGATATTCCCCAGATGCAACGAATGAAAGTCGACGGTAGATTCAAGATGATGACATTTTCGTGCGAATCAAACTTGTCAGCAGATATTGATGCCCCGGATTGATGCTTTATTGAAAAATATCCTAGTGTAAAATACAAAATGCAGGTTGCTCACAGATACTAGAAATTGCAAATGCAATGACATACTATGTAAACACATTAAGGAACAAACCAAAAGATAGACTTGTTTCAAGTCCTTTGGCGTCCATAGTTAGTGAACGTAAAATTCATGGAAGCTTTACCACATCTTCCAAAAATTTCTGTTTCAAAATTGTGAAGTTATTCTTTCGAAATAATTATTTTCCATCATAACTTTGTAAAAATCTATTTGACATTTGAATTGTTAGGCCAGATAGTGGACTTTCTTATCTTACTTTACTCCAGGCATACTGTGCACTGCAGGGGTAGTGTTTGAGCAGAATGCCCACCATGCCCACAAGGCACAAATCCTCCCTAGCTCATGATGTAGCCAGCGCCTTCGTCCTACACAAAAAATCTGACCTGACTAAAATTTTGAAGAGTCCAGTTCTACCACTG
The DNA here is from genome assembly GCF_039555335.1 of Amphiura filiformis. Classification (NCBI taxonomy): domain Eukaryota; kingdom Metazoa; phylum Echinodermata; class Ophiuroidea; order Amphilepidida; family Amphiuridae; genus Amphiura; species Amphiura filiformis. The sequence goes on along the minus strand of NW_027305514.1, from coordinate 296,602 downwards.
ATTATACATGGGTCCTATGAACACTGATGAAGAGCATGAATAGAGACAAAGTAAGGAGAAAGTCTTGATCAAGGCTAACCAAAAGATCGATGACGTCCTATAAACGAGTTTCGTTTAGGGGAGGGGGGTAAAAATACTCGATTACGTTTGTACAAAAACATCGGTCTGAAGAATGTGTCATTATTATTAGTATGTCAACATTTTCAACATTTCTTTATTACGTTTCTGGCAGGGAGGTAGGGGTTCGGTTGAGAAACGAAACTAGTTTATAGGACGTCATCGATCTTTTGGTTTGTTCCCTAACTAATCCTGTTTAATTTCTACTCCTTAGCTTAGAGAAGTAGATTTCGGCAGTTTTCTTCAACAAAAGTGGATGATATTTAATGCTGGCAACTTATAACTTGTATCAGTGATGTATATCGTTCGAGTCCGGACTCGGACTCGAGTCCGGACTCGAGTCCACTTTTTCATGTTTTATCGGACTCTGACTCGGCTCGGACTCGGACATAAAAAGACGCGGCTCGGCTCGGACTCGGACACAAAAGGACTCAGACTCCAAGCCGAGTCCGGTCCGAGTCCATGTAATTAAATCCATGTTAAATGTGAACTGATTATACCTAAAAATGTCAAAATAGATCTAAAATTTGATTTGAAATTGGTTGACGTCACTAAAATTGGGCTGTCAGATAAGTCATCTGTTATGTATCCTACATATCCACCATAATTATTATTTAGGTGAAATGATTAGCATAATCATATTATTGTTAGCATTGATAAAATAAACAGGTTAGGTCTTGATAATTAATTATGCATAATTTTAATAAATACTGTATAAAAATATCTAAAACATCTTTCATGGAACTTTCTAATTCATGAAACTCAGTGAAAAAGATACAAAGTGCACACTGGACCATGCAGTATGCAATATGCATTGCAGCTCATCCTATAGTGTATAGCATTAGGAAATGAATTTGGAGAAATCCTTCTGTTAATAAAATACTATGCTGAGCCACCAGCCTGGGTGGTTCACGCTCCAGTTATTTCAGATGATTGAGCTCAGAAATACATCAAAGAATGTCTTCCAATTCATGAAAACAAATAGATAATCAGCTTATCGGATTAAAAGCTTAGAGGGAAGGTCTTGCTGCTCAGCGAGTGTTTGTAATTATCAAATTCATTCTCTAATGGTAACTTTGTGCTCCTCCTTACATACATGTATGGGTATGGTTATTACATAAGGTATTTTACATTCTGTCGGTCTCTCGCGATAGATTCGGCTGTTCCATCTTGTGCCCTCAGACACAGGGGCTATCACAAAACATGTCATATGATAAATATACCTCTTTGTGAAACAATTTAGAAAGTTTGATTTCTTATCAGGGGAATACGCTCCCAATAAATTACAAAAGGAAAATTAATGCAAATTGATGTGTTCTACGCGGAGAAAATTGACTGGGAATCAAAGGCCCACAATCCAATAGGGATGTCGTGAGGGCAGAGGATGATTTAAGCACTTCCCAGCAAGTCTTGCGGTTAGCACAGCTGTGTGAGTGAACATGACACCACTGCCCGCCCACTGCATACACACGTGCATGGTGAAATTTGAATTTTGACAGATATATTTACAATAAATACACCTACAAAAGGTTGGTCGATTTCACATTTTATGTTATCTACAGAAGGTGTGAATTATCCTTCATGCATACATCACTTTAGATCTGAAATCGACCACGTAATAATGACACACGGGCAATTCTAAAACAACATATTTTGCACAGAGTTCAATGGGATATGAAAAGTAAAGTGGCAGTTGAAACTCTAGTGATAACACTTTTACAGTGCATGATGGGGCTTCCTTAAATCATCCTCTGTCGTGAGGGTGTCCCCTTTGACAGATGTGAGAAATGGGTAAGTGAACTAGATGGAACAACCCTGACTGAGAGAATACATAAATGTGTAGTTTCCGTCGTTTTATCTTTTCAGTTTCTGTTTCCGTAACCGTAATAGTTTTTGTAAGTCATTGTTATTCTGAAGTGGTAGTCTCCCAGGTGTGACCAGTCTTTTATTCTAGCCTTTTGTTAGTTACTGAAAATTTGAAGCTCGTGAATTTCAGTTTTCGTTTTGGTAAGTTATATCGATTTTTTACATAAATCCTTGAGATGTGCGGTTGGGTGCTAATCTAGACAAAAGAAGAGTCTAAATTTTACGGTCCTAAATTCGCGGGAAATTGTACGTCTTCAATTGACTTGTGTTTGGTGTATATGCACTTACGCCTAGACGTAAGTGGCTCTTTAAAATAGTTTTGCAGTGAAATATATACTGACCATGTTGCCAAGTTATAAGCAAATTGGCGATGAAAGGAGCGTCTAAAATACTCAAATATCTCCCAATGAGGCGCGTACAAGTGGTGATTTGGTAATCATGTTTGATATTGAAATGCAATACAAAAAATATGCATTGGAGCAAAGATAATGTATTCTATTCATTCGTACCAATGGCAAGCTAATCTGATAATTGGTTGGGTCTATATGCAAGGCTCGGGTTTATTTTAAATGTTTATTTTTGCAGAGCTTATTTTCAGTCATGGATCATACTGATAAATTTCGCAAGGAAGGGGAGGGAGGGAGGGATACTTGAGACTGAACAAGTGAGAGTAGGAGGGTGAGGAAGAAAGAAAGGAGAGGGATAGACGGAAAGACAAGAAAGAGAAGAACTCGAGAGGAGAGAGAAGGAAACGGGTAGAGAGTGGGGAGACTGATCATTCGGAGAGCGGGGGGATGAAGCAAAATAGGGAGATAGACATTGATACGAGGGCAGGGCGAAACTGCGGCCCTGCACAGGTGCACTGGGGTGCGACATGCTTATAAGCGGATCTTTTGTGATTTTCAACGTGTCATAATCATGATAATAATGTGAATCAATTTTTAAATTGATAAACAGTGTCAAACACGAGAGGGCGCTAGACCATTAAAACACCGGTCAGACATCGGTTTTCCATACTCTTTTATCTCCACTCCAGCCTTTTAATATTGACACAGGCAATCATCTCTATTGAAATAAGCTGATTGGTACTTCAGAGTTAACAATGAAATCAGATCACAGTAAACTTACTGAATCCCTTGCGTTTTCGTATCTGAACAATAGAGTTACGGAAACTGAAAAGATAAAAAGACCCTAACCGTCGTTTTATCTTTTCAGTTTCTGTTTCCGTAACCGTATCCGTTTTTGTAAGTCATTGTTATTCTGAAGTGGTAGTCTCCCAGGTGTGACCAATCTTTTATTCTAGCCTTTTGTTAATTACTGAAAATTTGAAGCTCGTGAATTTCAGTTTTCGTTTTGGTAAGTTATATTGATTTTTGACATAAAACCTTGAGATGTGCGGTTGGGTGCTAATCTAGACAAAAGAAGAGTCTAAATTTTACGGTCCTAAATTCGCGGTAAATTGTACGGCTTCAATTGACTTGTGTTTGGTGTATATGCACTTACGCCTAGACGTAAGTAGCTCTTAAAAATAATCTTGCATTGAAATATATACTAACCATGTTGCCAAGTTATAAGCAAAAGTCTTTCATATTGGCGATGAAACGAGCGTCTAAAATAGTCAAATATCTCCCAATGAGGCGCGTACAAGTGGTGATTTGGTAATCATTGCATTGGAGCAAAGATAATGTATTCTATTCATTCGTAGCAATGGCAAGCTAATCTGATAATTGGTTGGGCCTATATGCAAGACTTGGGTTTATTTTAAATGTTTATTTTTGCAGAGCTTATTTTCAGGTATGGATCATACTGATAAATTTCGCAAGGGAGGGGGAGGGAGGGAGGGAGATACTTGAGACTGAACAAGTGAGAGTGGGAGGGGTGAGGAATAAAGAGTGGAGAGGAGAGACGTAAAGACTAGCAAGAGAAGAACTCGAGAGGAGACAGTAGGGACCGGGGAGGGAGTGGGGAGACTGATCATGGGGGGGGCAGGAGGAATCAAAATAGGGAGATGGACATTGATACGAGGGAAGGGCAACACTGTGGCCCTGCACAAGTGCATTGGGGTGCAACAGGCTCATAATCGGACCTTTTGTGATTTAAAGGCTTATTTTCAACGTTTTTATAGAAAAACGTGGACTTTGTCATTCGGATTGGCATGCATTTTGTCAAATTAATGTAGATCAATTTAAACATGTCTGACGAGAGGGCGCTAGACCATTAAAAACACCGGTGTTAACACCGGTGTTTCATAACTTCGTCTCTCCCGCTTTTATTGACATAGGCATCCCCTCTATTGAAATAACCTGATTGGTACTTCAAAGTTAACAATGAAGTCAGATTACAGTAAACTTACTGAATCCCGTGTGTTTTCGTATCTGAACAATAGACTTACGGAAACTGAAAAGATAAAAAGACCCTAAGAATAAATATGCCAATTCACTGTCTCACAGTGTCGACGTCCTATACGATAAATATAAATTTAATACTCCGGTGGTGAGCGACGGGCGAGTGGTATTTCACCGAACGCAAGAAAAGGAGTTCTATCTGATTGGCTAGCAATCGATCGCTTAGGTCGCTTAGTAGTCAACTACAAATTCAAAACTGAGCAATGTGTTCAATTCGATTGAAATCGATATTCTATTATTGCCGTAGATAAAGAGAGTGATAGTGTGTCAATAATGTACATTGTATCGCAGCTGGATTTTACATGCATTCCTTTATTATATTATTATTTTCTCAAAGAGTTGAATATGATCACAATTTTTACCCAGGATTTCAAATTTTTTACCCGCAAATTGCAGTTAAATATATCCACAGCAAAATACCGGTCCTCACTAATTAGTGTATTTAATTTCCAGTTAGTGTATTTAAGATAAAACCTGACAACAAATAACATTTTCTTGCAATAGAAATATCATATTGGATACTGATATGGTAGGCCGCAACCGCCACAACGTGGAGCTGCTACGCGTAGCTGACTTTTTGCTCCGTGGAGCCAAATTGACCAATCATGATCATGTTAGAGTTTTTCATTACTCGGAGGTAAAACTGACCAATTAAGTACGACTTACTCATTACGTGAAGCGAATTTATTCATTAAGAATTTGCCAGACGAGCGTCACGTAGTTGCAAGATATCCTCGGTCACGAAAGTTATGATTCAAAAAGTAGTTTATGAAAAGTACGAACTGACTTATTATTAAGATGGACATGCACTCATAAGAAACTCATACAGTATTGTACATAACTATATAGCTAGATAAACTATGCACACAGTTCTGCGATCTGCAGTGTATCGCCGGGAGCTAATTTGTATAACTTGCGCGGTGTCCTTGCGGAATTCGACCTTCAGCAAACTGCAAACCAGTTCGGATTTACTTTATATACTAGTAGTGGCCATACATACTGTAGTTACTGTCCGTTTTCCTATACACAATACTCAGTGCGATCACCATTGACGCGTGACCTCTACAAATAGTGTATGTTAGAAGTATAGGCCATTGCCTAGTTGACGTCACTGTGTAAAAAATAACCGGCCAATATTTAAAGTATTCTCTGAAATTCTAGAAAATATAGTTTTTTAACATGTCCTAAATTTTTAGCTAATTTAGGTGTTTGGAAATATTGGTACTTTAGTGTTTTAGGAAGGATATGTAAACGACAGATAACACCAAAAAATATGAAGAAATTATTTCTAAACCGTGTTAAGTCATTAAGCTTCTCATTTTCAAGAACGCTGGTTAACAATAAGCAGACTATTGTCTCATTTCGTAAACAAAAGCCCACAGTATTGTTACCTTGCGTTCGCTTTATAATCGTTCACCCAACTGAAACTCTAATACCAGCTCATTGCTCATTGCATAGGTAAAACAGACACAAGTGCAGTGTGTATTTAACCAGAGAAGATCTGATGTAACATAGTTGAGCTGTTTTCATTGAGTGTTATCTTGGTTTAATAGCTTTTAATGGGGTTTAAGTCCTCCAAAGGTCGTGGTGAATTCTACTGTAGACATGACTGCATCATGATTATTTTAAAGTCAACAACACATACTGCAGTTACTGTCCGTTTTCCTATACACAATACACAGTGCTCTTTCCCATTGACGCGTGACCTCTACAAATAGCCCTACGTTAAAAGTATGGGGATATGACTAGTTAACGTCGCTGTGTGAAAAATAACCGGCCAATATTAAAAGTACTCTTCTAGAGTTCTAGAAAATATAGTTTTTTAACATGTCCTAAATTTTTAGCTAATTTAGATGTTTGGAAATATTCGTACTTTGGTGTTTTAGTTAAGGTGGCTGTGTACTCTCAGACATGCATGTAGTAAAAGTGCAATAACTTTGTAATTATTCATGAAAGATATATATAAAAGTATACATTTTTATAAAGGCAAGACATCAATAAATCTTAATATAAATACAGATTTGGGGTAAAAACAACAATTATGAAGAAAATCACAAAAAGTGAGTTTTTGGCAATATTTGTTAGGTACATCATAACAAAAAACACTCTTTCCAAAATATTTTATTTTGTTTTTAGCTCAATCTTGAGGCTCCATTCCAAAAAGGTTTTTTATTTTTTTGATATTGGCCTTATTTTTGAGATATTGACCATATAAGGCATCAAATTGAACTTTATAAAATTCACAAATGCCTATTTGCACAAAATGATGCCTAAAATCGGAAATAGACCAAAATATAAAAAATGAGAAAACTGTTTCTTGAGTCGATCATGCTTTTTACGATGATCATATTTGCTTACCTATAGATGCTGTATTTATTGAGTTATCGTGTACCTAAATCGTCATTTTACCGAGAAAATGAACATTGAAATAATGGCCGTTGAAGTTTAAAGTGGTCACATTTTGCACTTTCATCGAATCTTACAGGAGAATGCGGCAGTTTTCGTTTTTCTACCTTATATTACGTGTACATCGGGCAAATCCACAGCCCCTTGAGAAGTTTGAGCGAAATCCATTCATAACTTGATATTTAATTGGGGGAAAGAACTTGAAAAAACCCACATTTTATCAGCTAAAACGGAGCCATTTGACCGCTAGGTTATTGTGAAATCAGTGCTTCCGTGTTGCTTCCATAAGATGCGCCGCGCATGCAGATAAGCGTTGCGTATGCGTAGCGTATTTGTGCGTTAACAAATTGCGCGATACGCAACGCGATGCATTGTTGCGCGCGTGTACCCTGCTGGTACAACAAAGATTTTCTTTCCTTTTCAATTTCAAATACGTGTGGAATAGTGAAATAAAATCCTTAAAATATTGCAGTTGGAGTTTACAAATCTGGATTTTCATTCCTTGTATGTATAAAAAACATAACAAAGTACAAACTTATCAAAAAAACTCAATTTTGCGAAAGAAACCATGTCTAGAGTACACAGCCGCGTTAATGTTATAGGTAATAGTACATTGCCTAGTTAACGTCGCTGTGTGAAAAATAACCTGCCAATATTAAAAGTACTCTTCTAAAATTCTAGACAATATATTTTTGTAACATGTCCTAAATTTTTAGCTAATTTAGGTGTTTGGAGAGGGTCGTACTTTTGTGTTTAAGGAAGGATATGTAAACGACAGATAACACCAAAAATATGAAGAAATTATTTCCAAACCGTGTAAGTCAACAATCATTATGTTGCTCATTTTCAAGAATGCTGGTTTACAAAAAGCACGCCATTGTCTCATTTCGTGAACAAAAGTACACATACCATTGTTTCCTTTCGTTTCCTTTATAATCGGTTACCCAACTGAAGCTATAATACAAACTTTATTGCGATATCGCACATGAAAACAGTCACATGTGCACAGCCAGAGAAGATTCGATTTAATCAGTTGAGCTGTTTCAATGAGTGTTATCTTGGTTTAATAACTTTTAATGGGGTTAAGTCCTGCAAAGGTCGAGATGAATTCTACTGTAGACATGACTGCATCGTGATTCAACAATATGATCACCGTGATAGTATGACAGTATCAGTACCATGGGTACGTTGTGGCGGTTACGGCCAGCCATATACTGATCATGCGAAAATCGTAAAAACATAGAATAGAAACAGTGTGGCAGGCTCTTAAAATCTCAAATTGTATGCTTAGCCTAAGTCGCTCGGCCTATCTCGAATAAAATCACCATGCGTAGCTGTTGAAAAACGTGAGGATTCATCGTACTATCACGGCAATTTTTGACACGAAGATATAGTGATGATGACGGTGTGTGTCTGCATTTTATGAACTGAATTATATTTTTCATTTTTATAAAATGTAGTGTTGTGGAGTATAATTAATTTACTATTCATCCATTCACTATCCAAAATCACAATACCTACAAATCTGTATAATGAGACCTTCCAAAATAGTGGTACCCAACGTACTTCTACCGGGTTATTTTTAAAGTGTTGAGAAAAACCTTCCAATTTCAATAGAATTTCTGGTACACTCTCACTCAATGCTTTGGAAACACAAAAATCCCGTTAGGTCTCAGCGAATGTTAACACTTTTCTTTCATGACTTTCTTTGAAAGTGGATATTTTTCAAATAAGTAACAAAAACTGGGTGTCTAAGTTAATTGGACAGACAATAGTGGCGTCGATTTGTGGATGAAGAGGAATGGGTTTTTGGCATTGAAGAAAATAGGGGGGGGGGGGTACAGGACTTTGGCATTTTTTTTCATAGGGCATTATGTAATTATTTATTGTTACATTATCCAGAGATGGAACCGAACCGAGACTGGGGGCCAGTCTAGGACGCAAAATCCTTAGGGTTAGGGTTACTGTCTGTTCAATTAGCTTTATAGATTCTTGTATTTTTAAGATATTTGAAAAAATAAAAATTGTGATATGATCAAAGTAAAGTGTTAGCACAGCCTTAGACCCAATGTGATTTATACTTTTCAAATTCCAAAGTTCAATTTAAAACCCCATTTCTTTTCAATTTTGCCTCATTTTAGGCAGTTACTTGGGTCCACTAAAAGGGTTCGCGACCTTTTCACAAATCGAGTGGGACGGTCCATTCTCAACTTAGGGTATAGACCATATCGAATCTGTCCACCAATTTGTCCTGCCATTTTAATTGTTATGCCGTTATTTATTTATTTATTTATTTATTTATTTATTTATTTATTTATTTATTTATTTATTTATTTATTTATTTATTTATTTATTTATTTATTTATTTATTTATTTAATTTGGCACAAGGTCAGGCAGATCCAATATTTATTAATAATAAATTGAACGATTGCCCTTACATTAAAATCAGAACATTACTAGAAAATACATATAATCAAGACAGAATAAAATAAAACAAAAAATAAAATACGGCGAACTGGTTAGAGGAGGTGGGACTGAATGGTCAATTTGAAGGCCTGCAGGGAAGAAGCGTTGACAATTATAGCCTCAGGGAGATAATTCCAGATGGAGGAGACAAACGGATATAATGTTCTCTGGGACAATGAGAGCCGGCCCCTAACATAACATAACATAACATAACATAACATAACATAACATAACATAACATAACATAACATAACATAACATAACATAACATAACATAACATAACATAACATAACATAACATAACATAACATAACATAACATAACATAACATAACATAACATAACATAACATAACATAACATAACATAACATTAGGGGCTGTGCAATAACTATGTGTACCCCCGGGGTAGTGAATTCTCAATATGGTCTGCCAAAATCGCTTGCCCCCACCCCCCCCCCGACATGCCAAGGCCTTTGCCCCCCCTTTTGACGTGCCAAAAAATCTTTTGCCCCCCCCGGCCCCTTTACACATGCAAGATTTCGGTGAACCCGAATTTAAAACCTTAAATTGTCTTATCATTATAGTGCAAGCGCAGCGAACAGGATATTTTGCATAAATATGAACGTGTTCCTAATACTCGGGGAGCTAGGACCACTTTCTGTGCACCCCTACAGGACCAAACCAAACCAACTTTTTTAGGTTCCTGAGATGACCCCAAAACATAATCAGGATGTTCCCAAAAATATAAACTGGCCCCGGGGTAAAAGGTCATCGAACTTTGCATAGGGTCAAAATTTTAAACTTGCTCAAATTGTGTTAAAAACCATTCCAATGTATTCCCCTAGTCACAAGGATTCAGAAAATGTATAGTTTGACCTATCTAGGACGTATTGTTCTTGAGTTATAACCAAAAAGGTCAAAGGTCACATGTTTGCCTCTATAGGGGTCGAAAACAACAAAGTGCTCCGATTTTGCCAAAAGAGGTGTCAAATTGTTCGTTTTAGTTAAACAAATCAAATAAGGATAGGATTATAATATCTTGCTTCGTTACCTAGTTACCTAGGTAACACAGCAAAATAGGTCAAGTAGGCCCTACCATTGAGGCCTATTGACCTTGACCTATTTTGCTATGAACAATTTGAGCAAGTTTGAAATTTTGACCCTATGCAAAGTTCGATGACCTTTTACCCCCCCTCCCCCCTTGGGGCCAGTTTATATTTTTGGGAACATCCTGATTATGTTTTAGGGTCATCTTAGGAACCTAAAAAATTTGGTTTGGTTTGGTCCTGTGGGGGTGCACAGGCGTAGGCCTAATATAGAAACGGTGCCCAAAATATGTGCACAAAAATCGCTTGCCCCCCCTTTTTTGACTTGCCAAAAATGTTTTCCCCACCCTTTTTGGCCTGCCAAAATTCTTTGCCCCCCTCCCATAATTCATCGGAGGTACACATAATTAGGTCCTAAAGTTGCACCACCCCTTAATCTGTTTTAATTTACACACGCGGCATATTCTATTATCTCGTATATACTTTATTATATCTAGGGTGTCATAATTATGATAATATAACATAAATCATTATTTATAATTTGTATTTGTCCACTTACCATGCTATATATAGCACTTGCGATAGATCCTTGCCTCACCCCACAGCAGCAACATCTTTGCATCACTGCCATTTTGCGCTGAAATTAGGTAGTCCATGTATTTCAGCCATTCAATGTAGGCCTACCTATATGGATAATTAAGCAGGTGACGTATTTGCCAAGTCTACAGATGTATTTCGCCGAATACAACCATCATGAACCATGTTTGAATGTCACTGTACTTCCATCCCAAATAACAACAATTCAATCAATCAGTCAATCTATCTATCAATCAATCTATCTATCAATCAATCGAATCAATCAATCATTCAATCAAGTCTTCACTCTTCAATCAATCAATCATCTGACTTGATTCCGTTTAACCCGATCCATGTATAAATCTAAACAATAATGAATATGTTAAATAATTAATCAAGAAATGTTCTTAAAATGTTTTTTTTTTTTTAAACGTTTTAATAACATTTAAATGTCGGGTCATATAAAGGTTATGATAACGTTTTTAAAACGTTATTGGAAATGTTTTGGGCAAACATTTTTCGCAAAATATTTTTTCAACCTCAAAATAACATTCTGTTTAGAGTGTTTTATATCAAGTTTTCAAAAAAATGTTTGGAATGTTATTAAACCGTTTTTATACCCTTTATATGACCCGACATTTAAACGTTTTTTGTTAAACATTTTGTGTTGCTGGGCAGTAGATTATCAAACAATGTTTTTTAATGTTATGAAAACGTTTTGTACCCTTTATATAACCCGTCATTTAAACGTTTTCTGACAACCTTTTATAACCTTTTGCGAATGATGTCCAAAACGTTTTGTGTTTGCTGGGTATACCTGATATAAGATATTTATGCCTCATTAAGGCTGCGTTCACATAGAAGTATACTATTCGGGTATAGGCCTACGGTGCACGTTCAGGTGCACGCGTATATACAGGGTGAGTCAAAAAAAGTGCAATAGAGAAAAGAATCTATTTTCATTTAAGAACAGAGTCGAACCTTTTATGTTTGAAAACATTTTATATATGATATATCCATCAGTGACCTTGTGTGAAAAAATTAAGGAATTAGCATTTACCGTTTTGTTTTTATGACACATTTTATAGCGATACCCAATTTTAATGTTTGTCCAAGAGACATCTAAAGTTTGAATGTCAGCCCACTCTGTGTAAGGTAGATTTGGAACAACTGCCATTTTATCAGCCACATTGGCATTGAAATAAAATGGAGCACCAAAAGTGTTATTGCACTTGGTCTTGTTTAAGGAAAATAAACATTATTTGTTGTTATTTTCATTTTACATTTACTTTAAAGTTGTTTATACTCTATCAAAAACATACAAATTTGTAGGCAGGTTTTTCAAATGTCAATATGAAATGCGCGCAAATTAAAGTTGACTGAATTACATAAAATATCCATTAAGTTGGACATATTGGGATTTAAAAAAATGGAGTTGGAGTCGAGTGAGGTATGAAGGACATAAAGTAATGTTGGAAAGTTTGTTTGAACAGAAAAAAAAATTAAAATAACGCAAAAATCAACCTTATTTAAGTTAACGTCAGTTTCAGCGCTGGTGCCTTTACCGTGCATTGTGTACTCTCATTCAAAATACATGGTACCTCGTGGACAAATAACGAAATTGGGTAGCGCAGCAAAAGGACTCATAAAAATTAAACGGTAGTCGCGATTTACTTCATATTTTCACAGAAGGTGACTTTTGAGTGTGGCATTTATAGAATTTTTCAATAATGGGAAAGTTTGACTTGGTTCTTGCATAAATATCGATTCTTTGCTCTATTGCACTTTTTTTGACTCACCCTGTAGTTCAATCGAGCAAGGCAATTTCATAGTACCGGGTCACATAAGGCTACGATCGCATAGAAGTATACTATTCGGGTATACGATGCACGTTTTGCAGGTGCACGCGTATAGATTAAATCGAGCAAGGTAATTTCATAGTACCGTTATAGGCCTGTTATCTCTGACCAGTCTCTAATTTATCATGTTTATATACTGCAGCACGTCTATATACATATTTGCCCATTTTAGCCCCAAAAGTGCAAATTTTTGCGCGCTTCGGCGCGCATTTATTCCACTTTTGCACCATATTTCATCAGTTTAGCTTCAAAATAGCAAAATTGTTCGCGCTCTTCGCGCGCATTTGTACCATAGTCCATAACCATATTCTGTCCCCAAAAGGTGCTGGATTCACTATACTTCAAGAATTTTTTCCAACCCCATTCCCCCCAATGTCAAAAAGAAATCTACCCCACTGGAGCACCTCGGACTACCCTGGATGCCAGATCATGAGCTTTGTGTATACACATATAATTGAAGACCGAATTAAAAATACTATAGTTTATTGCGTATTGTAACGGAACCCCCAGTAGGCACCTCAGTAGGCCTACTAATATTGAAAACCATTATTTAAACTTCGGCAGCACTAATCATATTTTTATCATATTTTATAATCTATTCATTTAAATCCTTATTTCATTTGCTCAGGTATTGCGTGCTTGCTTTGCAGGCGCAGCGCGTACGCAAATTGCGCGACCAAATTGTTTGCGCGATATAGAAATGAAATGCCGATCGTGTTGTTTTGGAACGGCTGAGTTGCGGCCCAGGCTTTGTACCGGGTGGACGTGTATTGCATGTCTTGCAACTCGCACTTCGGCACTCGGACATTCTGATAGATTCGCTGATCCTTTTAGGATCAGCTACGTGAGTGTTGTAATAATTACGGGAGAGCGTGGCGCAATGGTTAGGGTACTTGCCTTTAGTGCATGAGGTCCCGGGTTCAATTCCCGGCGGTGGCGATTTGCTGGGATATTGACTTGGAAAAAAAGTCTGAAATTAATTGGCAACATCTGTAGATTAAATTCAGACTTCCGCTCTCCCCATGGTTCATTTAGAATTGGGTAAATGAACCATGAAAGTACTCCGTCCTTCGGAGGGGACGTTAAGCCGTCGGTCCCGTGTGCAGAGAGCCACACCTGTACATGTATTTCGCAGCCAGTTTCGAAAAGAGTAGGGTGTTAACCCCTGACTGTTCCCAAGCCGTCCCGGTGTTCAAATGGACCCCAATGGAAATAAGCTTCAATAGAGGCTTTCTTGGGTTATCCAGGGTTGTCAAAATCCGAACAAATCAAATCAAAAAATAATTCGTAATGATTCGTATTTAAAATAATATCTGACTAGAAATGTGCTTTTAATTTACTTATAATTTTTGTATACTTTTGGATCACGGAGACTCAGTAAGCGCGGATTAATTCCGAGTGAGTTCTCGCTTTAAATGGCGTGATCAGGTTTTTGGCTTTTCTATTTTTAACTTCAGTCAGATAAATAAAATACGCATCGTCGATCAAACATAAATCATTAATTTCTTTAGTTAATTCATCTCATTAATTGTCACGAATTTCTAATCAATACGTCGGCCTTTTAATAAATAAATAATATAATAAATGTATTTGAGAGATCGGCGATAGAGTCCGATACTCTAATTTTCGTCATCAATTTGAGCGTGGGAAATTACAGCAATCAGCTGTTCATTTGTAAACAAACCCACGATGATTTTATAAGTGAAGCTTTAATATGCCGATGCACTCGTGACTTTTACAGGATGAAGTGACTGATTTTAGTGATTAAATAATGTCCATAGGGCCTGCACTTTGGCTCGACATTTGAAAGGGGTGTGAATTCATTTTTGGATACGCCCCTATTATAATTAGGTAATACTCGAACACATTCCCTATATGTATATACATGTCCCACATGTAGTAAATCTGTCTGCTTTATCTGTATTGTGCCTTTCTTAAGCAAATAGTTAAACACGATTTCATCAAACATTATAACAATAGCTCTTTTACAGTGTGCAATCATCCAGGGCAATAATTGGGCAATAATAGAGGATGTGCGTGAAATTATTGATTAGCTCCATACAAAGGATTTGAACCGGTGTCCTTCACCGTAATCATGGCGCAATGCAGTGCATTCAATCAAACGTTGTCGTCAACCTATTTGATCCTATAGTGCATTTGTTATGTGTGTGAGACGAGCTGTCGCGGTAGATTGCAATAGCTTGTAATCACACCACTCCACGCCATACATAAATTCTCCCAGTCACATTTCCCCAATGTGAAATTTTTAAAAAGTAAAATTTTAATTTTAATTCTTTTAAAGTTTGGCAGAGCCGGGATTCGAACTCACGGCTCACCGCTTTGGCTAGTATCACGTATACCATACGTCCAGCGCCTTAGACCGCTCGACCACGAAGAACTTGATAGTGTCATCGTGAAAATTTATACATATAATATTAATAAATCGCAACTTCATTACTGCATCATATTTTGGAATTTTATCTGCTTAAAACATTAATGTGTATTATAATAAAGCTACCATTATTTATATTGTTGAATTCTCAAGCGCATAGAGACAATTAATACGAGGGTCCTATGAATAGGCCTACATACACAATACATAAAATCGATTTTGATATCGGCCATGTGCTCTGCTGTGCATGTGGTTTCCCGCAGTGGCGGAAGTTGTATTACGAAGTGCATCCGAACTCCATTTTGAAGCAAATGATTTTGACAAGGCATTGGATTGTTCCAGTTTGCAACCTAAATCCACATTAGACCCTAATTTTATTTACAAAATCAAAAGATTAGATTATCATAACAACAAAACGGTAATCTTTTGTCGGGTCTAATGTGAAAATTGATAAAAAATACAGTTTTACAGAATTAATTTTCACTCAATTCCAAAAAAAAATGGCGTATATAAGATTGAAATAAATTATCTACCTTCTATACTAGATCAATCGTGACGCAAGTTGTTATCAAAAATTGTTGTGATAGATGTACAGTTAATATTCATATATTCCATTACCTATCTGATGGTACAGTTTTTACACAGAAAATATTTATTTGAAAAACCTGCCACTCGGCTTTTTCCGGAAAGGTCACAGGGTCGCCGTGACCTGTGCAATAATTACAATTAAAATTTTTCTTATTCTAACAGCAAGCGTTTCTAGAATATATTATGGCGAAATGTGGTGTAGCTTGTAATCATGCTTTTGTTGAATGAATTTGAGTACTCCGCCATATTTACGGTATGAACGTCATAATCTAGGTGATTATTTGCATTGGGTGTCTTGAATACGCTGGCGAAGTTGTGTAATAATCGGATTAATGCTATAACAGTAGGTGAATACAAGTTTTGAATATATCGCGTTGCAAAGCCCCATCCCAGCGAAAGTGAAAAAAAAATCAAATTGTTACTTTTATAAATTTTTTAATGAAAAAATGGCAAAAACCCAAGAAAACGGCAGTATCGACGAAGTTGAAGCCCCATTCAAATAGGCCTACATGTAGCTAATTTATATATACTGTCAGTATTTAAATTCAATCAGTTCAATTATTTCCTAATTCGCAAGCTCAATCGGAAATAAATCATTTCCAATTGCGCCTACTTCTCTAGGATCTATCAACCTGCAAAACAAACACACAATGATACAGTTTATCTTACCAGGGGAATATTGTTCGTCAGCCGCGAACTACGGACATCGAGACGGTCAGACCCGCCTATAACGGGTGTAACTTCGTAAGAAGCTAGAAGACCTACTGATAGGTCTGCGATTCATAAAGAATAGTATAACAAGACCTATATGCTAGGTCCAATTATCCTTCACTATGCTCTGCTCAAGAAATCGTTTCTTCATTGAAGGCCTAATATAGGCATAGCCTTAAACCATATAACGCCTGTCAACATAGATAATATTTCTATGCAGAAAGCAGAAAACATTTACGTCACATGTGTTTATTATAACATAAACTTAAACATTGTTAAACAAATCAATCTATGCCATGCGAATAAGAATAACAATTCTTTAGCCCTAAGGAACCGAAGTCCTAACAATCTAGAGGATTCGAATTATCTGAATTCTGAGCATCAAACATCTCCCATCTACCCAAATTACTGGACGGACTGTGACACGGATCAGACACAACCCAAGCTATCACAATTATCATCAAGCATGTCCCATAGGGCCTAGGCCATACGCCATTGGACACCGGATTGGACATGTTGCACACAATCCAAAAAGAGATAACTGAACACAAGTTTTAATAAGCCTACGGAAAATTAGACGTCCGTAGTCCTCGGTGCTGGCAACAATCAATGCCTTGATCACACCACGCTGTACACAATTCATGCGTACCGCTGAATTGACCATTACGTAATCCTCGATCCGCAGGCCTCCAAAGGAAATGTATATTATTTCCTAATTCGCAAGCTCAATCGGAAATAAATCATTTCCAATTGCGCCTACTTCTCTAGGATCTATCAACCTGCAAAACAAACACACAATGATACAGTTTATCTTACCAGGGAATATTGTTCGTCAGCCGCGAACTACCCCTTATCAAGATATAAAGAACGGGCGGGCAAACGGTCCACACTGAATAATTAGCTATGCTGAGCTCAAACTCAAACTAATCTGGAATAATTTATTCCGAGCTACAAAGCCCCTCGATGAATGTGATACTCCTATATAGGCCTATATATAGACATTATGCTACTAGTTCTTATTTCCCCGCTCGCACCAGCCCTCAAACATTGTCAAAACAAAAACAAATCACATTTCCCCTAGTCCTGATCCCAGGACCTCGGGCCCACTCGGCCCTGAATCGCCAAATAAATTGCCACCTCAGTACTGAGACTGTAAAAACCAATACTCTTTTGGCTAAAATAAAAGATGCCTATATATATATTAACTATATACATGAAAATCACCAGCGTTTAGCATGTTTAGTGTAAGCACAGATCTGTGGTGTAAGCATCCAACATATTTATAACATACAACATTGCACTAATGTACAGAGCTTGGACCAATAAAGTCACTTTGACTCTCTGTAAAAATATGTAAATATCTCGTCTAATCAAAGACCCTATGGTCTCATTTAATAAGAACCACTAACACGAAGAAACTCAAACGCTTCTGCCAAACTGACAATTTCAACAGGTTCATGAACTCAGAACGCCACAGATACTTGTGTAACAGCAGAAGGTCTATAACTCAGTACAAGAAGCTATTGCAGCTTTATTACTGCCTTTAGTGTAGTCACAAAGGCAGATGCAACGTCTTGATGAATTTTGGCGCATCTCACAAATTTACTTACTGAAATACTAGTTACTGGTGAAACATGAACACATATATGCCTAATATGAAGAGCAGAACCGCAACTAAATATGTGGATATTCAGATCCAAGTGCTTCTATGAATAAAATAAATTCTTCTGACATTTTACTTTCACAAAACACTGCCCTTGTCACATACGATATCCTTAAGATATATATAGAAAAATACCTGTAGACCTATATAGTAAACGTAAATCGAGCTCAGTCGTGCATACTACATGTACTATAACTATGCATAAGCAAACAAAAATGGACATCCATGAATAATATGAGAATACTCTCCGAAATGCTCACATCTGTCTTCAGGAATAATCCAATTACTGAACTTTGAAAAACAAACCAAAACACCGTACCTATAATGTATTCTTTAAGGAATACGTTAACATCTACTCAGCTAGGAATACCTCGTGAACATGGAGAACGCCTATATAGAAATCTCAAAAAACAAACTTGGTGAAGCTGTACATATCATAAACGTCAAAAAACATGAACAGACTCGAATATCCATCTCCAATACCTCTCTTAACCCATGCACGAAACTTACGAATTTCTACCTTCCATGATCTTCATGATCTTTGATAATAATAAGCAGAAACCCAGCATGTCTTCGAAGACACACATATTCACTGCTAACAATACAACATGCATGTATATATCCTAATCATGAAGGTAATGCTGTTGAAATGCGTATCCATATCCCAAATCCATGCAGCTGGTAATACAGTATAATCCATTTCATCCGTTTACCCCTACAAGTGATGCACTTCCAAAATCTTTCATGACGACACAATTATGGTATAGAACACATTGCTATAAATGCTTAGCTTGCTCATCTCTATTATGATCATGATGAGGTGTACCCAAGACTACCCGCTACGGAGTAAAGTTCATTAACAGTCACCCAAATATCGAGATATTAGCCCTAGTTTAACCGGCTGAGGGACAAATCAATTGATTTAGTCTATGGTCTATTAGAACCTACATTTACTATTGTCACATTCTTCCAAATCCACGATCCATGTCATGTAAATACTCTTGCATTGCCACGTCCATGGAAAAGCTCCAACAGAGATCTTTCATATCCATGAGACTGTCCTTTATCAATGGAAAGCTCCCGTATAAATCTGAAGGAATGCTTCCTTCTATCCTCTATCATCCATTCTGCTCATTCCGAATGGCCTCATCCATTATGCACAGAAAAAAACAAACCAACCGGAACTTTAATGGGAATGATCAAATTCCATTAAACACATCCTCTGTGTGTATGAACCCAGATATGCCTATACATCCTCCTTTGCTCCATACACCTCAATAGGAAATTCCATACACATCGATGATACTGCTCCTAAATAGGCCTAGACACATCCATATGGGAATGCTCATATAAAATAATGTTATGTTATACGCAACCTTTGGGACCTTTCTCCCATACACATCTACAGCCAGGATCCGTGGGAAAAACTCCCATACAAACCCAATGTGATGCTCCCATATATGCACCCATGGGATGCTCCCATCCACGAGATACTCGATCCCATACACATTCATCCCAATGCTCCAATACACATTCATGGAAAAACTCCCGTACGCATTATGTAAATGCTCCCATGCACGTTCATGGGAATGCTCCCATACAATGCACTCGTTCATTGGAATGCTCTCCCATAGACTCTCCCATGAGAATGCTCCTATGTATACCAAATTCATGGAATGTTCCCAGACACATTCATGTGAATTCTCCCATACACTTAATATTCAAAAGCTCCCATATACATTTTATAGAAATGCTCACATACACTCTGCGTGATGTTCTAGATAGAGCTTATCAGATGCCAAACCGAGACACCGCACATTCATGATAAACATAAATTGCTCCCAAACTCATTCAAGAGAATGCTCCCATACACAATCATGTGAATGCTCTCATACACGTCCATGATATGCTCCCATACACCTTCATGGGAATGCTCCCATATACACTCATGTACGTTCATGGGAAATCTCCCATATATAATCATGCGTCTGCTACCAAGCATGCACATCCTCACATACATTCCGTGAGAAATCTCCAATACGTCCCTGGGAAGCTGCCTTTACCCACAGTAAGTACTTTACTCATCCACGGGAATGCTCCCAAGATCAGAAAGCTCTAGCCTCTGCAAACCTCAGAAATTATGCGAATCTACATTTTCCTGTAGGAATACTCCCATGGTAATACAAATCCATATATTCATATTGCCCACATAACAAACATATTCATGCCAAGCTCATTAATTTCTTATTTACTCGAAATTTTTAAGACCACGTTCGTGGTAAGGCAACAATGCTCACGCCCATGGAAAAGCTCCTATATGTCTCAATGAATCCACGTGAGAGGAATGATCTCATAAAGGCCAATATGGAATTCCTCCTAAATAGCCTAACAACACTGGTAATCGTCTATCCTAAGCAAAAACCGAAAATGACGAAAATGTTGAAAAACATCCTGAAGCATATAGGCTTAATAAGTACCTACATTCTTATGCGACATTACCATAAGCATAATCAGAATGAATTTGCATTCTACTTCTACACAAAAGCTTCAAATTAACGTTCTTATATTAAAGTGCCCGCTTTGAGGCCCAAGGCCAACGAAAGGCCAAACTGAACACAGCCATGCAAGCTGACATGATAAAGCAGCGTTCCCTGACATGTGCAGCGTTTTGAATAACGGCCCTTCTTTATCTCAATCTCGCAATCCATCGAGCTTCAAACTGGTATGAAACTAATCAATCGTAAGCCAGGTGTTATTCTGGATCAAATTTAATTTAGAAATTTTTGAATAAATTAATACGTGCGAAAATCAATACTTGCGCGAGAAAAATATATCGGTGCGTTTCCAACGGCAAAATTAATCATGTAACGTACTAAAAGTATGACAAAAGCTTGCAAGAAATCGAGATGTCAATACCATTAAACCAATCTTATGACTACTACTCTATCGCAGTCGAGATTGAAACCTATGTATGATCATGATAAAAGGGTAACGTGAACAACCTCTCTGCCTGACAGCACAACCGCATTTATGTCATAATATGTTATAACAATTATTAGAAGATACCGTATAACAAGAATTTATTAAAACGTACACAGGTATTATCTATGGTTTTATACTTTATCCATATTGATTTGGAGACCTCGTCAAGCGAGTCGCGTACAATTAGAACCCCGGGTTAGAACCCCAAAAATCAAATGAAAGCAAAACCATATTAAGTACCCGCATCGATCACACGATATGATAATGATGCCTATTTATTTATCTGATCAATCAATATACAATCACAATGCGTTCACTAAGCAGTCTTGTACCCAGACTAAATGTAGCCCATCGTAAAGATAACGACAGAAAATCCGGCTGTGACGGAGACCACATAAAACCGTTCATGCCAGAAATTGGCGACCCAGGGATGGCGACAATTACTATACTGATAATAGACATGGTGTATAACCACCATTTATGTTTGATACCATCCTAAATGTTGATACCAACTCCTATGCAATTCACATCCAATGTACTGGCCATGAGTCATTTCAGTAAGGCCTATCCATAGCCCCATAGACCTCCAAGGCCTATGTATTTTGAGGAATAAATCACCTACCTCCTTACATCTGTTACTTCTTGTCAATCAAAAACATCTTACCAGGTCTCACAAGCAACCGCCATACATACCATATATACTTTTCAAACCCCGATTCCAACTTGGCCTACAAGCTTGATAGTAATATTTTTACTAGGCTCATATCTGTTTTATCTGAACTAAATACGCCATCCTTATACAATTTGACCAAAAGGTGTACAGCGCTGGAAATTAGACGTCCGTAGTCCTCGGTGCTGGCAACAATCAATGCCTTGATCACACCACGCTGTACACAATTCATGCGTACCGCTGAATTGACCATTACGTAATCCTCGATCCGCAGGCCTCCAAAGGAAATGTATATTCACGCCGAGTGTCCTTGACAGGTTTGACTCTGCTTCAGCGGTCATGAAAGAATTCAAAAGATAACCTCTGCCCCAACAATCCCAAGCAATTGTCTGAAACTGCTCTTCGGATGATGATAGTCATATAATGATCAAAAGATTATTACTGACTATATCATTGAAGACTGAGTTCCGCAGTCTGGTACAATATCTGAATTTTGATGATTTTTACGATCGTCCAGATGAAAAAAATCACTGAATGGGCCGTTAGTTCCATCCACTCCTTACCCTGGCAATATGAATCAAAGAAAAATAAAGAAAAAATTAAATAAAAAAAAAAAAAAGAAAAAGAAACAATAAAAGAAAAACAAATATGAAAAGTTCGGACAATATTTGGTTTATAAAATTAATGTGACCGTGATGAGGCTCGAACTCACCACCTTCCGATTTAAAGTTCGAAGCGCTCGTGTACCAAATTCTGACGCCTTACCAAGTGAGCTGTGTTCCTGAGATACGAAATAAAAATAAAATAATACACTGTATACCTGCTTGTGTCGGTAATTGATTTGCTCAAATTCCATAATGGTACAGTGCAACAGAGCAAAAATGCCCAAAATTTAAAAGCTATATAATTTATGAACAATATACACTACACATAAAAATACTAATACAAGGGAATTTCAACATAAGAATCCAAACAATTAAGTACCAACATGCACAGCTTTGTCCTTATATCACATTTGGGTTTTTAACAAAATGTTATCAAACCTCTACTGTGATTGGCAGCTGCACAAGGCATCTCTTTGATAGCTGATAATGGCCATCCATTCAGCAAGTGGCTACTAACTGACCTTGACAGGCTTGAATGAGCACTGTCATCTGCTACAAAACCATCACACTCTAGGACCTGGTCGCCTATATTAATTTACTAGTCAACATTTGCATAGGAACCGCATAGTCGGAGGCAAGGTTTATTATTGATTAGGCGCGGATTCTAAAAGTACAGCTCCTATGCGTGTGTAGCAAAAAATTGGAGTAGAATGTTTGGAATCATGTAAGGTCATTTTCACGGTAAAGGTGTAACTTTTGATTTTTAGGGTCAAAATTTCAAACCACTTAAATATGTTTCTGTTTACTGAAATCATGCATAGAAGCGACTTAAATTCAAGTAAAATAATGTTTCAAGGCTTAAACCTTTTGATTTCTAATAAAAAATTGACATTTGCATAACATTTTGGTTAAAATCTAAGAAAAATGTATTTTACATAACCTCAGAAAATTTTGACATGAAAGCTGGAATACATGTGAAATTCCATTCCAAAGTAAGTCAACAGATATAAGTTAAATTTTATACCATGTTTTGCTATGTTTGTAATTGCAGTTTTGAAAATTTTTAACATCAAGTGTCATTTACAATGGAAATTTCCAAACCTTAAACATATTTTTTAAGTTTTAACTGGGTTCCTAAAATAATTTGAATGTCTAACTTCATGTACAAATACTACTTGATGAAAGGAACCTCCCATCCAAGTTTCACAGAAATTGGGAGTTATTTTTTAGAATTGGCAATTCAAGCGATTTGTGTTTCGGAGGCTTCAGTTAACAACACAGGTGATCATAAAAGTAAAATATTTAGCTAAGTACTACAAGTTGACATAAAAAAATAGGTAAAAAATATCACAATTACCAATTTTCATGCTTTGCTTCTAAGTATTGAATTTCAGTTGTGACAAAAATTAAATTATCACAGCAAGTCATTTTTTTTGTTTCGGAGGCTTCATGTTAACAATTGTTAAACATTGCAGAAGTAGTTTTTTGAAAACAACAGTGTTGGGATCATCTAAGCTGTTATTTTCTTGTGTGTATTGAATCAATGATTCTATGCGGCAGATATTGTAGATTTATCACACATTAATTTTTTCACCCATTTGTTAAGTATGGTGTTTTTTGCTTGTGAAGCCTCCGAAACAGGCTTTTTAAGGTATCAGTATATTTTTCAAACATTAACCATAATGTCAATTTTTTTTTAAATTTATGACATTCTGCACATATCAAGTAATAATTACAATGCAGATATCAGTATGAAACACACCAATTTAGATATGCATAGATGATAATTAAGTTTACTGTTGTTTCGGAGGCTTCATTTGTTTCGGAGGCTTCAATTGTTAACGGAAAGTTTGTATTGGGTCCCATTTTCAAACGGTGATATATATCTCCACGATTTAAAAACATGTGACTTGAGGATCTACTTTGCTACATTTTGATAAATAGATTGGATGAGCTCTTTTATTTATATTTGCACAAGCTTGCTGAACAGTTTGTTTCGGAGGCTTCAAAAAGTTAACGGAAAAACGGATATTTGAAGTCAAGATTTTATAAAAATTTTAAAAGCTTGCAAATCGGCTAATTTTTTATTACCCATTTCAAGTTAAGATAACAACTGTTATAAATCAAGAAGAAGTGAAGAAATAACCAAGAATTATGAACCAAAGCTACACCCACAAAGTTTGTTAACAATTGTTAACGGAAAATGAAGCCTCCGAAACGACAAATATCGAAGTCCGGTTCTCAAAAATACAGGGCCGTTCACAATTAAATCTAATGTGGCAGTGTTTACTGAACATATGACTGTACTTTCAGGATAAGAAAAATTATCCATGAACTAACTGAAGAAAACACAGGGTTTTACAAAAATGTTACTGTTTTTTATAGTTTTTCAAAATGGCAATATTAAGTACATTTAAGCCTGCTAAAACTGAACGCAGTAACTCCCAAAGCTGATTATGCTACCCAAGGTAGCTGCTAACTAGATGACTTATGTGGCCAAAAATTATGGAATTCTGTGGCTTTATTAGAACACTACGGATTAAAATGTTAAAAATCCAAAGTTACACCCTTTACCGTGAAAATGACCGTAACTAAAATACTACTATTCTGCAAAATGTGCTCTTACCAATTTATAAAGCATTTCAGTAGCTTTAATTTGACATATTGTTTGACATGTTTGGAATTATGGTAAATCATTAAATAAAATATTTATTATTTAATCAATTATGTCAATTAATAAAAAATTTAATGCAAATATGCATATTTTCTCTGACAGAATTGTAGGATTTGACAAGAGCCATCTTTCTTGTAAGTTTGATTCTTATAACATACCGGTATCGTATTGCGTCCCGTTATAGTTGCAGAAAAATTCGCGTGCAGGACACACATACGCACACACCCCCCCCCCCCACACACACACACCCAGAGGATCGTACCGCTTTACAATCGTATAACATTCATTGGCGCTAGTAGTAGTAAATTCCAATTTTCTTTGCTTTACCTCACTTGTTCTGCTCAAAATTAAAAGGGACATATCTGACAGTAAAAGCTTACATTTTATGGAAATTATGTTTAAATTTGCTTAAACAGCACAAAACAGATAAAGCAGACTAATGTACTATACATAGTCCTATACATGTATGGTATGCCAGGGACTGTTTAAGAATATGTCATTAGATTTATGATATTTACTTCGAGGACTGTTATATATCAAAATGTGAAAATATCAAATTTTAATAATTTGTCATAAAATTTGTATTATATCGTGAATTCCAAACAATGAAATTTATTTGATATCAGAAAGACATTCTTCGTATTCAGAATGCAATTCGATATGTCTGATGTGCTCTGATGTCCCACAAAAATACTATCGAAACGCTCAAAACGCTCATTCCAGATCCCTTAAGGGCTGGGGTATGAACGTTTGGACAGTATTTATTTTAGGACATCAGAGCACATCAGACATATCGAATGCATTCTGAATACGAAATCATTCTGATATCAAATAATTTTGATTTTTGAAATTCGCAATTTAATACACATTTTATGGCAAATCATTAAAATTGATATTTTTGATATTTAACAGTACTTGAAGTAAACTTTATAAATCTGATGATTTATATAAAGTGTATGTAGGTGGGATGAAAAGCCGACGATCAATTGAAAATTTTGACCTTTCGTATTGAAGATATGGATTTTTTTCCCAAAACACCAAAAAAAATTAGGTCTTTTTGGTAAAAAAATCCATATCTTCAATATGAAAGGTCAAAATTTTCAATTGACCGTCGGCTTTTCCTCCCTGCTACATACACTTTAAGAATATATCATTAGATTTATATAATTTACTTCGAGTACTGTTATATATCGAAAATTTGAAAAATATCAAATTTTTTTTAATTTGTCATAAAATTTGTATTATATTGTGATTTTCAAAAAATGAAAATTATTTGATATCAGAAAGACATGCTTCGTATTCAGAATGCAATTTGATAGGTCCGAGGTGCTCTCATGTCCCACAAAAAATACTGTCGAAACGCAATAAACGCTCATTTTAGATCCCTTAATTTGGTTAATTTTCTTTGTCTTTTTTTTTTCTTTTCTTGTTTTATTTTTTTCTTCTTTATTTTCCTTTGATTTATATTGCCAGGGTAAGGAGAGTAGGGAACTAAAGGCCCATTCAGTGATTTTTTGATTTTTTTTTCATCCCGACGATCGTAAAAATCATCAAAATTCAGATTTTGGATACTAGACTGCGGAACTCAGTCTTCAATGATAGTCAGTAATTTTTATATTTTGGACATTATTATGACTATCATTTGAGGACTGAGTTCTTATGAGCCGAGGAGCAGTTTCAGATAATTGCCTGGGATTATTGGGGCAGAGGTTATCTTTTGAATTCTTTCATGACCACTGAAGCATAGTCGAACCTGTCAAGGACACTCGGCGTGAATTGAAAGACCATGTCACTCGCCACAAAAGAATGTCAAAGGTCATAAAAGGCCTATGGCTGATTTTGTACCTTTCGCCATTGTCATAGATGTGCTAACGTACATAGCTTGCTAGTGTAGTGGTTCAGCCGAAAGCCGTGTGTCTAAGACAAAAAAATAATGCATTTACGTGAGTCTGTAATTTATATACCGGTACTGACAGTATATAAATTAGCTACATGTATTTGAATGGGGCTTCAACTTCGTCAATACTGTCGTTTTCCTGTTTTGTTTTTTTTGCCATTTGTTTTCATTAAAAATTTATACACGTAACAATTTGATTTTTTTTCCACTTTCGCTGGGATCACTGAATGGGACTTTGTAGCGCGGATTATTCAAAACTTGTTTTTAACTACTGCTATATAGTATTAATCCGATTATTACATAACTTTGCCAGCGTATTCAAGACATAGGTTATGTAAGGGATAAACTGTACATGGGTATAGGGTATAGAGGCCCTGCATGCTTTTATCGATTTGCTCCAAACAAAGGATTTGAACCGGTGTCCTTCACCGTAATCACGGCGCAGTCCATTCAATCAAATGTCGTCAGTGTGCGAGACGAACGATGTATAAATCTGGAGGTCACATCATCACTTATCATGCTTATTGTAAAAAGTTTGTCCAATGCATATACTGTGTGTATTGTTCCCGGGTATTGTCAATGCAGTCAAGCAAACAGGTATTATATTTTGAAAAGGCCGCTATAGTATATTCACAGGGGTGTCTCGAATGGCCAATCATATGGGACATAATCAAATTGCAGTGACTGCTTCCTTTGTTACCACATGTCAGTCATCTTGTGATTATTGGACCATGTAAACCTGCAAAAAACGAGCCAAAGTGCAGGCCCTATGCGTTATTTTGCTGATAATTTCAGTGATGAGATTGGAATTGTAAACTTGATACGTGAATATTGAATATATTGTTGTGCATTGTGAAGCTGAGTTTATGCTGGGAAACCAGTACAATATAATATTGCTAATTTTATATGTTGTCATGAGTCACCTTTATTGATCTCATTTCTTTAATTAAGTTACTTAAATTAATTAATTCACAATCCGTGGCAAATCACAATCAATCCAACAACCATCTCCTAATTAACGACGACCAGGTATTTATGCTATTCATGATCCTGACATTTAGGCCCATATTTCACATCGATCCTTTGGGACTGTCACGCTACCATATTTAGTCCATATTTGTATTTGTAGGCCAAGGCACATCCGTTTCAGTATTACGTCCTGTCAACCAGACCAAAAATCTCATTTTCTTTGTCTTATCAAATGCTTGTAACTTTACTTCTTGAGGTCACATTGCATTCAATGAGGTGTCATAATGTGCAGAATTAGATAGTGCATCTATAAAAAAAATGAATTTACCCACATATGGTTTAGATTTTTAAAATTAGGACGGTATACGCTGCACTAAAATCGAACACGCACGATTCCCACTATACTAAACTATACGCAGGTAAACGGCCTTTTCGAATAGCTCTTATGTGACCCGGTACTATGAAATTACCTTGCTCGATTTAAGCTATACGCGTGCACCGGCAAAACGTGCATCGTATACCCGAATAGTATACTTCTATGCGATCGTAGCCTTATGTGACCCGGTATTATGAAATTGCCTTGCTCGATTTGAGCTATACGCGTGCACCTGCAAAACGTGCACATACCCGAATAGTATACTTCTATGTGAACGCAGCCTAATGCAATCACGCCGCGGCCTGACATAATATATTTTACTTTTAAGGTGGTATAATACCCTGATTTTCATCAGTACCCCTCTTCTTTTTTTTCTTGCAAATTTATGAAGTACATTTATATGTTCATCATCTCATGTCCTGAACTTATAAAATATCTCTACCTACAAAGTGTTTTTAAACCATTTTAGTATATCATTTTTGCCCTATATACTTTTTTGTTTACCTGTTACTATGGGATTATAGTAACTCAGTATGTGTGCATCACTCATAACAAAACATAATTTATTCTATTCAAGTAGTACTTGAATAGAATAAATTATATCCTTTGTTATACCATCTTCAGACTGTGATCAAGGCATGCTATATCTCTTCCTCAATGAATGGTATAGCAAATTTAATACTATATAGCCTCTATCATGTGTTGTTTGGAAAAGAGATTTCTATAAGGTTATATGTTATCATAGGTCAGGTTATAATCACCTGGTTGGGGTCAAATTTAGGCATCCATTTTGAAATACATGTGATATATCAACATAGCTGTAATGAGGCATCAATTTTGATATTAATTTTGGTCTAGTTTGTCTTTTTACTAGATATATAATGCTATGATGGACAGAATAACATTTCTTGGGAATGGATGTAAATGGTGAGTACAATTTAGATTGTCTAGTTGAAATGGATTGGACAAACCAATCCATTTTTGGTACCAAAATCACAAAAATGAAGCTTACAAAAAACTACCCAATCTGATGGTATAGGTGAAGAGAAATGCAATTTTTTTCAACATAACTGTAGTTTGGTTGTGGAAACTTTTTACCTATGGCTTAATTAGGTTTCAGTGAAATAATGTCGCTAGTTAAAAATACAAAATATAGCTTAACATTGAAAATAGAAGCATTTTAACCAGTTCGTTTGTTGATAGGTGTGGAGCACTAAAAATCACCAAGTTCATGAAGTCATCAAGAACCACTTATTTCCATTTTACATATCAACATTATTTCTCTAATGCGTTAGCAACATGTATCCAAAATTTTAACGAAATCCGTTTATAGTAAGCTTTCCAAAATGAAGTGAATTTAAAACATCGGTGATGTATCACCTTTTGGCTTCTACCTTTAAATGCATGTAAGCTACATTGATACCGATGCCACCAATAGAACGAGAAGATTTGCCCCTTCATTTTGCATTTTGCATACTACTTTGTCCAATTTTATTTTCTCATTTCTTCACAAAATGCAAAAAAAATGTAAAAAAAATGCAATGGGTGTAGTACCCCCTTAAAAACGTCGAATTCTCAGGGAGTTCACTTGACTTTTCGACAACATAGTACACAACTTGGACATATAGACTGTAGCTGATAGGCCTTTGTAATGAAATTATACCGGGTGGTGCAATAATTATGTGTACCCCCGGGGGTGGTGAATTCTCAAATGGTCTGCCAAAATCGCTTGCCGTGCCCCCCCCTTTTCCGTGCCAAAAAATCTTTGCCCCCCTTTTGACGTGCCAAAAACATCCCCCTTTTGACGTGCCAAAAATCTTTGCCCCCTCCCCTATGCAAGATTTTTGGGAACCTGAATTTAAAACCATAAATTGTTTTATCATATATATAATGCGAGCGTAGCGAGCAGGAAATTTTGCATATTTGAACATGTTCGATCGATCATCGTTCCTACGTTTTCCTACACCTTTCAGGGCGTACATACTCCGGTGCCCAAAATATCTGTGCCAAAAATTGTTTGCCCCCCTTTCGACCTGTCAAAATGTTTGCCTCCGCTTTTGGCCTGCCAAGAAAATCTTTGCCCCCCTATAATTCCCCACCGGCACCCCGGGATTATAAACGCTAGCGCCCTAAAACCAACACATTTTGATGTAGGCCTATAGTACAGTCTTTTCACAATTTGTTATACTTTTCAATTTTTTTCCGCCCTTTTATCTTTACTAATTCTCTTTGTCGCCCCTTCGTTTGCCGCCACTTCTTCCGCCGCCCCTTCGTTTTGGCCGCCCCCTGCTTTTACCCCGGGTAGCTGGCGCCCCAAAGCCCCCCTAAATACGCGCATGGTTACACATATTGCACCACCCCTTATTAGTTTCCCGTCACCCGCCCGCATCACCTTTTCCATGACCGGCTTTCATTATTTTCATAAAAAAAAAGTCAATTATCTGAAAATTGAGATGGAAATAATCAAAATTTAAACTCTCAAAATGTCTGACATCCCCTGCTGATCACAATCAGCAGTTTTTAGTTGTGGTAAATAATGGAAATTTAAGTGATGATTACTAGTACCTCATTATGTTTCTAGTGATTACAAAAATTGTAAATTTCTTTTCATTTTAAGGGCTGGGGTATGAACGTTTGGACAGTATTTATTGTGGGACATTAGAACACATCAGACATATCGAATTGCATTCTGAATACGAAGAATGTCATTCTGATATCAAATAATTTTGATTTTTCGAAATTCGCAATTTAATACACATTTTATGGCAAATCATTAAAATTGATATTTTGATATTTAACAGTACTTGAAGTAAACTTTATAAATCTGATGATTTATACTTAAAGTGTATGTAGGTGGGATGAAAAGCCGACGATCAATTGAAATTTTGACCTTTCGTATTGAAGATATGGATTTTTTCCCCAAAACACCAAAACAAAAAGGTCTTTTTGGGAAAAAATCCATATCTTCAATATGAAAGGTCAAAATTTTCAATTGACCGTCGGCTTTTCCTCCTGCTACATACACTTTAAGAATATAACATTAGATTTATATAATTTACTTCGAGGACTGTTATATATCAAAATTTGAAAAATATCAAATTTTTATAATTTGTCATAAAATTTGTATTATATTGTGATTTTCAAAAATGAAAATTATTTGATATCAGAAAGACATGCTTCGTATTCAGAATGCAATTCGATAGGTCCGAGGTGCTCTCATGTCCCACAAAAAATACTGTCGAAACGCAATAAACGCTCATTTTAGGTCCCTTAATAAAAACAAAATATTATTCAAATCTTTTCTCAATCTGTTGTAAAATGTCTCTATGATGATGGTCTTTCATCAACAATATACACACTTAAAAATAGGTAGGCCTAGTCAAAATGTTGACTAATTTAGGGGGTCAATTTGAAATAACCCCGCGATGAAGTCAAATTTGACTATACCATAGGGGTCATTTTCAGTTGTTGAGGGGGCGCAACACTAAATAAGTGTCCCATAGGATAACGTGTGGTTTTGGCCTACTTCGAGCGCCATTCCTGGCGTCCCTGCAATACTTGGCAAAATAAATTTGGTATCAAATTAAAGCTCTGTTTCTGTAGATTCCAAAACTTTTGTCGGCATATATCGATGACCGTTGACTTTTTTTCGCTATTTCGCGGTGCAAAAAATATGGCCTAAAAATATACTAAATTCACCACTCACATTTCAAAATCGGAAGTTGTCTTCATCCGCCACAGAGAATTGCTTTTGAGATAAAATGTCCGTTTTTTTTTGCATGTTATCATTGAAGACACTTGTCGAATTCGTATGAGCTGATATTGAGTGATTAAGTGAACATGTCGGTAGATATGGTCGCTACAATCTCATACTCACTATGGACTATATTAGCCGAATTTCGTTCTTACATAAAATGCGTAGTGATTTAGTGTTGCGCCCCCTTGACATCATATTAAATTCGGACCCCTAAAAGGGTCATATTTAAATGACCCCAAATATAGTAATTTTTTGACCCACGTTCCGGGGGCATTTTCAAACCGGGACCCCTGAATATAGTCATTTCAACTACGTTATGGGTAATTTTCTAATTATGACCCCCGGATATAGTCATTTTTTGACACTAATAGGGTTCAGTATTTTTCAACTGACTCTGTTGAGGGTCAAATCATTTTTTGACCCTAAATGTAGGCTCCCTAGTCATTTTTAACTGAATTTGGGTCAAATCATTTGACTTCATCTCCGGGTCAAAAATGACTTCAATGGGTTCGGTGCATAGCCGACCCTGCCATGGGGTCAAAAATGACTACTTTAGGGTCATTTTCAGAGGAGGCTTAAGGCATTCCTACAATGCACTACGGTATGTGTGGGAAATTTGATCAATATAACCTAATTTTAAAGGCAAAGTCCCCATTGCCACACACACAAAATGGTAATTTTAAAACTGCAGCCAACGAGCTAATAGTTGAGACTTAGGAATGATATTTGATTTTCTTACAGGAAACATTCATATTGTCCCACTGCATTAATTTTATTCATAAGTCTCGATGTTTTGAATGTTAAATAATAGGATGAAAACACCAGATATTTGCACACAATCCCAATGCAAGGTATGATCAACTGTACCACATGTGTACAAAAGCCAGACATACAAGGTCAGAAACCCCATTGGGTTGTGGGAATGTCTTTAAACATCCTCTGGGTCATTTTTGACTACCTATTTTTAAGTGTGTAGGTTTTATAGGCCGCCTAATAGCTAAATAAATGAAAGTTTTGACATGAATGAGTAATGAAATCATGACCTCATATTTCACTGAAAAAAATGTGACGGGAAACTAATCATTTCATTTCTAGCCTAACATTCAGCAAGGCCTAATATGCACTGTCATTAAAAGAAAATATCAAAAAGCATCATCAATTATTACTTCTAAGCTTCGTGCAGGTATCCCTCTGGTATAATAATTTTGCATTTATTATATAGCGCCATCACAATGTTCAACTTGCACATTTTTTGAACTTTGACCCAAGCCCAAGAATGGTCCTTTTTTCACGGAGACCAAAAGCTGTATGTTGAGTCCTATGACGTGTTGTTAAATCGACTTAAATCCCATAATATTACAAATAATCCGTTAAAATCAAACACATGATCAGTATGTTAAAAACATATTCTGCACGTTGGTATTATGTTTAATACGATAATGGTTCGAGAAGAAATTTAATTCATTGATTGTAAATGTAATAGTTATTGGCGATGCTTGTGATACATGCACTTGCAATGCATGGATCAGGCTGATCGCTGTGAAGTTATGTAAGCTTTAACAATTGGGGCTATCCTGCCTTTTAGACCACGCACCACCGTCACTATATAATGACTAAATTTTTACTTTTGGTCATGTTTTTTTATACTGGGTACCGATTGCGTGACATGAGAATTTTTCAAGCAAATCCAAATTCGCAGGGGTAAAAACTATTCTGCTGACAAAAAAATAGACCTGGGCTCACATGTACAAGATACGACGACACCGGAAGGATATCGTCATCGGTTTGCAATGGGAAGTCAATGTTCACCTATCGGGAGCTCAATTGATTTGTCCAGCATGCTGGATTTTGCCCCAAACCTCACATATAAATCAATGAAGTCATAATGCGATTAATGAGTGGCGCTGTTTTGATCTGCCTTATTTGGTTAGCGATCGACCTTATTTGGATATGATCAAATAATTTATGTTTGTGGAAATTCAGTACGATACACAGTTTTGTATATGTTACTTATTAAAGGGGGGTAACCCTATTGGTTTTGGATATGGATTGTCTTTAAAATTACATAATAATATCAAATATCGCCTCCTTTATGCTGCTTTGTGAAAAAACAAGAGCATTTTCAGCGTAAATGTGAATAAATAGCCAAATTTGCAATCCAATACCTTGGTATACGTGAATTGCATTCTGGGCAGGCAATGACGAATGCTGACATGCTGTACAATGCCCGGCCCGTATTGAACGGAAAATGTTTTTTTTTTTCGTACCGTTTCAGAAAAAAAGGAAACAAAATATATTTCCCCTTGCAATATGTACATTTCAAAAAAATACAAAAAAGTTTGGGTAAAATGGAGAGCAAAAAACCTTCCGATACCGGGTTTTGAACCGGGTACCTGTCGGGTAAAAACAAACGCGCTAGTCAATTGAGCTATTTAGCACGCCACGATAACTATTGCCGTTTTCATAACTATATACGGCGCACCGTCTCCTCAGCAGTTAGTGTGGTTCGCTTTTTTTTTTTTTTTGTATGACGCGAAACCAAAGTAGCTGTTGCGGTGACTGATATTTCGTTCATAATTCCCTCCCAGAAATCCAAAGTATTTACCATTGTTTACAAACTGGTATACCTGTAAAAACCGCTGTGATTCATGATTTCTCAGGAAATACATCGACTTAGAGCGCCAAATTTCAGGAAAGAAAAAAAAAAAATAGTATCTATTATGTGATACCAAAACCTCATCAACAATGAAAAAAATCGGGGATGATGCTGTCGATCGGGTTACGGACCTTTAAAAGCAACCATGACATCATTATAATAAATGCCCCCCCCCCCTACAATCTGTCATATTTTCATCTATATAATTTATGCAAGTGAATTCCATCACAGGCCTGTTCATTTCTCAGGAATGTAGACAAATTTCCCTCCAACATCAGTATTTTCCACCTTTTCTTAAATAGAATTTCTATCATATTTGTATCTACTTTTTTCAGGTCGACGTGCAACTCGTTGGTTTAGTTAACACTTGAGAGAGTGGACAAACTGCCAAAATGGTAAGTCCTGAAGTTAAATTGGCGACGGCCAAGGAAAGAATGTCGTATAAACTAGGGGTAGCACTAGGCCGCATTTGGGCAAGCTAGGGGTTCCTGCAGTTTTTCAATCTAGCGCTGCCGCAGACATACTATATATGCTGCATTTGTGCAACTCTGACTCACAAAACTCTACTATGGGTCCCTTACTTTATTATTTTCTGCAAGTTCGGGTGTCCCTGCGGACTTTGGAGTGTTTTGCTCTAGTGCTACCCCTGGTATCGATGTAAAGCCATATTGTAACATTAAAAATAGATTTTTAGATTTGACCTCTTTTTCTCAAGATGTTAGTTTTTAATGTCAGATATGACCCCCTTTTTATTTGAATCGAACAACTGATGACAGCAAACTTACCGATTTACAGCAAGATATCTGGGTCCAGCCGAATATTCCTAATGACTTGAAACTTTTGATGGGATAATCTATTTACAGTAAGGGGTGTTTGAACATTGTAATCATGCATATTGATCAGTGATGCCACCCTTTTTTCTTTGATCCTTTTACTAATTCACAATAATGGCGGTCTACTCAAATGCATTCAACAAAAGCATGTTTGCAATCTACCGCGAGAGGTCGTCTCACACGCATAACAAATACACTACGATTAAATAAGTTGATGACAATATTTGATTAAATGGACTGCACTGTGCCATGATTTCGGTGAAGGACACTGGTTCAAATTCCTTTGTTTGGAGCCAATCAATAATTTCAGTTGGTGCATTATAACAAATGATAGGGCAAGTTACTATGCGTCTGGAGTGTATTGTGAATTATACTCCTCACCAATAACATCAGAACATTCATAGGGTATATACAATTTGTATTTTCTTGGAATTGGGCCAAGCCAAAAGCATGCACAGAACAAGATTCAAATACACTAAGAATAAATATGCCAATTAGAAACACTGTCTGCATTTTATGAACTGAATTATATTTTTCATTTTTATAAAATGTTTTTGGTGAGGAGTATAATTAATTTACTATTCATCCATTCACTATCCAAAATCACAATACCTACAAATCTAGGCACCGGAGTTTTGCGCGATTTAAAAACAGCAAAATGCGCTGGCCACTTTTCAAAAGTGCGCCAAAAAATAGGTCAAAATGCGCTAAAATGCGTGATCCCCTGTTATCAATGCAAAACACGAAAAAACATCGGTAAAACGATGGCATGTCAATCAATTACGACCGACTTCCGGTTCATTTCGGGTTCATTTCAGTTTCTGGAAAAATAAAAAATAAAGATGATGGCGACCATCACAAATCGTCGATCGAAATGTCGAAAGCAAGGGTAAATTTCCCCACATTATGCTTGGTTTAATGATCATTATTTGTATTTTGATGTACATAAGTGAAGTTAGAACCAATATTGCGTGAATTTTCTTGTAAATGCTGCCAATTTGGGGCATAAAATCGTAAGTTTTAACTTTAAGCTTATCGATGGGTCAAAATCGTGAACATTCTCGATGGAACCCAAAATGCGCTTTGGACACCCAAATGCGCGAAAATGTGCGCTTTTACGCGAACCGCGCAAAACTCCGGTGCCTACTACAAATCTGTATAATGAGACCTTCCAAAATAGTGGTACCCAACTTCTACCGGATTATTTTTAAAGTGTTGAGAAAAACCTTCCAATTTCAATAGAATTTCTGGTAAACTCTCTCTCAATGCTTTGGAAACACAAAAATCCCATCAGGTCTCAGCGAATGTTAACACTTTTCTTTCATGACTTTCTTTGAAAGTGGATATTTTTTCAAATAAGTAACAAAAACTGGGTGTCTAAGTTAATTGGACAGACAATAGTCCCAGGACCCATTTATAATGTACGTAAATTTGTCTCTAATAAACGCCCCTTATGAAAAAGTTAAGTAAACCAGGTAAAATATAAGTGCCCACCCAACGGTAATTCAATTCCAGCGCCAACGTCACCAATGAGTGTCACTCTGTCGATGTATGCTGAGGTTGGTCCTTTGATATGTTGTGACCATCCAGTCGCAGCAAATTTTACAATATGGCTTTTTAAAAATTTGGTTGACAATGATTGGTTACATAAAGTACAAGAGACCATGGTGATATAGAGTATAATATTAAAATCAATTGCATAGCATGACAAGATCTGGGTCACAATCTTCCACTGTGAGAAAATGTGGAATATGGCCGTGTGTCCTGAACTCGCCACCCTTAGCGTTACATGACAAATATTATGAATGTTTACACCAACCGGGTTTCTAATTAGATTATCTCGACAATCATCAACTCTAAACTTGCAAAAGTATACATTTTTGGAAAGCTGAAGGCATAAGCAATTCAAATATATACATTTCAACTCATTATACAGGGTGACCTGCAAGTTATACAGGGTGGAATAAAAAATATTTTGATAAAAAATGGGTCACTCAATGCATTGCTTATTACCAACTTACAGTAATAAACTGGAAGTAAACAACATTCATTTGGTTAGAGGATATGGAGAGCCAACTGACTTTGGAAGAAAGCAAATTCACAGCTGTTTGGTAATCTCGGAATATAGGGTGTTCCAAAGTATGTTGGATTTTTTTACAATTCAACATATTTTGAACCTAAACATTTTCCCCTAACCCATACAGAAAAAATATGTCCATTTTTGTCTCGCCTGATAAGGCAGGAGACTATATAATCACTTTTCCGTATGTATGTGTGTGCGTGTGTGTGTGCGTGTGTGACAAATTTGATTAAAGTTTTGCTTTTTCTCGGAGACTAGGAGTCGCACGTTTCTCAAGCTTGGTGGGTGGGGGCATCTTGACCCGAGACAAAACCTGTTTGTATTGGTTAGTGGGTCAAGGTCACTGACGACCTCTAGAGGTCATCTGAGGTCAAATTAGTAAAAACTGTCGTATGGGCATGAAACTTGGTAGGTACAGTCAACATTTCAAGCCAAATTTTTGAAGGTCATTTCAAGGTCACCAGGGTCATCTGAGGTCAAATTAGTATAAACTGTCATGAAACTTGGTAGGTATAGTCACTTTTTAGAGTCAAATTTTGGGAATGTAATTTCAGAGTCACCAGGGTCATCTGAGGTCAAATTAGTAAAACTATCGGATGTGCATGAAACTTGGTGGGTACAGTCAACATTTAAAGCCAAATTTTTGGAAGGTCATTTCGAGGTCACCAGGGGTCATCTGAGGTCAAATTAGTAAAAACTGTCGATGGACATGAAACTTGGTGGGTACCGTCAACATTTAAAGCCAAATTTTTGGAAGATCATTTCGAGGCCACCAGGGGTCATCTGAGGTCAAATTAGTAAAAACTGTTGTGTGGGTATGAAACTTAGTGGCTACAGTCAACATTTAGAGCCAACGTTTTGGAAGGTCATTTCAGGGTCACCAGGGGTCAAATTAGTAAAAACTGTTGCATGGGCATGAAACTTGGTGGGCACAGTCACCATCAGCCAGATAATCGTGCCTAGCCGATAACCGCCAAATTCATTTACCTCGACCAAAAGTTATCACAAAAGCAGGCGGTTGCGAAAGCAGGCGAGACTCGTGGTTCGAGAACCGCCTTGTTAGATTCCTCGTCAAATTTCCCTTCAGAAAATCTATACTTTGACTATGATAGGATAAGTAATTAAAATTTTACAGTAACTTTTAGATTTTGAAGACATCCGCATTACTTACTACAGTGTTTAATATGACTACGGGTAGTTTTGTATGGAAAAGTTTGTATTTTCTAGACTAAACCAATCATATATTATTAAAAACAATTAGTAGAATTGTTTAGCTGTAAGGCCATGAATGTTTGAGATGCTAAATAGAGTCCAAATCCAATTTACAGCCTTTACAGAAGCAGATTACGCACTAAAATACCAATCCCATAGAGTTTGTGTGTACCACATCCCCCACCACCACATCCCCCACCACCGCCACCCTGCCCATTCTGAATTCTATGAAGCACAGTGTCAGTATTAAAAAAGTTCAAGTATTTCTTTTTTACAGGGTTGAAAGTGAATTTTATTTAGCAATAAAATGAGACCACAAGCATGACAATACCTTCTTGCTTTCACAGAGATATCATCATTTGTTTTGAGTCGACTTTGGCAAAATGTAACGTCGCCACCTTTTTTTGGTGGCGAGCTCAAGACACACGACCATATGGGCTATTTCATTATAAATGACAACATTGAGTCCCAAAAGGGGTCAAAATTCAAACTCATTTATTTCATGCAAATTCATTATCATTTCAAAGTTCAGATGGTGTGTCAATAATTCTCAAAATATTAGAGCGTCAAACCCTCAGGAACCATTAAAAAAATTAAATTGAATTTTTGCTGTGTAAAACATAGCTGCCGTCTGGAGGGACATTTTTTAAACAATTTAATACACAACTTTGAAAGAGTATATGTAACCAACATTGGGTTCATACTTATTCATATTTAGTCTGTAATAATTGTTGTATGTTCCTTTACACTTCAGTGTCTTAAATATGCCAGTTTCAATATAAAACAATTAGTAAATTGATACTAATCCAGATAAATGGTGCAAAATTACAACATATTTTAAGGATAAACTTTATCTTCACATGAAAAATTCATGAAATAGTCATTTTGTCCTGCCCAATAGCTACACTGATGCATAAGTGAGTATTCTGCGTCAATCTGTTGTACTAGTCATGGAAAACCTAAAATAAAAGACCCCTCCTGTGGCATTTGTTCTGGATAGGACACATTTTTTAACACATAATAAAGCATACTTTAACTTTAGAAATAGCTGAATCAATATTATTGCATCAATATTATTGCATAAAAGATCCCCAGCATTTAAAATCCACTACAAACAGGGTTAATATTCTGGTTAAATTAGGAATATTGCAATTGTTAGCTAACCGAAGTTCAATGCAGAATAATATCATATGTGTTCTCAACAACTGGACAATCATTTGAACACTAAAGTGGTTTGTAAGCATAATTTGCAATAAAATGCAAAAATTTCTTGTGGGTTTGGCTCTTTGAAATTTTTTATTTTTAGTTTGTTTACCAATTCATGGAAATGACATAATTGTGCTGGAGAGGACATTTGTTAAATTGCAAACAGAATCGTGGATACAGGCTTGCAAAAATGCAACAAATACCAAATCATGTGCCACCTTGGTAGAAGGAAGACCACTCTTCCTCTACAAATTTCACATTCTATGATATAATCCTTCTTATTTCAACAATTAGTAATTAACTTCAGTTCTGGAGAGGACAAATTTTTAACGCGGAACTGTGGTATCAAGAACAAGTGGTCTACTGTATGTAAAATAAATGAATTCCTCAATCAGTGCCCTGTCCCATCAATTGGTAATATAACACAGATTATACAGGTAGGGTAAGGGTTTATATTTCCTCTTTAATGTTAACAAAAATGGAGGCATGAATTGGAGAGGACACTCATTTTTTTATTTAACGCAAAATGCCAATTTTGCAAGAATCTACGGAATTTTAACATTTTTGCACCAATTTTCACCATTCAACTTGCATGATGTTCCACACATATCATATTTTCATTGCAACAAGCACATTGCCATAGAATGTACCTAATTTTTCAAAGAATTTATTCAGAATACATGGGCAAAATGAAATGGGACTCCAAAATTGGGTTAAAAATGTACCTTTTGGCAATTTTTTTATACAAAAAATAGACAGAATTCTGTAAAAATGCTCATGTAGCTTGTAGTTTGTGGCATACTTAGAATTAAGTTAATAACACTGCATTATCACCCTAATTATATCAACCAGATATGATAAAAGCCATTTTTGTGAACGTGTCATTTATAATGAAATAGCCCATATATGAATTGTGCGCAATGGTTTTTGTTTATAAAAATAATTATTTGACTGTTGATTTTATTTACAGCCTAAAGAAATCATGGAGATCAAGGACTTCCTCCTCACAGCCAGGAGGAAAGATGCCAAATGTGAGTATGAATATTGACATCCCTGCATACTGCAAGACCAGGGGGTACTCCGTACAAATGACCATACGGGGACGTGCCAGGCCTTGTCTTTTGAAAATTCCTGGTGAGTGACAAATCACTCTCCTCAAAATTTGTCAGGTGAGCTGTAGGTGAGTGATTTTAATCACTTGTATTATTATTACACCAAATGTAGGCGAGTGACAAAAAGCTCTCCTCAACTTCATTTTAGGCGAGTGATCGCTCTCACTCGCCTCAAAAGACAAGGCCTGACCTGTTGCAGAGATGGGTAGCATTTTCAGCCTTTTGGTACTTCAATTACCCCTTTTTCCAGACAAATTTTGGTATTTTCCAGATTTTTTTGGAAAATAGCCAAATTTTGACTTTTGGTATCAATGGGAAAACACTTATTCAAATTCGGCCGAAAATTTTGAATTTTAAAAATTGGTATATCAATGGGTCCAAATTTCTTGAAAAATTGATGTACTTGATGGGTCCACTTTCAAATTCTCAGCGGCACATCCCTATCAAAACCGCACTTGAGTACCCCCACCCCCACACAACTGCAAGTCCTTGATACTAGAACTATAAACTAGCCGCTTTATAATATAAAGACGAGAGAGATAGAGAACTTCAGAAGTTATCAACTTTTTTGCGGTGTAAACTGGTTTTTCATTGTCATTGCCTACTCGCAATGAATTGCGGCTACAGCGCACATCACAGGTTATAATTAATTATATTAGCCCAGTCTACTTTTTGCTATAATCAAAGTCCGAATTAAAGATACTAGATACTGAAATTCCTGAACGCACTGGAAAACAGCGTGGACGAGGCTATGGCCAATTCCATGCCAAAAGTGCCTTTTGTAACGTCCGTAACAAAATTTTGGAACATTATTGCTCAAAACAGGAGCATTTATTTCAAATTTGCTAATGATGCCTCCATAGATTGATGTCAGACCTACTTCAAGATAGTAAAGAAAAAAA
Organism: Amphiura filiformis; assembly: GCF_039555335.1. Classification (NCBI taxonomy): domain Eukaryota; kingdom Metazoa; phylum Echinodermata; class Ophiuroidea; order Amphilepidida; family Amphiuridae; genus Amphiura; species Amphiura filiformis. The sequence goes on along the minus strand of NW_027305514.1, from coordinate 254,575 downwards.
TTTGAGGAAGCACCTTGACAGTTTTTTTCATTATGAAAAGCGTTACGGACGTTACATTTGAGATAAAATGTAACGTCCGTAACACTAAATTAACAGTGTAGGACGATACAGGAGTATTAATTTCAAACTTGCTTTTCATGTTTACATAGAATGGAGTCAGGGCTTGCTCAATATAGTTAACAGAAAAAAATAAAACACAGAAGTGAATGGAGATTTAAGGATATGTACCATCTGTCAAAATGGCAGGCACTTTCGCGTAACGTCCGTAACGCTTGTTTCTAATTTCTGTAGCTAATTAACTAAGAAAGCCAAAACAAAATTGCTTCATTATATTGAACATTAGAGTGTGTACTAGTAGCATACAAAGAAATAAAGTGTTATCCTAACAGCAAACATGTGTGCTATTCACTTAAAAGTTGCAAGTTGCATGTATCTGTAACGTCCGTAACGGTGGAATTGGCCATATAGGGTTAGTTAATCGCCGTCAATCATACAAACCGTCTCAAAAGTTAGTCTTTTGGTACAATAGAGACTGGTAAATCAATACTGTTCTATTGAGGTTGTCGATCGGATCAAGGACCTTTAACTATAGCCCTGACTTTGTGGTGCGTAGTGAAGTCAACACTGCATAGCAACAATTTTCTCAAAAGTCACACAAATAAACGAGTCCTCCTTTTCATACATGTTTGCGCACATGCACACGTCAACAGTCAACACACAACTTGTTTAGCGTTGACGGATGCCAAAATCAATGACTTGTTTCTTGTTTTACTTTCCTATCCAGCTGTAAAAATCAAGAAGAACAGGGAGAACTGGAAATTCAAAGTGCGATGTAGCCGCTACCTGTACACACTTGTCATCAAAGACACAGAGAAGGCAGAGAAGCTAAAGCAATCATTACCTCCAGGTGAGAATGTCATGTAACTATGTTATAACTACAAAACCAATAACCCCAACCCATTGTTTGTTTGTTTTTTTTGGGTTTTTTTGGCTATTGGAAGGGAAACAAGAAACATGCCACATGGAAGATCAGGGTTCGAATTCGGCTGTATCGCATAGCAGTTTGCTCCATATTTTGAAGTAACTGCTACCTAATTTTGCATTTGTATAGCACTTTTTACTAGTGCTTTAGTAATATGGAAGTATCTTGATTATGAGGAATTAGCCAAAAACTGCTACGCAAAATTTTTAAACGAATTTGAACCCTGTGGAAGGTCACCATTATAACTGAAGACCAAATTAAAAAAACTAGTTTGCGTATGACATCCTGACAACCAGACCAATGCCGTATTGCGCAGGTCAGCAACCAATCACGCAGCGCCTTTACCCTGACGTCAGATGCAAACTTTGTCTTTTAATTCAGTCTTCGAGTATAGCCATGGGGTTTCACATGGAATGCATCCATGCGCAGTGATTTTCATAGTGAGCTTTAGTCAGTTTAGTCGGGATGGGGTTAATCAGACAAAAAATGTGAATTTTGGGGTATACACTTGCCAGTTTACATCACCTTTTGTAAATTACTTAACGTCCCTTTACGAGATGACGCAAGCAGGAAACAGTACAAAATCACTACATGGTCTGTTTGGCTTCCTCAAGACAGTAGCATGCTGGCATAGATGTGCAATAATAATACATGCCCCATCAATAGGAGATGTGCTGTGTGCTCAATTTGTACCACATCACACGCTACAGGTGCACTACTTTTGATGGCGGGTGTATCGTACTAGGCACGGGCGTAACCAGACCTGACCTTCCGGGGAGACAAGATTGAAAAATTTACCAATATCTGATCAAAAGTTTTAGTACTTCAGGCATGGGATTTTCCAGTGGAAACACTGGAACCAGTCTTTTTTGATGTCAAAATTCCCGCAGTTTTATTTATTTTCAGCCCATTTTCAGGTGTTTTTGTCCAATTTTACGGGCTTTTCCAGACTTTTTCATGAATGCGTAGTCCCAAGCCTGGTACTTATGTGCGAGCAAAATTGCCGCGAAGCGTTAAACGGGTGGGGTCCAGGGGCAAAGCCTGGGGGGTCACAATGAAAGTAGTATAGATCTTCCCTCTTTCTTTCCCTTTTCTTCTCCTTCCCTTTTCTCTTCTCCTTCCACCTTTCTCTTCTCCTTCCACCTTTTTTCTTTTCTTCTTTCCCTTTCTTCTTCTTCCTCTTTCTTTCCTTTTCTCTTCTCCTCCCCTTTTTCTTCCCTCTTTTTTCTTTTCTTTCCCCTTTCTCTTCCCTCTTTTTTCTTCCCTCTTTTTCTCTCCTTCCCCCTTTCCCCCTTCCCAATTTTTCGCTCTTCCCAGTTTTTTTGTGTCCGGGGGGGGCAGCTTGCCCCCCGGCCCCCACTGGTTACGCCACTGGTACTAGGACGCTACTATCTCAAGAAAGCCAAATGGACCGTCCTGCTGTACATTTTCATATTGAAGGCTTAAAACCACTGGAACGGCTTATTATTCCTAACCATGCCAAATCTAACTAAGCAAAACCACTGCACATGCATGCATCCCACATAATGGGATGAAGCAATCACTGGTCATATACGCATGGGCTGGCTAGCGAAACACCATGGCACGCGAGGGGTCCTGGGGTGAGTCCCTGGGGGTACCAAGTAACTTCTTTTTTCATCTTCTCTCCTTTTTTGTTCCTTTCTGATAGCCAAAAAACACTTAGAGCTTTAGGGTTAAATGTCCAATATTGATGTGTGTTGAGTTTAATGTTTGGTTATTTTTGACAAATCACAAGTCATTCCAAACAAGTAATTCTCATTGATCCATAATTTAATATACATGAGACATAAACCTCTGGAACAGTGACCGTGTCCAAGTTCATTCTAATGCAGCCCATATTAAAGACTCTAGATACATAGAGTACAAAATCTTCCATTGTGCACTGCACTGTACAGAGACACACTGTCATTAATAGTGCACAATGGTAGATTTTGTATTTTGGGTCGTTGATATTGAAAATTGAATGTTTATGGGCTGCATAAATAGTGGGTCCATGAAGTGTAAACACCCTCAAAGTTAAAATAACCTGTATTTGTTTAAGACCTTTGGTCGCATGTCATGAATTGGTCATCTTTTGTGTAGCATAATGTAAAATGAGGAAAATATCACCAATTGTGATTCACTTCAACACAACTTTTAATAAATACATTTTAGACCATTATAAGTTTATATTTTTGGAAAGCTTATATTACAAGGATGCCAAATCAACAAAATTTAACATCATAATACAGGGTGGGTAAGAAATATACAGGGTGGAACATCAACAAAATCAGCATATTTCTTGTCACAGTGAACCCCATATTTTTCTTTTCTGAAAGCTATGTAGCTCAAAATAAATATGGATTCAGAAAGACATTTCATGGGCCCTTCAAACAAATTAGGAAGAAAGAGTTTGGTATCCCTTGTGTTAAACATACAGTGTGGTCAAAAATTGTAAAATAATTTTACAATTTTTATGACATTTATCAACCAAAACTTTTTTCCTCCATTTCTGGTACTAAAACTAATAGCATAATTGAATTCCTCATCAAATTTCCTTAAAAATATGTCTACTTTTGAATAAGCAGGATGACTCAGGCCAAAGATGGGCCATTTAGAAATGTCAGAGCATTACGTGTACACTTTGTACAGTAACATATAGGAAAAACTGTCTTAATTAGCATTTAATTAGGCAATTAATTAGTTACATCTTTTGTTACAGTTGATCTATTATGAGGTAGATCTACAATCCAGGATGATATATGTGCAATTTGTGGTCCATGCTAGTTGTACTTTTTAAGATACAAAGGTTTGAAGTTTGCCATATTTTCACAATTTTGTGTACAACTCTATGGGGCTCCCCCGCCCCGGCTCCCCCATTGAGACATCTTACATATTGAAGTATAAATCTCAAAGTAGTTGTCCAATTGACTTGGGGTTTTTGTATTTGACAAAGAACATAATTATCTACAAAATGACACCAAACTTTCCACAATAGGTATTATACTTTTAGAATAAATCAAACTTGAAGTGTGAAGAAAGGATTTTCATGTTACGGCTCCTCCATTTTTGGGTGACCTATTTGTGACATGCGACCCTTTACAGATTTTCATGAGCAAACATAATCTTGCATGTTGAGTAACTCAATATATTTTTTTCTTTTCTTTTCTTTGTTTTCAATTTTACAGGTTTACAAGTCAAGGAGATCAAGTGAATGGAATGATACCAGTTTCTTAATGATTAGATCAAAGAACTCACTTGTATGTTATATATATAAAAAGGCAGTTGTAATATTGCAATAAAAAAAAATGAAAAAGTGAATTACGGTAATCCAGATGTTTTATTGTATGTCTTGGAACGACACCGAAAGGTCATTTTGTTGGTCTTATGTATGGTGTAGAGAAAAAACACAATTTATCAAAATGTGAGAAAAAGCAAGATATGTGCCCCAAAATTGGTGAAGAAAAACAAAACTGCCCTCTAAGTCTATGGATTCAATATTAAAGCAAAGCATTGAGCCGGACTGACCAAAAATACACAAATATTTTCCTCGTAAATCAGCTTAGGCCAATAAAAAAATAGATTTGCCTCATGTTCACAGCGTGCATTTGATTTATGCTGTGTGTTTGCTCTGGCAAAATTGCAGAAGTTTAATTTTATTTTGAATTTTTTTATATAATTATTTGAACAAAATTTGGCTGTAAAATCAATGTTCAATTTCAGTTTTGTTTCTGATTGCACGGGAACTCCAAAAATTAAATTCTAGATTTAGCCTGTATTGCAGCTAAACCAATCCTGAATACTTCCAACAAGGTCAGTGTTTTCAAAATACCCAAAATTGGCACTGTTCGATTTATAAATAATGAAATAAAATTTAAAAAAACTGCATACTCGTTAGCTTTGAGGACATGAAGTATGATCCATTTTTTTCTTTAAGGTCAATATGATTGGAATAGTTTCAGAAGTGAATTTTTGTAACGGTAGTCATTGTTTGCCAATATGCGGAAGGAGGTATTTATGTCATTTCATGAACCCTAACCTAAACCTCCTTCCGGGTATTGGAAATCAGTGTTTACCTTTTAGCGAATTCAGTTGTAATGGATGTAGAATTCTGCATACATTGGGCGAGGAATAGGTTTTGCGTGGTAGAAATGAATCTTTTAAAAGCGAGAAAAGCACTAAAAAGCGAGATTGTGTTTTCTCTCTAGGGTCAATCCACGTCAATTCACCCAGTGAGTTAAACCTGACCTCCTTCAAATTTGTTCCAATTTGGTATAGGTTGGTTTTGGCTGCCAAAGCTGATATTTCAAGTTTGAGCTCAATCGGACTTAAGGTTATCCCGCTACTACCGGCCCAATTTTTGCGATTTCTGCGAAAAATGGCACGGTGGCAGAGTTTTCAACGGCCGTAACCGTTTGTCCAAATGAGCTGAAATTGGTGTCATTGGTAAGCTAATGCCATAAAGAATCCGAATCTGTCATTATTTAATAAATATGTGACGTGATCTGGTCCATGGGAGTCAAAGGAGGCAATTTTGAAAATCGAGTTACTATGATTATTACATTATACATATAATAGGCTATCATATACTGAAAACACCAAAGGTCTAGCATGCTTGGTTCTAAAGTTTTGAAGGTTTTTGAGGTCTATTTTCTTATGTATTTTATTGTTTTTTACTCCATATTTTTACCTTTATCTCAGTTTCAAATTTGCCGCCTTTGGCCCCCATGGACCAGATCGTGTCACATATGAGCATGTTAAAATTGTATAACCTTTTGCCCTTTATTTTAACATTGAATTTGACCTTGTGGATCATGTGACCCCGAAACAAAAGTGTTCAAATTACACCTACAAAATATAAAAAAATTGGAGGTATAATATGTTTTGTTTTCATACAAGCTTCTCTCAAAGTTAGGCAAAAATGTGATTTTCCATTGAAGCATGTGCAGTAAACCACAATACTGAACTTAGCACTTAATAGTCAGTATGCAAAATTCAGTATTGTACTTTACTGTGGGTTTCAATACGAAATCACAGTTTTGCATAACTTCGAGAGAAGCTTTGAGGAAAACAAAAAAAAATTATATATCTAATTTGTTTATATTTTGAAGAAAACATGGGGGTGTAATTTGAAAACTTTTGTTTGCTTCTAGGACTCCGAACTGCTACTGAAGTTTCGGAGTCATGAAGCAAACAAAAGTGTGTGTCAGTGATCCATAGAACAGGAATAGGCCTCAACTTGTGGATTGATGGTTACAAAACTACCATATTTTTTGTTTGCACCACTTTTAAAAACGAAACATATTTCTGACCTAAAATTGCACTGGGTTATGAGAAACGAGGCTTTTCACCCGATACCAAAATCCTTATAGAATACTAGTCTCAGTCAAAATCTGTATTTCCGTGAGGGAGTAGTCTATCAATCTGCAATTTTTACACCTTCAATGTTCAAGGAGAAAAGAGGTTCTCTCAAAACTTGGCTATTAAAATTTAGAAACCAAGATTATCGAGAATCTAGGCTTGCCGTTCGATAAATCATCTCAAATTAGAGGAATGAATACAACAACGATGCACTCAATTTGAATCCACCATGGCCAAGTTCAGGTTTTTCAATACTTTTCAAATTGAAAACCCTGGTTTCTAGATTAGAAAAATGTGGATTTTTAATTTCGGGGAAGTGGGTTTTTTATTTGGAATAACATTTTTATTCCAAATTCTTTTCATCGTCAAAATCCATGTTATCTAGTTCAAAAGGCATACTATTTAAATATTTTAATAACAAAACTTAAAATGTAAACAAAAAAAAATTGGGCAGCGTCTTTCGGACAGGCTGAAAATTAAAAATGTTCAGTCCGTCTGAATACTCAGTACGCCACTGACCAGCCTCTATGTTGTCAGAATGGTCGACTGCAGATCTGTCGGATAACACTTTTTCAATGGGAAATGAACTTTGCTGCTTGGATGATGTCACGATGAGGTTAGCATTTATTCCGTATTGAAAAGCGTCTTCTGACGGTTCTGCACTCGACCGGCCTCTTGCAATGCATACGGTAGTCCCGCTAAAATTAGTCGATCGATACATATTGAAATCAGCACAATTCAGAGATACACCGTTTTGCTCTGAAATTTATTTTCTTGGTCAAATATAGAGCAATATTGTTTTTCTTCAATAAATGTCAGTTAAAAACATAGTGCTTGGCAATACATTTAAATAAAAATTCCTTTAAAAAAGGAATGTGGCGCCCAATGTGAACTTGGACGTGATATGGTGAATTCCATGGTGTGTAGATTTGGTATTATAATGATTTTTCTAGGGAAGAGTAGAAGATGATCAAATGCAAGAGGAATGTGTTTGATTGGGGAAGGTGTTCTGACAATCCAAATACAGGCCTTGAAATAAGGGGAGCAAAAGCGCAAATTTGCGCCTGGTGATTGGCAAAATGCTCCTGCTTCTGTTAGAAAATTACACACAAAGACATAGAACAGGAGCAATTTATTGTTAAATTATAGTACAATTGCTCCTGGTTCCGAAATCCTTATTTCAAGGCTTGTCCAAATATAAACTTAGTCCACCTCAAATGACCTGTAACAATTTCGCGCTTACACCAATCATATCCATAACAATTTAACTCTTACAACTTCCTGTAAACTCTCAAATTTACAACTCTAAATTTCTGTCTGTTTGCCGCCCAATTGTGCCACCATATTGCAACTTTGGCAATAACCGCTATATAGATTCTATGGTAATTAGCAAACAAAAGCCATCAGTTTAAGAGGCCTCGTTATATCACTATGGACCACAAGGGTCTCATCCCAATGGCACAGTCCAATAACCTCAATTACATAATCATAGTGCAAAATTTGACCTCAAGTTGCAGAGTATGAGTTTGTGTTCCCAAATTTTCAAAGGATGAATGTACAAATGTATTAGGGTTTAAGAACTGTTCCCATGATAGATGAGCATGTTGTGGATCCTAGTGTATGGTCAAATGTCACCGTCTATCGGGTTCTAAGGCACACGGTAAACTGGTTGAACGCATACAAAGGTCAGGATTTATTTGGTGTTTTTATAAATCCTAATTTTGTATTTTAAACAAAGAATATACGCTCACCATTTTATCCCGTGCATATCAGAAAACAATAATAAAATAAAATCCAAGCAAATTGTGGTTTTATTTCTGAGCTGGGCATAATTTTAGCAAAACAATTGCGAAGTCAATCTAGCAAGAGTGAAATTAGAAGCTTTTCACAAAGTCATGCCTATATTGTGGCGCGCCTCCGTAGAGGGCGCCACAAAAAAAAATCTTGGTGTTAAAATAAGCCCAATCGCCATTGTGACTTCCGGTTTTTGAGAGCACTTTTAGGACACTTTGACCTCTGACATTTCGGGAAAATTACTCTAATTATTATTTATTTTTTTATTATTCTAATAATGTTACAATTAAAAATATTTAAATAATTAACTTATATAATAAATATATTTTTTGGATTTGTTTTTATTCAAGTAAAACTTTTTTGATTATATTTTGTATGTACAAAAAACAATTTCCGTGAAAGGTCAAAGGACAAAGTGTCCTAAAAATGCAAAAACTGTCCCACAATGCATTGCAAACTTCTAATGCCGATTTGGCTTATTAGTGTAAGATTTTTGATTTTTGCAGGCCTCAACTTCGCCCGTGAGCTTTTTTTGGAATTAATTTGTTTAAGTTTCAAACTAATATAGTTCGCTAAAGAAAGATATTTCTCACCTCTGTAAGTCACATCGTGTGGGTTTATATCTTATAGTTTTGTCAGAATTGTCCGTTTTGATTTCACCTTTTTTCACTTGCGACTGGTGTCAAAATGTCCAAGCAGTACTTCATTTCCAATATACTGCGCCAAAAAAGTAACCTTACACTTGGAAAAATAATCACAATTTCAAAACTGAACCATATTGGAATAAATTTGTTTTTTTAATAGATGCACTATTTAATCCGGCACATTATGACACCACATTGAATCCAATGTGACATCGAGAAGCAAAGTTACAAACATTTGATTAGACGAATGTCCAGTTTTAAAAGTGACACTATTCAAAACTCCACTGACTAGACATCTGGTTTTAGAGTGGTGAATGGCTAATTTGTGCGTGTCTTTAATTTAAAACAAAAGGAACAAAGGAAAAATTAAAAACAAAAGAACTGACAGATAAAATGAAAGTTATGAAAAGTACAGAGAAGTTAACACTGAAATAAAAACTGCTTTAAATAAAGCTTCATTGAAGAAACTGTGTTGTCTCTTTGTTGCGCTTGTTGGCATCTTTTTGCGCCATGTATAGGCCAGTTTGTCACTTTTAAAACTGGACCTTCGTCTATTCAATTGCTTGTAACTTTACTTCTCGAGGTCACATTGGATTCAATGTGGTGTCATAATGTGCATGTTTAGATAGCGCATCTATTCAAAAAACAAATTTATTCCAATATTGTTCAGTTTTTAAATTGTGATTATTTTTCCAAGTGTAAGGATGCTTTTTTGGCGCAGTATATAACCAAAGCAGTACTTCATTTCTAATATAACCAGCAGAAATAATCGATATTTCTATTGTGGCTTGCAAAATCATCCATCCATGGATAGGGAGCCTACATCCGCGAGTTGATTTTGACAAAAATTGGTAAAAATTTAAAAATGGTGCAATCAAAACCGAAATTCTGACAAAACCATGACACACAGCCCTATAATATGCATGTGCTTTAGAAAGTTGGGAAATATCTTGCGTTAGCGAATTATGTTACTTTGAAAAGCAAAAACGTTGACAAAAAAAAAGCTCGCGGATCAAGTTGAAGTCTGTGAAAAGCGAAAATCGTATACTATACACTAGAAGCCTAAATTTAACACCTAAATTTAACATCAGGGTTTTTTAATGAAAAAAATACAGTACCAAGCATTATAGTTTTCTTCTGACATTTACCGAAGAAATGAAAAAGAAAATGGTACAATGTATTACACTATTTTCGCGCATTATCAGGATGGAAATGGCTTTATCTTTACAATGTGGGCGCGTGCAAAATTTTTGTATTTTACACTGCACTATTTTGGCCCATGATCGGGTTGAATTTTGGTAAAGGGGGGCTCCCTGCCCCTTTTCTTTTCCTTTGCCCTATGCCCTACTGACCTTCTCTTTTTTGTCAGAGGGGCACTTTTTTCTTTCATTTTTTGTCGGGGCACCCCCCCCCCCCCTTCCCGGGCTACGCTACTGCTTAGCTTGGACCATGGATAGTAGAGATTTCTACTACCTCTATGCTTGGACTAAGCTCGTCATTTTGAGGTTGCTAAAAATAAATGGAGCAATCGATCGCTTATACAAGTTATACAAGTTACCCGGGGGTTACGTTACAACACTGAACGTCGGGACTGTTCACGTTTATCATCGGTATTTGGGCGTGGATCCTTTTAAATGTAGTCTGCAGACGAAATATGAAAAAAGTGTCACATGTCTCATATAAACCATCATACAAAATATACAAGATATAAAATTTGGCTCCAAAATAATTTAATAAATAATAGATAGGTCTACTACAAATTAGTGGTGGAAAGTCATAATTTAATTCAGTTTTATTTGGTTTCATCTCAATCAAAATAGATAATATATAGCAAAACATTTTCTTTAAAAACGTTAAGTTTGTTTGCAAAAAATATTTTTCTACAGTACGATTTTCATCATTAATATTTTATCGTGATGTTAATTTTATAAAAACATTTTGGTAGTGCTTTTAATACAAATTATTTTAAAACGTTTTTATTATATTTATAGAGCCCAACGCCCAATATACTTCTTGATAATCAAAGCAATTTAAATTAATTTAATTATGCAAAACACTAAATACTTTGTACGGAAGAGGCTGTCCTTTTAAACTCTGCTCTTTTTGTGGTGTCTCCGCAGCCTTAAGGGATCTGGAATGAGCGTTTCGACAGTATTTTTGTGGGACATGAGAGCACATCAGACATATCGAATTGCATTCTGAATACGAAGATTGGTTTTTTTTAATTTTTTTAAATATAATACAAATTCTAAAAATTATAAAAATTTGATATTTTTCACATTTTTGATATATAACAGTCCTCGAAGTAAATTTTATGAATCTAATGATACATGTATACCGTCTTCTTAAAGTGTATGTAGCTGAGAGGAAGAGCCGACGATCAATTGAACATTCCGACCTTTCATATTGAAGTCTTTTTTTGAAGATATGGATTTTTTTCCCAAAAAGACCTATTTTTTTTTTTTTGTGTGTTTGGGGAAAAAAATCCATATGTTCAATACGAAAGGTCAAAATTTTCAATGATCGTCGGCTTTTCATCCCACCTACATACACTTTAAGTACATATCATCAGATTTATAAAGTTTACTTCGAGTACTGTTAAATATCAAAATATCAATTTTTAATCATTTGCCAGAAAATTTCAAGAAATCTAAATTATTGGATATCAGAAGGACATTCTTCGTATTCAGAATGCAATTCGATATGTCTGATGTGCTCTAATGTCCCACAATAAATACTGTCCAAACGCTCATACCCCATCCCTTAATTACTTTATTTTGATATTATTTTGATCATATAGGCCTACATAATTATATTGTCAAACCTGTTTAAATTTTGTTATATAAATTTACTCAAGTGTAATTACTGACGGATCCGATTAAAATGTTTTTGAAGGTTTACTACCACTCAACACTGTACAATTGTGTGGTACCCCCGGCAAATATACCATAGGCCGATAATAGGACATAAAACAGAAAAAAAAAATTCTTGGAATAAGGAGAGTGTACTGTGTGCATTGACCCGTTTCCGGGGGCGTTTCGTTGTATTGTATGAAATCGATTGATACAGAATTGATTTTTGAACCATTATAATTATTTATAGCCTTACCATTACGTAACAATTGACGTGCCTGTGACTCATCAACTCCCCCTGTACTTGACCTTTGACATAGGCCTAATTGACTATGACGAGTATCAAGAGATGAACAGAGAGTCAGAGAGACAGACAGCAGTTGAGCACTGATGACCCATTGCATCAAATACTGTAGGCCAAATATGGGACATTTATGAGGAGATGTAACGCAAAATTACACTTGGCCTATTTATACCGCTAACATAGGCCTACTCTCATCATGGATTTGAAAATAGCCTGAAATAGTTCAACAGAAAGAAATGAGGTCTACCGGAAAAGGACTTTCTTGGACCAGACTATAGAAAACTGAACTGCATGCAAATTGCCAATGAACATCAACTCTTCTTCAATGTATAAATTGTATTTTTACGTCGTTGCATATCTGAACTTCAGCAGGAAATATACCATAAATGGTGAGTTGTGATACGTTTAAGGTGGTACTACACCCCCTGATAAATTTTGTGACTAATTTCGCATTTTTCTCAAAAAATAACTTCACACTGGCAACCAAAGTTACGTATATTATAGGGGCAAGGAATCCAGTTACTTCACTGAAATTTCAGTGATTCAAGACAAGTGGTTCATGTTAAGAAATGAGGTAGGCCTACATTCTAGCGGTACCTCTTTTCTTATCATAAATAACGTACCGCTTGTATTGAGTCACTGAAATGTGTAGTACGTGTAGTAACTGGATTCTTGTCCATGCATATACATAACATTTGTTACCAATGTGTAATTATTTTTGAGAACAATGCAAAAATAGTCACAAATTTATCAAGGGGTGTAGTACCACCTTAAACAAGGCTTATGTTTTAAGTTGTAGAACTACATGTACCATAATTTGCTTCAGTTTCGTATTCAGATGCCACTGTTCAGGTTTTTAGAGTGCCCTAATTGCCACGTGTTTATTCAGTTTTGGAGGTTCTCAGCTAAGGTTTTACATGCAGGGGCAGGGCCCTCAGGGTGGGGTGTGTGGTGCAGTGTTGTAGGTCTCGAGACCAGGTCTCGGTCTCGAGACCATCTCGAGACCTTTTTTGTAGTGTCTCGGTCTCGGATGTCAAGGTCTCGGTCTCGGAACTCAAAAGTCTCGGTCTCGGACCTCAAAAGTCTCGGTCTCGAACGTTTTTTTGTTCGAGACCTGTCGAGACCTGAAGAAAAGATATGATTTTCTGTTTTTGTTCATTATTTATTCCTTACCCTAAATTTCAATGAATGTTGAAGAAATTGTTAAGAATAAAGATACAGAAATCATTTTATAAGGTTATAAAAGTTATAAATGAATCATAAGTGAGCTTGTTCGGATGTGAGCTTCCAATTTCAGTTCATGATTAAACATAGGTGGGCAGGTGGTGGAAGTGAGGATCCCACTTAACTTTTGCAAGGGGAACATTCTCCACAAAAGCAAAATAGATGAACAAATAGTTGCCCTGTGCAGTGTGCATCTTCTTTTCAGCACGAAAAACAAGTGTGTTTTTGGCCCAAATATGGTAAAATTGCTCAATTTTGTGCGCTTCGCGCACTGTTGTTCCAGCCCTTCACACACTAGCCTAATTTTGCCTCCACTATCGCCAACATTTTTGAAATTTTCCCAAAATTTGGAGAAAAAATTGCAAAAATTAAGACAAAAGTGTTAACTGCAGGTCCAAATTTCTTGAATAGTTGGTACAATGATGGGTTCCCTTTTAAATTCTCAGCGGCACACCCCTACCCAAACCAAACTTGAGTATCCCAGGGGATTAAACCAAGGTCTCAGGTCTCGGTCTTGGTCTCGGAACTTAGAGGTCTCGGTCTCGGAAGGGGTGGTCTTGGTCTCGGAAGGTTTGGTCTCGGTCTCGGTCTCGATCTCGGACGGGCAGGTCTTGGTCTCGGTCTCGGTCTCGGACATAGAGGTCTTGACTACAACACTGGTGTGGTGAGGTAGGAGGGGGTATTATAGAAGTTTGTATATATGTTCCCGGTACCGGTATATGCCGGGGGGCACATCAAAAAAATTTGGTGGGTATGTTCCCCCGGAATTTCCCGATGGTAGGTCTTTGGGAGCTGACGTCGTACCGGTAAAAGGGGGTCTTTCGGAGCTGCGAACAAGTAAAATGGGGGGACTTTTGGAGCTGCGAACAGTAAAAATCAAGGGTCTTCTTGGCTGTTAATACTGTAAAGCTTATAAAAACATTTTAAAATATAGTTTGTATTAAAAAAACACTATACCTTAATGTTAAAATTAACATGATAAATGAAGAAAATCGTACTGTAAAAATTGTTTTGTTAAACTTTTTCAAACGTTTAAATAAAACACCATGACAAGTTGCAAACTTTTTGGTCACCTTTGAAAAATAATGTTCTTGATTAACATGATTGTATAACTCCAACATTACATATTACAAATGACATCAGTATAATAGTTACAACTATTATTACTTTTTTCAAGTTAAGGGATCTGGAATGAGCGTTTCGACAGTATTTTTTGTGGGACATGAGAGCACATCAGACATATCGAATTGCATTCCGAATACGAAGAATGACCTGATGATATCAAAAAAAAATCCATATACGAAAGGTCAAAATTTTCAATTGATCGTCGGCTTTTCATCCCACCTACATAGGCCTACACTTTAAGTATAAATCAGCAGATTTGTAAAGTTTACTTCGAGTACTGTTAAATATCAAAAATATCAATTTTTAATAATTTGCCATAAAATGTGCATTACATTGCGAATTTCAAGAAATCAAAATTATTTGATATCATCAGGTTATTCTTCGTATTCAGAATGCAATTCGATATGTCTGATGTGCTCTAATGTCCCACAATCAATACTGTCCAAACGTTCATACCCCATCCCTTAATGTCACACCGCCAGCTTTTTTTTGGGTATTTACTATATATTTAAACATGTTAAAAATAGGTTGACCGACTGGAGAGTTCGCGATTCTGGTGTCACGTATCTGCGTGAAATGTAGTTTTTACAGGACACTTGAGCGTTTCTTCTCCCGGGACTTCATCTTGATTTAAAAAAATATTCCTGAAAGTTACGCATTATTTTGTTATTTTCAGCCCAATATGAGCTTTTTAGCATGATTTTGCGCTATTTTCCTCTTTTTCACAAATGGTCAGTTTCAGGTCTGGGTATTGTTTTAAAAATATATTTTTGTTAGATTTATAATTTTAGACACACCCCGTGGGCAGATATCAGAATCTATTTAGCATAATATACAATATTTTGAATATAGATTTGCCATGTTTACTGTCGATAGCATACAATGACAACAATGTATGTTGTAAGCATAATGATACAATTGCCAATCATCACAATAGGATTAATATGAAGATTAAAATATTTTCTATAGAAATATGTCATGGGGATCAAGTGCATCTTGTGACGATGTAGCTAAAAATAAATCTATCAGTAATCGATCGATGTATTTCCGCGATCCGGCCGCATGTAGCCAGATCTGCAGTTCCCCTTGCACAATAATATTATAATAATACTTGCATGTTAATTATATTATATAATAGAAGATTTAATAATATGAAGAATATGACATATGTATTGAAGTACGGTACATTGTACACGTAGGCCTATTATAGATACACCCCCCTTTTTTTTTCAAAATCATTTTCAACTTCACCATTCTATTTACATGATAAATGAAGAAAATCGTACTGTAAAAAAAAATTTTATTAAACTTTTTCAAGAAAATGTTGCAAACGTTTAAATAAAACACTTAAGTTGCAAACTTTTTGGGCACCTTTGAAAATGTTCTTGATTAAGGGTGGGTGGTATGAACGTTTGGACAGTATTTATTGTGGGACATTAGAGCACATCAGACATATCGAATTGCATTCTGAATACGAAGAATGTCCTTCTGATATCAAATAATTTTGATTTTTGAAATTCGCAATGTAATACACATTTTATTGATATTTTTGATATTTAACAGTACTCGAAATAAACTTTATAAATCTGATGATTTATACTTAAAGTGTATGTAGGTGGGATGAAAAGCCGACGATCAATTGAAAATTTTGACATTTCGTATTGAAGATATGGATTTTTCTTCCCAAAACACCAACAAAAATTAGGTCTTTTTGGGAATAAAATCCATATCTTCAATATGAAATGTCAAAATTTTCAATTGATCGTCGGCTTTTCCTCCCAGCTACATATACTTTAAGAATATGTCATTAGATTTATAAAATTTACTTCGAGGACTGTTATATATCAAAAATGTGAAAAATATCATTTTTTAATAATTTGCCATAAAATGTGTATTACATTGCGAATTTCAAGAAATCAAAATTATTTGATATCATCAGGTCATTCTTCGTATTCAGAATGCAATTCGATATGTCTGATGTGCTCTAATGTCCCACAATAAATACTGTCCAAACGTTCATACCCCATCCCTTAATGTCACACCGCCAGCTTTTTTGGGGTAGGGCCAATTTACTATATATTTAAGGCGATTTAATACCCTGATTTTCATCAGTACCCATCTTCTTTTTTTTTGCAAATTTATAAAGTATATAAATATGTTCATCATCTCATGTCCTGAACTTATAAAATATCTCTACATAAAAAGTGGTTTTAAACCATTTTAGAAAATCATTTTAGCCCTATATATTTTTTTTTTTTTTTTTATCCTGGTAACTGAGATGTGTGTTTCATAACAAACCATAATTTATTCTATTGAACATGTCCAAGTAGAATACATGAATAGAATACATTAAATCCTTTGTTATACTATCTATAGAAATATACTCACTGATTATAACACTGAATAAATTAAATAGGTTTTAATCTCTTCCACATACACAATTTAATACTACACCATGTATGTATCTAAATATGTTGTTAGGAAAAGAGATTAAAAAAGGCTATAAGGTCATCAAAGGTCAGGTTCTAGGTCAATTGGTTCAGGTCAAATTCAGGCATCAATTTTGAATACATGTGATAGTCTGTGATATCATACATGTCATAATGAGGCATCAATTTTGATATTTTGTCTGTTACTGGATATATAATGGAAATGTGTGAGGCGGATATACTAAAATACCTACACTGCAAAAACAAGTGTTTATATTTAAACACCATATTGTGTTTATCAGAGCAACACTTAATAAACACATAATTCATGTTAATGGTCTAACACTTAATGTTAATAAATTAACACTTGGTGTTATATTACAAACATTAGTGTTTGTAATATAACACCAAGTGTTAATTTATGAACATTAGTGTTAGACCATTAACATGAATTATGTGTTTATTAAGTGTTGCTCTGATAAACACAATATGGTGTTTAAATATAAACACTTGTTTTTGCAGTGTAGGGATGTAAATGGTGAGTACAATTTAGATTGCCTAGTTGAGTTGGATTGGGCAAATAAATATAAAATAGTTACCAAAATCACAAAAATGAAGCTTACGGAAAACTACCTAATATGGTGGTATAGGTGACAAAAATACAATCTTTTTCAACATTGCTGTAGTGTGGTTGTGGTAACCTGTTACCTATGGCTTAATTAAGTTTCAGTGACATAGTGTTGCAAGTTCAAAATACAAAATATAGCTCGACATTGAAAATAGAAGCATTTTAACCGGTTCGTTTTTTGATAGTTGTGGAGCACCAAGTTCATGAAGTCATAAAAGAAATCAGGGACCACTTATTCCCATTTTACATATCAACATTATTTCCCTAATGTGTTAGCAACACATATCCAAAATTTTAACGAAATCCGTTGATAGTAAGCTTTCCAAAATGAAGTGAATTTAAATCATCAGTGATGTACCTCCTTTTGGCTTCGATCTTCAAAAGCATGTAAGCTACATTGATACCGATGCCACCAATAAAACGAGAAGATTTGCCCCTTCATTTTGCATACCACTTTTGTCCAATTTTTTTGTAATTTCTTCACAAAATGCAAAAAAATGAAAAAAAAAAATCAATGGGTGTAGTACCCCCTTAAACATGTTAAAAATAGGTTCGACCATGGAAATAGCATGGAAATAGTAGATACAATATTTTGAATATAGATTTGCCATGTTTACTGTCGATAGCATACAATGTATGTTGTAAGCATAATGATACCATTGCCAATCATCACAATAGGATTAATATGAAGATTAAAATATTTTCTATAGAAATATGTCATGGGGATCAAGTGCATCTTGTGGCGATGTAGCTAAAAATAAATCTATCAGTAATCGATCGATGTATATTCCGCGATCCGGTCGCATGTAGCCAGATCTGCAGTTCCCCTGAACTAAACTAAAGTCTTGCACAATAATATTATAATAATACTTGCATGTTAATTATATAATATAAGATTTAATAACATGAAGAATATGACATATGTATTGAAGTACGGTACATTGTACACGTAGGCCTATTATAGATACACCCCCCTTTTTTCAAAATAATTTTCAACTTCACCATTATATTTACATGATAAATGAAGAAAATCATACTGTAAAAAATATTTTTATTAAACTTTTTCAAGAAAATGTTGCAAACGTTTAAATAAAACACCATGATAAGTTGCAAACTTTTTGGGCACCTTTGAAAATGTTCTTGATTAACATGATCGTATATAACCCCCAACATTTAGGCTACAAATGACATCCGTATTTATTATCATGTGTAGGCCTACTCATTTCAAGCCGGGATTTTTCACGTTAAAAAAAATGTCACACCGCGTATACAAAAGAAAATAAATCTATCATAGAAAACAGTAGTAGGCCTATTTTTAGAATTTTGAAAATGGGTGAATTTAATCAGAAGATGTCGCGTTTTCAAGTTATTAAAGCCATATTATAACATTTCTGTAAAAATAGATTAGTATTTATTTTCCATAAAATGTTAGCTTTTACTGTCAGATATGTCCCTTTAATTTTGAGCCGTGAGGTAAAGCATAGAAAATTGGAATTTACTACTAAGCGGCCATGCATGCTACTCCCGCGGTTGTAATACGGTACGATCCTGGGGGGGGGTGTATGTGTATCCCGCACGCCGTGTACGTACTGTGTGCACACGTGTTCGACTAATATTTCCATCGTAATAATAAAACGCCGGTTCCATCGTTTTATTCCTTAATCTCGGATTTTTACAAAACTACAGCACCTAAAGTCTTGATTTTTGCAGAGTATCTTTATTGGTGTGGTGGTACGTGTATGTGATGGTCACGGGTCCCTTTTCAGATTCTCAGGCATAAATAAGACGCACATTTGGATCATGCTCCAATTCGTTGAGCCTGAGACTGTGAAAGTTGTAGTTCTTGAGCTCAAATTGGGATTTATTTTAGCTACACAGCCTATAATATGGTCCAATTTTAGTTCACTAGACCTGCCCCCCCAAAAAAAAAAAAAAAAGGTACAATTTCAGTTCATCAAGGCCATATTTTGCTCCAAAATCAATTTAATAGTTCCCAAAGTTCGACACCATCCCTACTCAAATTTAAATTGGGTGCCCCTGGGAGCCAAAGGTTTATGCTCAAGTAACAAACTCAACCGCCATGTTCAGCAAAAACCCAAGACCAATGTATTGTTATTTTCACGTTATAAAATCAATAATGTAGGCCTATTGATCAATTTCAATGTCAGGTTTGCTATAAAAATTCATTTAGGCCAAAAAAAAAAAAAAAAGGTTTGTCTCACGAACATTTGCCAAAAAAAGCTAAGTGCTATGCTTTTTTTTTTTTTTTTTTTTTGGTTTAGCCTAGAAGCTATGCTAATGCGGTTTTTGTTTTTTTTTTGGTTTTTTTTAGCCTGAGACAAATGAAAATCACAAGACAGGTATTGGAAAACTACAAGTGGTCTTACAATGAAAGAGAAGCAACAAATTTACAATGTTAATATTCTGTAATCAAGTAAAGTATCAAGTGAGTATTCTTGCCGGAAAATACGGGTTAGGCCTACAGCTTCGCCCCGACACCAACTCATTTTTAGGGCATTCAGAGTAACCGAATCGGCGCACCGATGCAGTGCCCAATTCCTCAGCACAGTCCCCCCTGTTTTAACTATACGAATACGAACAATCATGTTGAAATAAACGGTAAAAATTCGTTAAAAACAGCTACAAAAAATACAAATATTTATGAAAACAACATGGCTTCACTCGATCGCAGAGTTCTCCGTAGGCTAAGTCCTTTTATATTGCATCCACTTTGCTTCGTCGGCTTTACGCTCCGTGCCGTTGCAAGGATGGCGTGAAACTAGCGAGACTGAGGCTACGGTGTGGGTTACGGGCTATCTGCAACACTAATGGCATACGCGCTGCCTGACATTTTCGATGGTTTTCTGACATTGAGGAATTCATTTTTACTACGTTGGTCGAACTATCGGGAACCGGAAAAATCGGGGAAAAAAAAACCTTTAAAAAGGCGGTCAGCGCGTAGACAAACGCGCTGTATCGCTTTCACATACTTATGCGCGCGGGTTCGTGAGACAAACCTTTTTTTTTTTTTTGGCCTTACTTGACGACAGATGAAGTTGAGCGTTTAGAATGTTTGATCTCATCTAAAAAAAAAAAAAAATTATTCTAAATCCAACAACACGTGTTACTTCATGATTAAAGTTGTCAAAATGGGGGGTGGGGCAGGGGCGTAGCAAGCTTTCTTGGTCAGGGGGGGGGGGGCAAAATAAAATTTTGGGGGCACAGACGAAAAAAATTGCAGTTGCATCATAGGCCTACAATACATAGAGACTGTATGTCTTCGAGATCCCGAAAAGGGCCTTATTGGGATGATGCGTAGCGCGAAAAAAATGGTATTTTACACTATGTTCGCCCATTATCCGGCTTTACTGTTACAATGTGCGCGCGTAGCGCGGAAAAATTGTATATTTTACACTATTTTGGCCCTGAATTTTGCTAGAAAAGGGGCTCCTTGTCCTTTTCTTTTCCTTTGCCCTCCTGATTTTCTCTTTTTTTTTTTGTCAGAGGGGCACTTTTTGTCTTTCATTTTTTGTCAGGGGGCACTCTGCCCCCTGCCCCCCGCCGCTGGCTACGCTACTGGGGTGGTGTGGCACTTGTCTCTCCCATCTGAAAACATGGGGGACATTGTAGGCATTTGCTGAAGTACAAAATGAAGTTATCTCGTGCTTCATTTATCAATGATCATCATTTTCTAATTAATAATGAAGGCTTTGTTAAAGTGAACAGAACTGAACCCCAGGGACTAAACTAAAGAGTAGCAGTGAATAGGCCCTAACATTACTACTCCTAATTCCAGAAAAATACAGCACTAATTTTTTGGGATTAAAAAAAAATATTATCAAGTTCTGCCAAATGAAACATAGTCCGAGCTCAATCCTAATCATTCATTTAGTCCTAACTGGAGATAAAAGAAAAAGTTCACTATTTTACTGATTTCTGGAAAAAAAGAGCCAAAAAAAGTTCACTATTTCACTGATTTCTTGAAAAAAGAGCTAAAAACATGCATTTTTGGCACGTTTTCTGACAATTGAGTCACAAAAGTCACAGACTTGGAACAAGTCTAAGCATTCAAAATCTTGAGTATATATGCCGAAAGTTTGCTCTAATTTTCACTTTTTTGTGTTAGGCCGAGTAAAAAAAATGCATGTTTCTCGTCCATGCCCTCCTCCTTTTTTGAAGATTTTTCAAATTTCTTTTTATTTGGTAAACTTTCAGTTAGTTATAAATGGTTGAAAAAGATGTTTCAGAAGTTGAAACTTATTTTACGGCTTTGTAAATGCATAATACATCATTTCAGAAGAGTTTTGTGATCACTAGAGGGGCCTACCTCTCAAAACAATAGAATAAAAAGGCCCTCCTCCTTTTTCTCAGATATAAATCTGTATGTCGAATACCCAAAATATGGTCCAAATACAGGTATTTAGCGTCATTTTCCAATAAAAAATAGAAAATAAAAAGCCCCTCATCCTCCTAATTTTCAAAAACCCGGACGAGAAACATATTTTTATTTTTACTTGGCCTTACTTAAATGATATGGTTAGTTATAAGAATGATACATGTCTTTTCAAAAAATTTAGAATGCATAAACTGAAATTAGTCTTAGTACAAGTCTTTGGGCTTGATTGTCACTACATATGAAAAGCACCCTAAAACGCATATTTTTGCCCTTATTTCCAAAAATTGGCTAAATATTAAAATTTGACTTTTATTGCTAGTTAGGATTTAGCTATGTTTCATTTGGCAAAACTGGATAATATTTTTTTTATTAAAAAAAATTAGTTCTGTATTTTTCTGGAATAGAGAGTATACATGTAGAATAGTTATAACAATTGTTTTGGTTATCTTTAAAAATGACTGCAAATCTCTTTAACCTCCCACGTGCGAAGGAGGAAATAAATATAACCAAAGGAGCTATGGCAGCCATTTTAAAACTTTGCATTGGAGAATTTTTAGGGGACGTACCGGTACCCGGGGCGGGGAGACGTAATGATGTTGAAAATAGTTTTAAAAAATAAGCTAGAGTTACAAACATATCCATTTCAATCGTTAAATGTCATTTAAAAAACCCTTAAAAATATTAAAATATACTAGAAAAATGTGACACAAGGCATCTATTGGGATTAGCCCCTTTTGGAAACAAATTCTTCTTATTGCCCTACATTGAAAAAGCAAACTTAAAAATGTAGTCACACTCCATCCACGCATGCGCCGTGAGTATTACATTAACTTCACACGGTTGACTGACAAAATGTTATCTTCAGTAGATAGCACAAGACACGTGTAGGCCTATCAAGTGAAGCATTATTTATTGTAACGAAAACACATGTAAAGGGCGAAGACCCCGTCCTACCGTCCATTCGTGGTTTGGTTGTCTTGTGACATGTTGTTTTAATCTCATCGTGTTACCATAGAAGCCGATTTGTTGGATTTCCATGCATTGGTGTTTTTCGTTGCATTATGCAAAAGACGCAGTTCGGACATTTACTGTGTGCAATAACCACTGGATATTATTAGTTTACTGTTGTTATAGGTAAGTCGGAATGCAATTATGAAAAGACGCATTTCTTCAAATTAGATTTAAGGTTAGATGTCTAAAATATTATTCAACATGAAAAAGAAAATATTTTGACAAAACAAAATATATTGACAAAGAATGTTTGAAAGGACCCCTTTGGAAATAAGCCCTTCTTAGGGCTTAAAGGGTTATCCTATGCATATCTGCAATTGTATTGTAGGCCTATATTTAAAGGGCATTTCGTGATCCACAGCCTCATCCCCCCACTTTTCTCAAAAAAAGTTGAGATTTTTATATCACTGGAAACCTCTGACTACATAATGTTTATGTATAAAATATTTCTTGCAGATTAATTCGTTTAGCAAAGATATCGTGAAATTTGAATTTCGTTCTGGTGCACCAGAACGAAATTACAACGCATTGTCTATGGAGCAGTGTAATACACATAATCATGCGTAACTTGCGAACGCAAAATCGGAATCAACTTAAATTTTGGGAATAGGTTTTTTTCGTGGATATCTAACGAAAAATGACATAAATAGAGGATGCTAGGATCACGAAATACTCCTTTAATGTCTTTTTTATATTCTATTTTTTTAATGTGAACTCTGTATGTTGAATGATATGCATGAATAAACTCAAATCAAATCAAATGTTGGATATACACTGTATAGTGTTACACGTAGAGCGTGTTTGTAGTGACTGTGGGCTCATTCGGAAAGATTATACTTGTACGCTAATATACGATAATTAACGGATAATCTGGCTCACTATAAACAGTAACACACTCATAGAGTAGGCCTATAGGCCTATGGAATTGCATTAGTGCATGCGTATTGGTTTAGGCGCTAAAATAGCAATTATTGATTGGTTGATTGATTGACTGACTAATTGATTGATTGTATTATGTACTTTTTTGTTTTCGTCAAAATGCAAAATAATCAACAAATACCATTTATACAAAAACATGAAATCAATTAATACAGATCTTATGACTTGATGATTAAATTCGAAGACCGTCATAAATGTAGGATCTTATGAAATTGGTTTTTTTTTTTCAAACCTGATTTTTTGGCATATTTGTTGCATCTAAATTGACTCAGCTAAAATTGTTGTGTTTGTTGGTCAACAAAGCAAAGTTCGACATAAAGTCAGAATTCATGAAATTATGACTTTATGTCCTCCTAGAGAACAACGTGTTAAACGGTTAAAGTAGCCAGTAGGGTTCTTTCACTTAATCTTGTTATTTCAGCTCAAAATGGACAGAAACACCCTTCCCAAAAATTATTTCAGCATTTTGAGGATTTTATAAAAAATTTTAAGGAAATTATGGCTTTAAGTGATATTAATTATTTTTAGCAGAATCCATTCGGTTGCCAAGGTTGTTGTATAGTATTTCTCTTCTATTCAATAAAATCTGATTAAACAGAAAAGACAATAACCTCGTACTAATGTTAATGTTTTTCGTTTGAAACGGACGAATGCAATGACGTCAAAACAAGCTGCTTAATTTCACAATTCAAGGGTTTAAAAAAAAAAAATCTTAATCGTATCTTTGGTGTGGCGTTGAGAAAGGAAACCCTGGAGATTTCGAGTTCAAGTAAACCCGTGATTACATCAAACACATACGCAGGATGCATTTTGTTATCATCATGGAGAAAACAATAGGATTAAATTAGGTATGGGTCACTATGGAAACAGTCCTATACATTTGTGTACACATATTAACCAATGATAACATGATTGTATATTGCGCACAAAATCTACCGGTATCCGGGGGGTGGGGGAGCACATAAAAAAATTGGTGGGTATGTTCCCCAGGAATTTTGAGGTGGTAGGTCTTTGGGAGCTGACTGCGTACCGGTAAAAGGGGGTCTTTTGGAGCTGCGAACGTGTAAAATGGGGACTTTTGGAGCTGCTAACCATCAAAATCAAGGGTCTTTCTTTGCTATTTGATTGAAAATCGCCTAAAAAACAGAAACATGAGGAATGAGCAATATTGGGGTCTTTTAGATCTGGAATTTCAAAATCAAGGGTCTTACGGAGCTCTATTTTGGTCAAATATACTTAAAATATACCATATTGGGTGCATTATTTAATCCTGTACATTATGACACCCTATTGAATCCAATGTGACTTCAAGAAGTAAAGTATCAAGCATTTGATTAGACGAAAGTCCACTTTTAAAAGTGATAAACTGGCCTATATTCAAAAATCCACGGACTGGACTTCTGGTTTTGAGAGTGGTGGATGCATGGCTAATTTGCTATAAGTTTGATTTGTTTGTTACAATCTTTTCACCTTGTACATGTTGTACAGGCCACCTTGTCTGTCACTTTTAAATGAGACCTTAAGCCATTCAAATGCTTGTAACTTTGCTTGTAGATGCCGCAGCAGATGCAAAGAGGCTTCAAAATGCGCAGGATAAGGAAATGGATCTATTGAAACATCACTCTAAATTTCAAGGATTTAAAATAAATCCCAAGGGACTGTGATTAGGGACCAATCAAGTGCTAGATTTAAAATTAAATCTTTAAGATTTAAAATTCAAATCTATAAGATTAATTTTAAATCTAAAATTGATTGGTCCCTAACTACAGTCTTAAGGATTTATTTTTAAATCCTTGTAATTTAGAGTGTGACGTTTACTCAAATATAGTTTAGGTTTAAAATTAGGATTTTTTTCAAATGTTCGCATACTTTTTTTGGCGGAGTATATACAGTATATTGGCTTCAACAATTGGTCTACATTGTCCAATGTCCATGTCATTATCATTTTTAGTGATTTGAGTCTCTTTTTTAATTCGGTACATTTTATGGGATCGGGAGTAAACGACAGCAGATGGGTAATTCATCTGAGCTGAGACAAGTTTAATTATGAACCTATTGAACCGTGCTGATGTATTACAGTATCCGTATAAACTCTTTAACCCTTTATGATATCTGGCAAACCGTTAAATATTTCTCGAAAAATTCAAAGTGGCAAGGACCTGTTAGACCATGTAGACCGGTCCTTAAGGTTTCCATTTTAGTGCGCACAGTTTAGAGGGCCAGGGGATTCACTTTATCATAATAAAAAAAAAAACTTAAAAGAAATCAAAGAAGTTTTGGAGTAAACATTAATGTAGCGTAATGAAAAAAACAACTGTGATCCATCAAAAAACAAACTTTTAATATAAATTTTAAATTTAGCCTCAATTCCCAACAGGCAATATACGCAGTTATTAACCTAGGCCTATGTATCATTCATTCGTCGACGTCAAATACATAACTGTCTTAGCACATATACAACATTGTACAAGTAGTCCTAGATTGTAAAGAGATGGGCTATCTCATAGGATATACTCACGATAGTGCAATAAGGATATTATCTACATTTACATGTATATGATTTTATATAGTGCTATCGACTGTGGTATGTGTGATATAGACATAACATAATTTCTTGCTATCTACTGAAGATAGGGCTGTATTACATGTATTATGTTTACGCATCGTGCTATCTACGGAAGATACATAGCCTACTGCTATCTAGTACATTTTTTGTATCTACATATCATGTACTGAAGATAGGTCAGTGTTGTATGTATGCACGGTGATATCTACTGAAGATATAGCGCTATGTTGTATGTATGCATAGTGCTAAAAGATAGGTCAGTGTTGTATATGCACGGTGATATCTACTGAAGATATAGCGCTATGTTGTATGTATGCATAGTGCTATCTACTGAACTTAGTGTTGTGATGCGTGTATGCATGAGTGCTATCAGGGGGGGTGACACTAAATTCACGGCTTTTGTTTAGCCACGCAAACCTATGGCAAATTTTGTTGGCTTGCTCTCACAAAGTGAGGCAAGGTATCGATCGGTTATGAATAATTCACATCAACTCTTACTCAGCCCATGTGATTGAGGTCACCACATAAAGGTGTCGTAAGTTTAGCGAATCGAACCTGTTGAAGATAGTAAAAAGCGCCCCCAAGCAAGGTTAGACCGGGCGGAAGTGGGTCAACTACTATGATCCCATCAGGCCACAGTGATTTGTTTCTGCAAGAAAGTCTTTTAATTTGATAAGGGAATGTCTTGTTGATATAGTAATGTCGAAATTGAAACTAACTATCGATAATAGAAAGGAAACATACGACAAGCATAAGATATGAAATACAGTGAGTATTTGAAGTCAAAAAATCATTTGACACATCACGTGCCCTTCCAAAATGGCACCCGCGGCAATAGTTTTTGCCATGTGCTTCCTCCCTGTGGAAAAGTATCCCGAAAAATATCAATCTGCACTAATACACTTATTGGTGTAGCCTGCCAGTATGAATTATTGTTGAAAAGTAAAATAGCACCGTAATTTTGACATTTAATTGTATACCGCCACTATAATCCAAAAATCCGATCTTTATTCATCACGTCTATTGGCTCATTTTCTTATATTGAACTATTATAGGCACTTCAAAATCGATGATAACCAGCGTACACCACAAGACCCCAGAAACAAAATCATAGGCTCACGTCAAGCCGTCTGTAGACCCTACACCTGTCTTCAATCATATAATAGATTGAATACAATACCGTTCTTTTCAAAGAGACTAATCTTACAGGTGCAAGTGATAAGCATTTCTTTGACATCTATGGTTCAATGCATCGGTAGGTTCTTCTGCATGAACGTGAGTGCGGGCGATATAGTCAAAATTGTATTCATCTATTGTTATGGTGTTAATCCGATTTAAGTACGTCACTTCGCCAGCGTGCGTATAAACGTATTCTTTTAGGGAGTAGCCTACATTAAACAATTACAATTTCAAACTTTGTGTTTCGCAATGGCCCCTACCGGTAGGCCTACATTAAAAAGTATGCATGGGTGGTGACACCCAGGAGCGATTATAATATTGTTTCCTAGCTACATCATATTTTGATTGTTTCCGTTTGCCATAATTTAACACAGAATAAAAGCAAAACTCACTGAAAAATAACATTTGCTGAATAATCAATTAAGTTTAGGGAGTGTTCAGAAATAGGCCTACTTTGGTGGGGTGACAATATATTTTTTCGTGTTACAAATTTTTAACCCCCCATCCCCTCTTCGTGAACCAAAAACTTTGTTGACCCCCGGTCTCGCAAGTTAATGGACCTAAAACTGTTATGACCCCCACCCTCATATTTTAATATTTAAAAGTACAAAACTCTTTTGCCCCCCCCCCTGTACCATTGTACATCAAACGATAGAGGAAATAATATTATTAAATAATAATAAAACTGGTATTCATGTCAGTGTTATGAGTCGGCAAATTACCGGTTAATTTACATGGTAATTTAATAAAATAGTGTATTTTTTTTAGATTAAAACTTTAAATAATATTGTTTTTGTTAAAATGTGCGTTCGGTACATGGCCTACACGTCATGCCCTACTCTGCCTGGCAAAGCTAGTCTGGTCGAAATGTGCATAATAATTATGTTTCGTTCGGTAGCCGATACAAACGGAAACTACTCTGTCCCTTGATCAAACGTCTATTATATTAACGCCCTCTGGCCAGGTCAGACCATCATTTTAATAACAATGTGCTATTAACATATGAATTGGACACATGCAAATTACGAAGTGTCACATCCTGATTTAATAATCCTTGGTGCTATCTATGGAAGATTGGGCTGTGATACTTCGCAATGCATACTGCCTATACAGTATAGGCCTACAATCAAAGAGGTTTTAAATAGAAATAGAGTCGCAATAGATTATATAATCTTTTGTTCGTTTGATGCCGATTAGAAGTTGCGACAGGCTATTCATAAAAGTGGTACCATTGTTTCGAATAAAGGGTTCCGCCATTAAATTGGTCACTGATCCGGCATCATATTAACGCTCTACACAACAGGCGAGTATCAATAAGTGACCACACTACAGTCATGTGTAAGGGCAGTCATGTGTAAAGTGGTACCATTGTACTCACGTATCCCAAATGTGTGCTTGTGTGGGTCTGAAGTATATAAGGAGGCTTTAGCTGTCGATGCAATCATCTTTACCACCCACCTGACGTTAGGCGTTTCATTTAAATAAATTGAATGCTCTCGCTGATCGATTACACATTAGAATGTATGAATGCTGCCATGTCCAGTCCATATATCTATATTACACTATAATGGTAATAGCTATACGTATACATGTAAGTATAAGTATAGGCCTATAAAGGTTGTTTTTAAGAAATTTCCATTTTATTTTATTTTAAGAAGGAGATTGGTATAGAAATAGTGGCGTACCGAAAGAGGGAAGGGGGTTGGGGAGGGGCAGATTCACCTCTGTGAGAGGTCTTGGGAGGGGAGGAGGGAGGAAGAGGGAGGAGGGGATATGGAGAATGAGAGAGGGCTGGAGGAAGGGAGAAATAAAAAGATATAAAAAAGACAAGTAGATAAATAGAAATATAAGGAAAATGATGGGAATGAGAGAGGGAGGGTGAGAGGGGACAATGAGAGCGAGGGAGTGATAAAGTGTAGGCCTAGGAAAGAATAAGTACAGAGAAGGGAAAAGAAAGGAATGATGAATACATTTAATAATAATTATTAGGCCTATATAATAACTAAACACATAACAGCACTGGGCAGCCATTCGATGTCAATATGCCTTTATTCGTTACGTAATTAAAACGCCCAGTCAGATGTATTTCACACCTACCAAACACAACTCACCCAATTTCGCAAACTGGACGTTGAATGTACACTCTCATGAATATTGATTGGCAACATTTTCCAATATGTCAGCACTCTAATCGGAAACAATAGAACAATAGACCCTGCAGAGCGTTGCCTACAATATACGTTGGTCAATAATATCCCGCAACCATTATTTATCTCCGCTCATGCATGACTTAGATGACTGTTACTTACGATCAATAAAGTTTGTACCTTTGTCTTTGAAAACGCACAATAATTAGTATCAGAGTACCTTTAATTATGTAATCTCATTTGCATAAAGTCATTGCTATATGTACACTGACAATTGTCAACATTGGCGAGAAATTTGAATTGGCTTTGAGGAACGTGTAATAAAAAGAAGCAGATGTAAGGACCAAAGCAGTTTACAAGCCTTATTTTTGGTATGAGGTATATAATCTGAGTATAGACGAATCCAAGTAGCCAAGTCATGGTCAGGATTTGGTCGGACATCTTTGGGTAGCCGCTAGCACCAACGTGGTGCTTTGAGCGTCCAATTGTGCAAATAAAAGCCACCTAACACCAGGAGGGTGAAAGTACATATAGGAACAATGCCAAAAACTACGTCACGCCGGTCACGCTATTGTTCGACTTAAACTACATCATTCGCCATTTTGTAAATATTAACGCATGATCGTTGCTTTGAAGTTTCCACCGGATAGTCTGTGGATAGCGCAAGAGCATGCTTTGACCATGCGCAAAAAATGAATATCATGAAGATGTTTAAGATTGATTCTTAGATGTTTCAAAAATTACCGTCATATTGCATAGATTCATCAAAGAATGGTTTGAAGTACTAATCTTATTTAGTAATTTTAAAAAATCGGGATAATTTTACAAAATCAATGTTTTTACCTGTCGGTATTACAACTCGTGAAACACATTAGTGATGTGCCTGGGTGACCTAATCTACTAACCTTTAACGTTTCCTCTATGAACTCTAACCCTCCTGCAATATGGCGCCTATTGTCTAGAGTTAAACTACATCTTTCGGTGTGTTACGTAATACTACGATGCCTATCCCATTATATCGATCCCTGCTAACACCTAGAGAAGATGCAAGGACGAGGAGGGTTAATAGAATAATAGCTAATAATATATATAATGGAGATAATTCCGCAGGTAATCCCGTCGCATCTATTCATACATATAGCCCTTTTGTTCGCAAGTACATCAATGCATAGATACCGCGTGTATTAATCCGATTATTATGTCACTTCAACAGCGAATAGACCATGCTGTGTGTTTTGTCGAAGGGACCTGTATTGTGTTATTCTTTTGTCTGCCTGTGTTTTCACGGAAGGTGTAAAACGGGTGATGGAATGCAGTTTAAAATTTCCGCCAAGGCCGAATCATTTCACATTTTGAGTGCATTGTAGCCGACGGCTACCCAACTAAAGGCTGCTAGTCAGGTGTAGGAATGCGTGTATTTGGATTCGTCTATATTCAATTGATAATTGTGAAAGAAGAAATGTATCCGTCAACAGATGAGGAAAGGGACCGTCTTTGAACTTAGGCCTATAACAACAAGCACAAATGGTGTGAAAATCGCGAAAAAGAATCCAAATTATCTCCAAAATGAAACAAAAACAAATATGATTATTGGTATGGTATTAGAGATCATAGTCAGGACAATAGAATTGTTGCAACAAAAATAGAAATATGCGCATGCGTTGATGGTAGGCCCCCTATGCATGATTGAAAGTACCAAAAATGTATGAAAAAAGTAAAAATTCATCAAAAACGCGCTAAAAATATGACTAATACAAGGTTTGCGGAACAGTAGCTGTGTGAGTGAATTGCTATACCGAGTCTTATGCTAGAATTAGACATACCTTTTGAAAATCAAATTTCTTATTCAATCCAGAGCCTCTCTATGGTGTGCTACTTTAATTACAAAAACAAGACCTTTTGAAATTAAGGGTTCATTAAGAAAGAAATGTTTATGGTTTCACCACTGGGACCTCCCTTTTTATAATCAGTAGATACCCAATCAAACCAGGTACCATTGGTTAAATTTTGTCATCGATTAATCTTTCTATCTCTTATTATGTAAAGAACAATGGGTGATAAAGCCTACTCAAAATTGGAGATATTCAACACGATTTCTTTTCTTTGATAAAGATGGTATATGTCTAAAAAGAGTCCAGCATCATGCCTATGTTATCGGTCTATAAAGCTGCAAAAACCGTGCCAGATTCTATACTTTTATTCTCGAGATATTTGGAATTATGTAACAATACCTCAATTTGGCGCGAGATTTTCTTGACTACCGGTACTTTTCACCATAAATCAGGCAGTGCCCATACGCTATTGTCAGTGGCGGATTTAGAGGGGCGCACCCGGCGCGCGCCCCCTCTATTTTTTGCAGATCGGCGCCTGACTCTGTGTATTTTTGCAGAGCGGCGCCTGACTTTGTGTGGGCGCCGAGCCGCAGCAGCGGCGGTGGTGGCTCGGCGCCCCCTCTATTGAAAATTCCTGGATCCGCCCCTGATTGTGTTTATGCTAATGTCATTACGTAATTAAGCATTCAGCATCGCTAAGACAAAAGTACAAACTTGAATTTAGCGTAAGTAACAGCCATCCAAGTCATGCATGAGCGGAGATACAACACTGACACTAGATGGAGTAGACGTGTGATAGCGGTGCTCCTGCCTCCAATTGATTTATACACGATTGATTTATACACAACGATAATGTACTAGTATACTGGATTCGTATCTTATACTTTAAAGCATACTATCCCCGGGCATACTATCGTCCTGGTATATAAGCTGACTGCCGTCGTGAGTATATACGCCTGAATACCAAATATATAGTCATGGGTGAGGATAAGCTGGACATAATAATAAAGCAGCTAAATGATTTGAAGGACATACCACAGAAACTGAACGAGGTAATAACACGATTTGAAGTGAAAGAATGGAAGGACGGGATTGATGAGAGTTTGCAACATGCACATGAGGAAATTAAAGAATTGAAAGCGAAACTTGAAGCGTTAAATAAGACCAAGTATGCCAGATATGATGATTTTGCCACACTGAGGGATGACATGTACAGGGAAAACCTAAAGCATAGAATTGACAGTTATAAACACAATTTGATATTTTGTGGTATACAGGGAATGGAGAAAGAGAAATGGGAAACTGTGATGAGAATGCCCTGCGTGAGTTCTGGATTCAGTGTATGGGGGTACCCGAAAATTGGGCCCACTCCATCATATTACTTGACTGCCACCGACTACAAGAGCAGCAAGGCAGACCTACCAACATCATAGCCAAATTTGCACAAATGGGTGACCGGGATTTCGTTTTGAGCTATACGCAAAGAATTTGAAGGATTACAAAGTAAAGACAAGAACAGGAGACAGGCAACAGTATTTCGTGCAACAACACTATCCAATGGAACTACAGGAACAAAAAGAGGACTTATGCCTCTCTTCAAGAAGGCTGGTCAAGCTAAATTACCCAGGACCTTCCGAGTTATCGGCACAGAGCTGGCATTGTTCATTAAGAAACAAAGAGTTCGCCCCGGAGATCAGATCCCTGGTACACGTCCAATTCCAACCCATTTGAGATTTGCAGATGTCGCCAATTCCATGCCTGAAATGAATCAGAGTCAACGGTCCACAGCCTCAAGTGTAACTGGGGGATCAGATACAGAGAATGAGTCGTCAATGGCAACACCGAGTCCTCCACCAGAAAAACGTACAAGAACAAGAGAACCAGACGAAGACTCTCCAAGTCTGTTAAGCACGTCAGCAATACCACCATAGGTTCTGATTTACATTAATTAGGTCCATCTCTTTGCACAACTGACTTTACTTGAAAACGGAAAACTCTATAACTCCAGGACTGTGATTCGGTTTTCGCATTTAAAACCATTATAAAAACCCATTGATTCAATATTGCATATATTTTCAAGATTTAAATCAGGACCCCAACACATGCTTTATGCTCTTGTATATTGACTATACGGAACAAAATATTTAGAAATCATGCAAAATTAATAAATTCATATTTTGATTCCTACAAGTCACATTAACATATGTATCAGGATATTGTGTTAGTTTGTTATAAGAATGTCAGTTTCCCGGTGAATTCAATTAGCTTTGTGGCCAAGATCTGTGTAAAAAAATCAACTTGACTTGACAATCTAGTTAATCAAAAACAAAAATTTTCTATGAAATTTAGATAATTGATTTCCTTCTCATTTAAAAAAAAAAAAAAAAAAAAAAAAAGAAGAAGAAAGTGAAATTCAATAGAAAAATCATATGTATTTGTTTTCAGTTCGTGTTTTTATCCTTCTGTCGCTTTTACGGAAGTGAAAACACTTTTGTTTGTATTTATTAAACAATTATTTGTACCTAAAGAAGTATACTGCTTATATTATATAAAATATTAAATGATTGTCAATTCACTTTTGATGGAAGCGTGGAAGTATGTACGTATGCACATATTGAGACGAAGCTTAACGCTGAAGGATAAAAATGGTAAATTTGGAAATTACCTTAAAAATGACTGGATGTTGTATCTAATAATATTTTCTTATACCCATGTATAATGAAATGATGATATTGTATTTGGAAGATGGGAGTAAAAGTAGAAAGGTTGGCAATAGGATTTTATATAATGATTTAGTGTCATTGATGTGTTTATTCCACATCAATGTGAAAGTAGAAAGGTTGGCAATAAGATTTTATATATGATTGGTGGTCATTGATGTGTTTATCCCACATATATGATTGGTGGTCATTGATGTGTTTATCCCACATCAATGGTCGCCAAACAAAACAAAGAAGATGAGATTCTCTGACATTATATAATGCATAAAAGCATTATCCATCATTGAAGTATTATCATTGAAGTATTATCATTGAAGTATTATAGTCATGCAAAAAAATAAATACAGTTGCATAATTGAAGGTTGATTTATTATGACCTGATGTTGGAGTAAACAGGTTAAAAATAAGTGTTGTTTTTTTGTATACTATTGTATATCGTTCATGTCATCGATTGGTGCGAGTACTAAATATAGCTCCTTCGAATTAAATTCAAAGTTTGGCAAGATGAAAAGATATGTCGAAATGTAATCAAAATCCTAGTCATAATAATAATAACGAAAGGAAATAACAGATATTATGTACTTTTAGGGAGGCGGGACGCGCGCTTCATCTATGGTTGGTGCTCAATTATATAATTTGGTAATTTTGTTGTTGTTTTCTTGTTTTGTTTATGTGTCGTCAAACAAAAATGTTTCATATAGTCATGCAGGATGTATATAACTGTATAAGTAAGTCAAATATATTATGATGTAATTGTATGATGGCATCGCTACCAATAGCAGATGATTTAAATTGTACCTTCTCAAAATATGATAATATGGTTTTCAACCCTTTGAGATATATAACAAGTATATAAATGAGGATGTGTACGAACAATATAATGCTAATAACTGTAAGTACATGACCCCAAGTGAACTACGGAATAATAGTATTCTTCATGATCATACATTTTCTGCACTGAATGTGAACATCAGAAGTTTAAAGAAAAACTTTCATAAGTTGAATAATTGTCTAAAAGAAATTGATCATAATTTTACTGTCATCGGATTGACCGAAACACATTTAAAAAGTAAACCGCATAATTACTATAATTTGCCTGATTATGAATTTGAATTTACAAATAGATTCAATCGTGAAAGGAGGAGCCGGTATATACGTATCAAAAAATGTTAAATATAAAGTGAGACATGACTTAAATAAAGCAACACAACATTATGAATCTTGTTTTATAGAAATTGATCAATCAAACCAAAAAAATGTGTTGGTTGGCGTCATTTATAGGGCTCATACATGTATTGACAGTTTTATTGAAGAAATAAATCCGATTCTCGTAAAAATCACAAACGAAAATAAAATTACATATATTATGGGAGATTTTAACATTGATTTATTAAAAGAGGAGATACATAGACCAACTCATGATTATTTGAACATGATTCTGTCATATTCACTGTTACCAGCTATTACAAAACCAACTAGAATTACGGAACATAGTGCAACGCTAATTGACAATATCTTGACTGACAATTATGACATTAATTCTGCGATATTGATTACTGACATAAGTGATCACTTTCTGACTATTATTTCAACTAGCATTAAAGTAAGGAAGAATCAAGCAAGTAATAAGGACACATGTTGTAAAAAGAAACCTAACTACCAGTAATGTTAATCACCTAAAGGAAAAGTTATCAAGAATTAACTGGACAGAAATTTTACAAGGTGATGATGCCAACAAAGATTATAACATGTTTATATCTAGGCTTCAAGATCTAATAAATGAATGTATTCCATTGAGGAAATGCACCAATAATAGGAAACAAAATCCGTCATTGCCTTGGATTACTGGTGGTTTGCTGAAAAGTATAAATAACAAAAATAAACTTTATAAAAAGTATAAAAACTCACCCACAGAAAACAACCTTAATAAATTTAAATTTTATAGAAATAAACTACATAGCCTCATCAGAAAGGCAAAACGTCATTATTATGAAACTAAGTTTAACAAATCTAAAAATGATATGAAACAAACATGGAGAAACATCAATAATTTACTTAAACGTAAGAACAGCAGTAAAAATAATCAAACTCAATTTAAAGACGATTCAGGTAATCTCATAAGTGATCCTCAATTAATTTCTGACCAGTTCAATGAATTCTTTGTACACATTGGTCCGAAATTAGCCGAAAAAAATTGGAAATGGTAATAAAGACTATCATGAGTATTTACTACATCCTCTTCAGAATAGTATGTTTATGTCGCCTATATCAGAACATGAAGTGATAAAAGTCATTGACAAGCTTGATTGTAATAAAGGTCCAGGTCATGATGGAATTAGAAATGTGCTAATCAAGAAAATGGCCAAAGAAGTATGTTCCCACTTGCTATGATATTTAACTCATCAATATCACGTGGTATTGTTCCAAAAGACCTTAAAAAGGCTAAAGTCGTTCCAATTTATAAAAAAGACGATTCCCAATTATATTCAAACTACAGACCAGTCTCAATATTACCTTGCTTTACAAAAATCTTAGAGAGGCTAGTTTTCAATAGATGCCTGTCGTTTATGAATAAATACAAAATTTTAAACGATAGACAATTTGGCTTTAGGCAAGGTTACTCTACTGAAATGGCAATAACTGATTTAATTGACAATATTTATAACGCCATTGATCAAAATGAAACCACTCTGGGTATCTATTTGGATTTATCTAAGGCATTTGATACTATTCAACATGATATCATATTATGCAAACTTGAATATTATGGCTTTAGAGGAACATGCTTAGAATGGTTTAAAATTACCTATGTGATAGGTCTCAGTATATGTGTTATAATTCATGTAATTCTAAATTGAAAAATATCACATGTGGGGTTCCTCAAGGTTCAATTCTTGGGCCTCTGTTGTTTATATTATATGTAAATGATATTATTATTACATCATCGACTCTGAAATTCGTTCTGTTTGCGGATGACACTACCATCCTATATTCTCACAAAAATCTTACAGACAAAATAGAAATGATTAATATCGAACTAAGAAAAGTTACAAACTGGTTTAGAGCGAATAAGCTATCAATAAATGTTCAAAAAACAAACTTTATGATTATGGGTACACCTCAAAAAACATTTCATTTCAAAAGCAATACAAACGTAATGTTCGATGGAAGTATTCTTCCAAGAGTAAATAGAACGAAATTATTGGGCATTATAATGGATGAAAATTTTTCTTTTAAATATCACATTGAAGCAATATCTAACAATATCTCTAAAAATGTAGGTATTATGCATAAGTTAAAATATTTTATTCCTAAAAGAATAATGTATTGTATATATTCTTCATTGATAATGCCGTATTTGAGCTATGGTATTCTGATATGGGGAAATACACATATGATTTATTTAGACAAATTACTCAAATTACAGAAAAGAGTCGTAAAAAACATTTCTAAGAGTGATTTTAGGGCTCATTCAGCCCCACTATTCAAGAGTCTTAAGATTCTCACTGTCTCTGACATGTATAAATATTATCTTGGAATCTTTATGTACAAGCATTCTGTTAATTTATTACCAAAATTATTTGAATGTTATTATATGAAAAGAAAAAATGTCCATACCATAAACACAAGACGAAAGAACGATTACCAGTTGGTTAGAAATAAGACGGCTTTCTCATCCAGAGGAATAAGATCATCGGGTCCCATTTTATGGAATAAAATATCTCATGAGACACAAAATTCTAATTCTACTAACATATTTAAATCCAAACTTAAATCAGATTTAATAAGTCTCTATGAGTAGGCCTAAGGTACAAATTTTCAAATCATTTAAAACTACTTCATATACTTCATATATTTATTCAAAAAACTTATCAATACACTATTATTATGGCATGTTTTAAGTTATGTGATGGTAATTTCAATTGTTTGTCGGCATAATTTTATGTGTTCTGTCCTTGTGTTCCCTCGTACTTTGCTTTAACATAGGTGTAATGTAATGTAATGTAAGATGGAAGGTGTTGTCCACCTCTGGCCTCCTTTGGCCTTTTGGACAGCTCCGCCATGCCTAATTAGTGACATGTTAACCAATGAAATGTGTGTAATAATATGTATGTATTGGCATGGAAAATAAAATATCTATCTATCAGATACACCATAGTTGCGGGAACTTATTGACCAGCCCTCGTATTATTAGTGAAAGGTGTGGTTGTGATATTATTTGTTGCGGCGTGCATTACCAGTATATTAAAGATAATTAGGAATCTTGAAGTTTGGTATAATAATAATAATTTAAAAAAAATGAATTGAAAGAATCATCAATCAAGTTGATGAGCACTGTGATGTATTAATGATATATGCATGTAAGACGTCATTCATAATTCATTGGAGCTCAATTTGTTTTCAGGCCAAACATCTGTCGCAGAAATAATGAGATAATAATGAGGCATTTTGTTTTAAATCGCCTTTAATTTGCATAAATCTTACTCACTGATACCGGATGTGTCCTCCCCCTTCTTTTTTTTTGAAGCCGCTTCAATTTTATCTTTATTTTTTACTTTTTATGAAAACAATTTTTTAGATAAAGGTGTAGAAAGTTGAGATGCTTTATATACCCTTGGTTGTATACAAGAAACACTTCAAGAAGGTTCTGTGATCGTTAGATGGACCTACCTATCCAGAACAATAAAATAAAAAAGGTCTCTACAGGGCCAAATATGGGTATTTACACCTATCTTTCGATAAGAAATACAAAATAAAAAAACCCTACTCCTCCTTTTTTTCAAAAACCCGGGCGAGAAACATGTTTTTACTTTTACTCGGCCTTGTGTGTGATAAATATAGCATGTCAGGGATACATATGACGGCAGCTTGTATGATTGCGTATCGGTCAAGATCGCAAGGTCTTTGTATAATCAATGTCTTTAGAAAGGACGAGGAACATGGAATATGTGTTCATAAAATCTACCAAATCGAATCTACTATTAAAACATTAGACTGGTTCTATTTTCAAAAACTCGCGTACCAATCTGCAAGTTTACGTAGTATATGCTGAACTGGTGCTTGCCGAGCAGTATTTTGAGACCGTCACGTTACCCTGACCCCCCCCCCCCCAAATAGCCCTATACAGGATCGCAAAGGGGCAAATTTATTTGTATTCCAATTTTACTAGTTCTACTGTGATGTGTGATGTATGTATACATGCATAGTGCTATCTACCGAAGATAGTGCTGCACAATGATGTATGTATGCATAGTGTTATCTACCGAAGATAGGACTGTGATGTGTGTATGCAGAATGATATCTACTGAAGATAGGGTTGTGATATTTGTATGCATAGTGTTATCTACCGAAGATAGGGCTGTGATGTATATGTATGCAGAGTGCTATCTACTGAAAACAGGGGCGTGATATTTGTATGCATAGTGTTATCTACCGAAGATAGGGCTGTGATGTATATGTATGCATAGTGTTATCTACCGAAGATAGGACTGTGATGTGTGTAATGCAGAATGATATCTACTGAAGATAGGGGTGTGATATTTGTATGCATAGTGTTATCTACCGAAGATAGGGCTGTGATGTATATGTATGCAGAGTGCTATCTACTGAAAACAGGGGTGTGATGTGTGTATGCAGAATGATATCTACTGAAGATAGGGGCGTGATATTTGTATGCATAGTGTTATCTACCGAAGATAGGACTGTGATGTTTGTATGCAGAGTGCTATCTACTGAAGATAGGGGCGTGATGTGTATATGCAGAGTGATATATACTGAAGGTAGGGATGTAATGTGTGCAGCATAGTGCAATCTACCGAAGATAGGGCTGTGATGTGTATGCAGAGTGATATATTATAAAGATAGGGTTGTGATATTTGTATGCATAGTGTTATCTATACCGAAGATATAGGGTTGTGATATTTGTATGCATAGTGTTATCTACCGAAGATAGGGCTGTGATGTTTGTATGCAGAGTGCTATCTACTGAAGATAGGGGTGTGATGTGTATATGCAGAGTGATATCTACTGAAGATAGGGATGTGATATGTGTATGCATAGTGAAATCTACCGAAAATAGGATGGTGATGTATGTATACAGAATGTTATCTACTGACATGACTGAAGATAGTGCTATGATTATGCATTGTGCTATCTACTGAACTTAGGTGTTGTAATGTGTGTATGCATGGTGCTATCTACTGAAGATGATGTGTGTATGCATGGTGCTATCTGCTGAAGATGCTGTTTGTATACATACAATGTAGTACTATCTACTGAAGATAGGGATGTGATGTGTGTACGCGTCTGATATCTAATATCTACATGTACTTAAGATATGACTTATTGCTCAGTGCTGTGATGTGTGTACTGCATAGTGCTATCTACTGAAGATACCCAGCAAACACAAAACGTTTTCGACATCATTCGCAAAAGGTAATAAAAGGTTGTCGGAAAACGTTTAAATGTCGGATTATTTAAAGGGCATATAAAGGGTGTAAAAACATTTGTTTGATAACCTACTGCAAATATTTTAACTTAATGGATTTTAAGTGTTGACAAAATATTTGTGGCTGGACGCGGCGAATGAGCCGTAAACTCGGCAAACTTCATTTCTAGCTACAGTTGAAAATATATGCAAATCTCATATTTTGGCGAAGTTGAGATTTTTGCAGATTTGAAATGTTTAAGCTTTCTTCTAAACACATACAAAGTTTTATTTTAAAGAAATAAGTGGAAATATGAAATAATCTACATTTTCTGAGGCCCATCTGATGGAAAAAAAATCCAAAATAGATAAAACAAACATACAACAGTGCTTAATTAACAGCTCAATAAATATGCAAAACAATAAAATATCAGTCTCAATCTTGTTTTATTATTGTAATAATACCCATAACGTGTCTGTGTAAATTTTCAAGCAATTAGGATGTAAGGAACATACTGGTTACTATGGAAATATGCTGGTTTTCATTTCAAAAATGGTCATTTTACTTCCCTAACTTTGAACGCGTTTTTCTCGGTTTCGCGTTTTGATTCATGGCAACCTTTAACAAGCCATAACTTCGCTTCTGATTGTCATATGAAGTTCATTGAGGTGTCATTTTAATCCCTGAAACATGCTCTTTACAAATATGTAAAAAGGTAAAAATGACTAGAGGGGGACTTTACGGCTTATTCGAGGTGTCCAGGCACATTTGGTAAAAAAATGTTTGCAAAAAATAGTTAACAATAATATTTCGCAAACATTTTAAAAATATTTTAGAAATATTGTTGCAGTGTGTTTTCATATAAAACGTTTTAAACGTTTTCATGACCTTTATATAACCCTACATTTAATGTTATTAAAATATTTTTACCAAAACCAAAACCCAAAATATGATTTGTTTAAAACGAATTCTTAAAACGTTTTTGTGTTTGCTGGGTTCATAGTGCTATATACTGAAGATATGACTGATGAGTGAATGTACAGTACTATCTACTGTAATGTGTGTATGCATACCCAGCAAACACAAAACGTTTTCGACATCATTCGCAAAAGGTTATAAAAGGTTGTCAGAAAACGTTTAAATGTCGGGTAATATAAAGGGTATATTAAGAGTATAAAACGTTTTCATAACCTTAAAAAACATTTTTTGATAATCTACTGCTCAGCAAACAAAAATGTTTTACAGAAAACGTTTAAATGTCGGGTTATATATAGGGTATAAAAACGTTTTAATAACATTCCAAAAACATTCTTGAAAACTTGATACAAAACATTCTAAACAGAATGTTATTTTGTAGTTGAAAAAATATTTTGCGAAAAATGTTTGCCCAAAATATTTTCAATAACGTTTAAAAAACGTTTTCATGACCTTTATATAACCCGACATTTAATGTTATTAAAAGGTTTTGAAAAAAGAACATTTTTGTGTTTGCTGGGTTCAAATATTTTAACATAATGTTATTTAAGTATTGACACAATATTTGGGGAAAATGTTTGCAACAATAGTTTATAATAACATTTTTTGAAAACATTTAAAAATGTTGTTGTATTGTGTTTTCATACAAAACGTTTTAAAACGTTATCATGACCTTTATATAACCCGACATTTTAATGTTATTAAAACGTTTTAACCTAAACCAAAAGCCAAAATATAACTTATTTAAAACGTTTTTGTGTTTGCTGGGTAGTGCCATCTACTGAACATAGTGGTGTGATTTGTGCACGCATAGTGCTATCTACTGAAGATAAGCTGCAGATGTGATGTGTAGGCTATACGCATAGGCTACTGCTATCTAGTAGCCTACATTTTTTGTATTTACATGTATTGAAGATAGGTCAGTGTTGTATATGTATGCATAGTGCTATTTACTGACAATAGCACTCAGTGTTGTATGTATGCAGAGTGCTATCTACTGAACTGTTGTGATACGTGTATGCATATTAGTGTTATCTACTGAAGATAAGGCTGTGATACTTCACAATGCATATTGTCTCTGGCATATTGTTATGTATACATCTTTTAAAGGTGTGGTTGTGATATTATTTGTTGCGCCATGCAGTACCAGCATAGGCTATGAGTCAAGGAATCTTGAAGGTTGGTATAAACATAAAATGAATTGAAAGAATCATCAATCAAGTGATGAGCACTGTAATAACGATATATAATTAGTATGTAAGACGTCATTCATAATTCATTGGAGCTCAATTTGTTTCCATCCCAAACATCTGTCGCAGAAACAATGAGATACTAATGAGGCATTTTGTTTTAAATCGTCTTTAAATTGCATAAATCTTACTCACTGATACCGTATAATTAGGAGATGTGTGGGAATTATTTCTGTAAAGTTGTAAATTACAGCTAAATGGAAAACAACAACAACAATAACAAACTTGATGAAAATAGATGCACACCCCATATAGAGGAGTTTGGATTTCCGGATCGAAAATCCTAAATTTGAGGACAATCACGTGATTTTTTTATGATTTTTTTACATTTTATGGCATTTTCCAACAATTCTAGACGTTTCTGTGAAGCAAACCTGGAAATATAGACATTTATTTTATTTAATATTTGTACTCATGTACTGTATTTATTTTATTTAAATTTTGTAGTAGCGCATTGTAAATCACCGTATCATCGCAGTTTACCTATAGTTTAAGGACTGGTTTGACTATGTTTTGGATTTGGGATCATAACTTGTTGTTTGATATTGGAAACCTATGAACACTAGGAAACGTGTTATTTTTAAGCCTATTGTCAGGGATATAATTATATGACGGCAGCTTGTATATTTATTGCGTATCGGTCAAGATCGCAAGATCTTTGTATAATCAATGCTTGATCAATGTCTAAAGGACAAGGAACATGGAATACAGGGTGTCCCAGAAAAAATTACCGGGCGAATAAATTTGGACTTAAGTCGAGGAATAGACATCGAAATCAAAAACAAAAAATGAAAATAAATCAACGTGTAGGCCATCTTATTCTGCATCTTATACGCTAATTTTACTGGAATCGGTTGACTGATTGCGGTACATAACACACGCGTCAATTCACTTCATTCCAAGTTTGAAAGAAGATCATTCAATACAATGCGTATTAGTTTTTTTTTAACAATCTGTTTCTTGCAAAACAATAATAACCTGCACTATATTGAAAATGAAAGCTTGCATGTAAGATGATGCTCGGTACTTGTAAATATCTTTTTTCGTTAATGTTGATAAAAATGTTGCATAAAGAATTATTGCATAAAGAATTCCAGCTGGCTTTAAAATTCTCACAAACATTAAGAAATTGTAATGCAAAGTTTAAATCTTTTAAAACCTCAACATAAATTTTGCACGGTATCAAAAATCACACGTAATTGCTGTAAGCACTTGATCATTGTAATTCTTGGCTCAAATGTTCTTTGGAAAGTTAAAATAATAACATATTTGCACAACCTAAAGAATTAAAGTTGGAAAGCTTACAATTGCAGAATTCAAAGTCTTCTCGGACAAGCTGTTGTTCATCTTCAGTGAAAGCATGAATAACATAGCACCGTCGGGTTGTAAAATAGATAATGCTGACTAAATTTAATGAGATACACAAACTTTAGGAAGCGGTGACCGAGTATTAAAAAAAAAGCGCCTGTTGATCAAACTTGGAATGAACTGCATTGTTGCACGCATTATATAATCGTTAATTTTTTTGCAACCAGTCAACTGAATCAAATAATATTTTCGTATGTGATGCACAATAAAATAGGATATGCGCCACATTTTAATTTTTTTTGATTCGGATGTCTTTCTCGACTTACGTT
This sequence comes from Amphiura filiformis, assembly GCF_039555335.1. NCBI lineage: Eukaryota > Metazoa > Echinodermata > Ophiuroidea > Amphilepidida > Amphiuridae > Amphiura > Amphiura filiformis. The sequence goes on along the minus strand of NW_027305514.1, from coordinate 210,152 downwards.
CAATTATATTTACTCGGTAATATTTTCTGGGACACCCTGTATGTGTTCATGACGCTATTTGCTTTCCATAGCTAATTTAAATATATCGCTCCGCGGCTTCGTGTCATCAATTACCCCGGCCTATTATTCGTGGTAGTTTTCAGCCAGCCGCAGCCGAGGAAGGAGCTAAGAATATTTACTCATCTATAATATGTTGTGATCACTTTGTTGATGAGAAATTAAAGTTTATTTGTGAAGTTACATTTTGCTCTCCGTTTGTTTCTGTTTGAGTCTTTCCCCGTCTCAGATGGAAGATCCATTGGCCATGTATTTGTTTTAATTTCTAGTAATCAGATAACTGGCGAGTGGATCTTCACCTCATTTCTGAGTCATATTACATCTATCAAATCGAATCTACTAGTAAAACACTAGACTGGTTCTTTTTTCAAAAACTCGCGTTCCAATCGTCAAGTTTACGTAGTGTAGGCCTACATGTTGAACTGGTGTCTGCCCCCGGTGTCTGCCGAGCATTTTGAGACTGTCACTTTACCCTGAAAAAAAACCACCCCAAAACCAAATAGCCCTACAAGATCGCACAGGGTCAAAATTATTTTTATTTCAATTTTATTCCACTGTGATGTGAGATGTATATTGTATGCAGAGTTCTATCTAACGAAGATAGTGCTATGATGTATGTATGTATGCAGAGTGCTATCTACCGAAGATAGGGCTGTGATGTGACATGCATAATGCTATCTTCTGAAGATAGTGGGGGGGGGGGGCACATGCCGAGTGCTATCCACCGAAGATAGTGCTGTGATCTGTGTATTAGTAGTATAGTACATGGTGTTATGTAACCCAGTGCAAAATTTGCTACACTAGTGGAACCAATGATTTTTAGCTTCTGAATACCCCTACGAACAAAACCTGAGTTGGTTCCGTTTTTTTGAATTACAATATTGAAATTTCAACTTTTAAAGGCATGATTTTCTGCATTTCATTGCATAAATGCTGAAAAAAAATTAATCTTAGCCAATTTCGAAACAACTTGGCGGCCAGTGAAAGGTGAAATACACCTATATTCTCCATAAACAATGTTGTTGCTCTAGTAAGATGTTTAGAATCATTTTCTTACCCATATCTGACAGAAACGAGATACATGTATTTTACTCTCAATGATAGTAATTGCCTAAAGAGGTATGCCATATTTTAATAAAAGGCGGCCATTTTGGATTTAGAGGCCATCTTGGATTGGAGAAAAAGGACCAAATTAAGTTTTAGTTCTCAGTGGATTCTCAGAAACACAAGTAGTGAAATAATCAGGAAAAAAGGAAAGAAATCAATGTCCTTATAGATGGAAGACCATTTTAGACAAATTGGCGACCATTTTGGATTTGGCAGCCATCTTGGATTCTAGAAAATGATCCTTATTATGTTCTTAGTGGATTGTGACAATCAAAAGTAAAAATTATCGTTAAGAAAAATATGACTTTGTGCGCTTTCGGGACAAATACGGCTTAAAAAAGGCTAAATATAGTGGCCATTTAAAATTTCAAAATGGCCGCCGAAGACACACTCGAAAAAAATGGAACTAACTCAGATTTTGTTCGTACGGGTATTCAGAAGCTAAAAAGCATTGGTTCCACTAGTGTAGCAAATTTTGCACTGACTTATGGTAATTCTACCTAACACCATGTACTAGGCCTAGTAGTAGTACTATATAGTACTGAAGATTGGGTTGTGATGTGTGTATGCAGAGTGCTATCTACCGAAGATAGGAGTGTGATGAGTGAATGCATAGTGCCATCTACTATAGGCTGTGACGTGTTTAAGCAGAGTGCTATCTAGTCTACTGAAGATTGGGCTGTGATCAATGTATACATACAGAGCCGCTTGTATGAACTAAAGATAGGGCTTTTATAGTGCTATATACTGAAAATATCACGATTTCGTTTCACTAAACATACCCAACCATGTACACTTTTTTTTTTTTTAAGTTTTTTTTTTATTATGACGATATACCATGTATTCTAAAAATGCTAACAGTCTTGGAATGGTAATATAATTCCGTCTAGGGGTTTTAAATGTGGTTTCACTTCTGTTCCTGTAATTACAAACTTTGCATTAAAGAAAAATAAAAACATGGCATACTACGTCTCGTAAAGATTAAGTGAGTAGATAACATTAGATAACGACAGCATATAGGCCCTATTGGGAATTGGAAATCGGTTTCACTTTTACTTCCACATCGGATTCAGGCTATTTTAGGCCTACATGAGAGTCGACACCCAGGGGTCTGCTGTCGCTTGGTAAATACGTTCACGGCTTTATGTTAGGGGTTCTTAATTCGGAATTGATGAGGTACCGGTATGTGGACGTGTTCAGGTAAGGTAATACTGGTTTTATACTGTCCTGACGCTTAACGCCTTGCCGTTGAGTGCCGGCGCGCCGGCACTCAACGGCGTGACTTACACGCGTATTAGGCCTACAGACGAACGGACACAACATTACGTTTCACTACCTGGAGAGAATTGATCAAAAATTGATTGAATTCCCTCCTGAGGTTCGTATCTGTCAATGAGTTGACCAGATCATAAGGATGTCATTATAATAGCTAGAGGCAGTTTATAACACAAATGGGTCAATGAGTTACATAAAAATGACCTTGTGTGGTATTTGGTTCCCAGGAAGTGAGTTTTGCCTGAGGCAATTTGTGGTTAAATGTTGATCCCTCACTACAAGAGTTATATTACCGTCGATTTGGTTGAAAAAGGAGGTGAGACATGATCAAATCTCCCCAGGTAACAACACGTAATGATCAAGGTTTATCATTAACTGATCACAGCGGCAAGCGACATGAAAGTTTGACAATGGCATTAGAGTGAATAGAAGAGGTAAATTCCGAGATAGGTGTTAGGGTAATGGCTCACTGAGCCACTAATTTTATTCTTCATAATTATTCGTTTTATTTCTTTTTTTTTTCTTTCAGATTCACTACACCTTACTTCACAACAATGCCAGTGAACGAGTCCGTTATTGACAGCGCCCCCGGTCGGCCATTGGAGGTCCAGATTACCTTAACCATCACCCTCGCGGTAATAATCATCCTCGCAATTTTTGGCAACACACTAGTGTTTATCACAGTTCTACGTTCGTCCAAGTTACGCAGGCAACTCTCATCTATTTTCCTGCTGAATTTAGCAATAACCGACGTTGGCTGCGCCCTTCTTGTTATGCCGTTTGCTCTAACATCTGTATGGCAGAATACTTGGATCTTCGGTGATTTTTGGTGCGATGGTGTGTGTTTCTTCAACTATTGCTTCATCATAGTTTCCATGGCAACTCTTGCTTTAATATCATTAGATCGGTACATCTTTGTGGTTCATCCGCTTCGTTATGAAAAGCTCGTCACCAAACCCAGGGCAATCGCTGCCTGCTGTTTAGGTTGGTTGTTTGGAATCGCGTTCGGGGTAGCTCCTGCAGTAGCTAACTGGGTATGGTATGATAACAGTGAAATTATCTGTGCTATTGACTGGGAGAATGAGACATATTCAGTGGTTACGTATACCGTGACAGCTTTTGTGATCTGCTTCATGATTCCAATTATGGTGATGTGTTTTGCTTATTATCGCATATATAAGGTAGCAAGAAGTCATTCAAATAGGATCGCCCATCGCTTACAATCAGCTAGGTCACATCGTAGCCAGGATGTAGACTGTCAACGCGGACGACAATCAGTCTCCAGTGGCGTAAGATCAGTCAGTAAATACAACGCAAAAGCCATCAAGACTATATTAATCATGATCATCGCTTACCTATTATGTAACACACCGTTCTCACTAACAAAACTGATCAAAGTTATATATTCTGATAATGAATCGGTTCCACCTGGCGTGAATACTCTAGCTTCATGGCTCGCTTTTGTTAATCCGTGTTGTAATCCAATCATTTATGCCATCAATCGCGAAGAATTCAGAGAAGCTTTTTGCAGAACGCTGTGTTGTAAAAACTTAGACGAAGGTTACTCTGGAGCTCCCAAGGCGAGTGTGAGAGAGCAAGTGCCGCTCCGTCAATATCGCAACAGTACAGAATGTCGACGCCTTCTGTCGGACTCCAATCCATGAAGGTAGAAACAAGTGACTCCCATCCAGAGATATATTATTCAGACACAGAGTCTATCATGTCCAGTAGAAGACCAAGTGGTCGCGTGACGCCTAATTCAATGTCACAGGTTTCAATCAAGCTACCGGGGAGCATATCGGATGAGCTCAACTTTAAAAATGTTTTCAATGATTTGATAGATCGCAAGTCATCGATAGTAGAAGAAGATTAGACTGATGCCCTCGTTGGTCAACGCTTTGGGATCACACGTGTAGCACAAGTAACTGCTCTGTTGTAGACACCGAATGATCATCAGTCTAGAAGGGAACCGGAAGTGAACTATGGGACATACGCACTGGTGGACATTTATAATGAGGATTCTTTCAAAAGTGATGAGAATTGGACAAAACGATGAGACTTGAAAAAATTCTCATTTCTATGAAACCTACAAAAGCAATGTGACAGGCGCAACATCCCTCTATCTCTAAGGACCACTATCTCTAAGGTTCGCTATCTCTAAGGTTCGCTATCACTAATGTGTAAAGTCAATGGAGATGAGAATCTCTAATAGAGAAAAGGGTTCGCTATACCTAAAAAAAGGGTCCGCTACTTCTAAGGTTCGACATTTACTAATATCACGAACCTCAGGGATAGCGGGTTTGTTAAAATTAGAAATTGCTGGCTTTATTTAAAATTAGTGGTAGCGAACCTCAGATATAGCGAACCTTCAATAAATTAGTGATAACGGGCCTTATTTAAAATTAGTGATAGCGTCGAACGAACCTTATTTAAAATTAGTGTTATCGAACCTTACAAATACTGAACCTTATTTAAAATTAGTGATATCGAACCTTAGGTATAGTGGACATTTTTTTGTAATAAGTGATAGCAAACCTTAGAGATAGCGGTCTATAGAGATAGCGAACCGGCGCCGTGACATGTTGCTAACACGATATATACAATATACATATTATATTATCATATTATTTTGAAATTCAAGATGGCAGCGAAACCAAATTAGCTACAATTAAGACAATGCTTTTAATGGAATCCCTGGTATCACAAACATGGGTATTGCCATCATTTTTATTCTCCTATGTTGCTCAGAAGCTGAGATATGGGACAAATGATAATGAAAAATGGCGGCCATTTTGAAATTCAAGATGGCAGCCAAACCAAATTAGCTACAAGTAAGACAATGGTTTTAATGGAATCCCTGGTATCACAAACATGGGTATTGCCACCATTTTTATTCTTCTATGTTGCGCAGAAGCTGAGATATAGGACAAAATATAATAATAATGGCGGCCATTTTGAAAATCAAAATGGCGACCGAAGACGCCATTGAAAAAAATGGTACCTTATTTTTTTGAAATCTGCACCCCAAAATTGACCAAGTTAGCCAATAAAATCCATTTTGGCACGCAAATCCAGCGAGAATACATATGTAACTGTACTATTAGTATTTTCATCCATTTGTATGTGAAAGTATGCCCCGATCAGTCCAACAGGACATGCAGGATAGATACGAGAAAATTTACAATTCTCATCGTTTTGTCCAATTCTCATCGCTTTTGAACGAATTCTCATTTTGAATTTCTACAGGTGACGGTTGATTTAAAACAACACTATTGTTATACAATAGTTTTACATTATAATAACAACTTTGTGCGTATGAAACCGAGAAAGATTATGTGATCAGCTTTGGTAATAACTTGACTTAGTGTCAATAAGTAATTTCCTCAAAGTAATTAGTCAACAAAGTGGCCCTTCAAAATATGTGGGGTGATCAGCCTAGGCAAAATCATTCTGAAGTCGGACATATTCAATTTTCAGAATCGTCAAAGGATTTTCTAAAGCTATAGATGAGTTGACCTCAATGTTTATCAACAAAGGCAAGGGACTGGTATGCCGATATGCTTGAGTTAAACCCGTGCAACCACTACACTGTTCGATAGGCTTATTGTGATGTGGCGGGAGTTTTAAAAACACGAGCCCTGAACAAAATATGATGCGCGCGCATACTGCCAGGCAAAACACAATGGAAATTGTGATGATGCGTGCGAATACTGCCCGGCATTGACGTCAGAAGTCGACTCATCTATATTTTGCAGAAAACCCCAATGAAATCAATGTTCCCGACTTTCGACTGATTTTCCTTGATCACATCACATAATTATGTGTTGATACGATACGAACAGAATGAACATACACTGGCCAAAGTGTTGTAACATCATAGCCTAAACAAGAATTAGGCCGAGTAGAGCATTCATCCAATATCCTGTCGAGTTCATATACTATAAGTCATCACAATGGTCATGGCAATGTTCGCTGCGTAAAATAAGTAAGATCTTACTATCAACGGGATGAAGGGTCCATAATATTTTGACACCATGCGCGCATTCCAGTGCTTTCTATATGCAGAATAATGTAGTCATACATCCGTTTGAACCAGAGACGAAGAAACTTTAGTCCACAAAATGTCCAAATGCCTTTAGAATGGTCGCCATAATGTGGTTTAATTTGTTTCCGCAAGATATCAGGAAAATAGTTACGGAAGAAGGTTGCCGGTCGACGGTCTTTCACGGGTTGGGGGCCAGGGTTTGGGAAAATGTATAGTCTTTAAATGGTTTGAGCCTGTCAGTTCTACACTAAGGGATGAAATCAAAACTCGACGGCCAGTTCCGGGCGGTTGGAGCCGGTTTTCATTGTTCAAAAGAATGGAACGCGGTTCGAGTTTTGATTTCACCCCGTAATGGACGAGTTTTTGCTTAAATGGATTTGACGATAGGACTTTCCCTGTGTCAACGCAATGATTTATGGTAATAAAGTCTGCACAAAAAGTAACTCAGCTGTTATAAATGCGCCTATAGATTCAGAACTAATAATTGTTTTCACAATATTTCAACATAGCGAGAAGGATGATTTACTTACACGCATTTTGATACCCCATTCGTCAAATGTCGTTCAATATTAACAACACAGTAGTGCTTTTACAGAAAAATACCCGGATTTAAAAGTTGCAGTTTACAGCGATCAATGGTTATAATGCCAGCACTGTAAACACGTAAAGCCCGCCATTATCTTCGCGCTTACTTCAAATCAATACAAATAACTGCAACTTTTAAATTGGGATATGTTTCTTTCAAAACACTGCTGTATTGTCAATATTGAACAAAATTGGACAAATGGGGTATCAAAATGCGCGTAAATATATCATCCTTCTTTTTATGTTGAAATATTGTGAAAACAATTATTAGTTCTGAATCTATAGGCGTATTTATAACAGCTGAGTCACTTTTTGTGCAGACTTTATATATGTTAATGTTTAACGGTGCTATATATAATTGACATTACCTACTTGTTTTTTTAAATGTTTTTAAGCATATGAAAATATAAATAGAACAGTCAATGTAATTAATTATATCGAGGGTTGGGAACCAGAAACACTTAACTCGCATTGTTGTGAAGTAAGACTTTTAGCTGTCGATATTTTAGCTGTTGACGTTGAAATTATACTTTTTTTTCAACTCAATTAACGTGAAGTTTATGTAGTACTACTTTGTATGCATACATGTATGGATGTATTGTAATATATACCGTGTGCAATAAGTTCGTTCCGCCCCTCCCCAAAAGTATTTATAACATGTTTAGAATGAAACTCACACAATGCATTTCAAGGCTACTTGTTATTTGTTATGTTGTTACATTAGTAGAGATGTTAAACAAATTTATTTGAATTCATAGGATCCTTGGTGGTCTATCACCATGATACCTCCAAACCATGCTTGCCTTACTGTCCACTAATGGCAAAAGAAGTTCATCATTCTTGTCTAGACTTTGCCATACACTCTGGACTCTATCTGTAAGTGGTGTTATGATTTTGCAATAAGGAGTTTCAAAAAACTTTCTTCTAGAATAGACCACAATATTTCTCTATTGGATTAAGACCTTCTTCCTCCATTCTCTAGCAATTTCTCTCTCCTTGAACAAGCCATTGTCGGGTTTTTTTGGACTCCTTTCTTTAAATGCTCCGAGGTTTGTGGTTCTTTAAATTCCTCAAGACAAACGTCTGTCCACACTACAAAAAAATTAAAATGGCTGGAGAATTTTTACAGCGTGTATGCCCAACATTCATAGCAAGTAACCCTGAGGGTAAAAGCTGATGGTGCTCTAACTATAGTGATAATATGCTTAGAGCAAACCGGACATAAGGGCGGAACGAACTTTTTGCACACCGTATACATGTAGATGCACAAAACAACAACAAATGTTAGGCACAACTTTTATTTTGGTCCTATAGCGCTATCGGTGCCCGAAGAGGTACCGATGACACTTTTTATCGTACCCTGAATATTTGTACAGTGCATTTGTTTTTTATTTAAATGAAAAACAATAACACTATGCAACTCTTAATTATTATGCTTGATACAATTTAATATATCTCCAGGGAGCGATGTTAAGAGTTATCGGTACCTAACCGGGCACCGATAGTTCTATAGGACTAAATTGAACGTGGTGATTAATGTGTCGCAAGCTAGGGCTCTATGTAATATTAACTCAGGTCTAAGAGGCATTTCGTTCTTACGACATGCATTTGATTTAAAATTGAACAATAATTAGTGCCTCTTATACATTTTGCTGACACAGTTATATGAACAATATTAAAGGTGCCCCCGGGGTGCCCCTTAAAACCAGTAACCACAATGTATAAAATTGTTATGAATTATGGAGAAATTTGTTAGTTGCAGTGTGCTATTCAATGCGCAGAATATTATAGTCCTACATCCGTTTGAACCAGAGACGAAGAAACATTAGTCCACAAAATGTCCAAATGCCTTTAGAATGGTCGCCATAATGTGGTTTAATTTGTTTCCGCAAGATATCAGGAAAATAGTTACGGAAGAAGGTTGCCGGTCGACGGTCTTTCACGGGTTGGGGGCCGGGGTTTGGGAAAATGTATAGTCTTTAAATGGTTTGAGCCTGTCAGTTCTACACTAAGGGATGGAACAAAACTCGACGGCCAGTTCCGGGCGGTTGGAGCCGGTTTTCATTATTTAAAAGAATGGAAAGCGGTTCGAGTTTTGATTTCACCCCGTAAGGCTGCGATCACATAGAAGTATACTATTCGGGTATACGGTGCACGTTTTGCAGGTGCACGCGTATAGCTCAAATCGAGCAAGGCAATTTCATAGTACCGGGTCACATAAGGCTACGATCGCATAGAAGTATACTATTCGGGTATACGATGCACGTTTTGCCGGTGCACGCGTATAGCTTTTCGAGCAAGGTAATTTCATAGTAGGCCTACCGGGTCACATAAGAGCTATTCGAAAAGGCCGTATACCTGCGTATAGTTTAGTATAGTGGGAATCGTGCGTGTTCGATTTTAGTGCAGCGTATACCGTCCTAATTTTAAAAACCTAAACCATATGTGGGTAAATTCATTTTTTTAATACATGCACTATCTAATTCTGCACATTATGACACCTCATTGAATGCAATGTGACCTCAAGAAGTAAAAGTTACAAGCATTTGATAAGACGAAGAAAATGGGTAAACTGACATACTCGCTATCCGCTATACGAAATACGCTCATTCGATCAGACTGAGTTCACATAGGGGCCTAGTATACTCCTATATGAACTCAGCCTGATCGAATGAGCGTATTTCGTATAGCGAATACCGTATACCGTATAGGCCTACTTCTATATGTGAACTCAGCCTAATGGACGAGTTTTTGCTTTTATTTGACGATAGGACTTTTCATGTGTCAACGCTGAATAATTTATGGTAATAGGCCTATATATGTTAATGTTTAACGGTGCTATATATAATTGACATTACATACTTGTTTTTTTTTTTTTTTAAAATGTTTTTAAGCATATGAAAATATAAATAGAACAGTCAATGTAATTAATAATATATCGAGGTTTGGGAACCAGAAAGACTTAACTCGCATTGTTGTGAAGTAAGACTTGCTGGTTCTCAACCGTCGATATTTTAGCTGTTGACGTAAGTGAAATTGTACTTTTTTTTTATCTACTCAATTAACGTGAAGTTTATGTAGTACTACATTGTATGCATACATGTATGGATGTATTGTAATATATGTGGCCCGGGGGGGGGGGGCACTCCAACTTTGGAGGGGACGCGTATGTAGGGCTGTTAACACCCCCCTTTTCAGCATCGCTGTCCCCCAAAGACCCCATATTTTTTACGATCACATGCTCGCTCCGCGCTCTGTCACCCGAAGACCCCTATTTTTCCATTTGATCTGTCACCCAAAGACCCTTACAAGTTCAATTTGAACAGCAACTTTCATTTATCACTGATTTTGTTACTTATTTTGAAAAAATAAAGAAATTTGAAGCCATTTAGAACTAGAAATTCGATTTTCGAGGTTTTGTGGCGCTGTTTTGGTTCTCACCCAAAGATTCCATTAAAAAAAAGGTCATATTCTCACCCAATGACCCCATATTTTTTACATTTTGCTCTCACCGAATGCCAAAAATCATGCTCTCACCCAATGACCCCATATTTTTTACATGTTGCTCTCACCGAATGCCCCTTAGTGCGAAAGCGCCAGCCCTACACCTATATCCATTTCAAATTGAAGTGCCCCCCCGGGATATGTGGATGCACAAAATAACAGCAAATGTTATTAAGGTTATTAATTATTTTAAACTGTTGTGATTTGGTAGTTCACAGCATCTTACGAATGGTAGTGAGCTTTGGCAAAAACTGCATTGCTCAATTCATAGCGAGCGTGTAGAAGAATTAAAATATCACAGATATACTTTTATAGGTGCTGCGGTTCTTGCGTTACGTTGTAAAGAGGTCTGAAACAACAACACTTTTGTAAAACGTACATAACTCATTAACAACAATAAATTAAGCAAGTTTGCAAAATATACGATTTGTAGAATGAACTTTTGCAAAGCATCAATGTGTTAATTTTCAATAATATATTGATCTAGATAATGAAAACCGATTTTTAGGTTGCTTCGACCAACAATACCTCGTCTACCCTTAACGGTGATTAATGTGTCCCACGCTAGGGCTCTATGACCTTCTATGTAATATTAAATCAGGTCTAAGAGGCATTCGTTCTTACGCTTTGTTTTTGTGAGGTTGTTTATTTTACCAACCATTTGTGATATGATGGTCGTTCAGGACCGAAAGTCTTTCATTTAAGTCCGCATTATGTGGACTGTTACATGTTACATCAAATGATACACTGTTAGAGCGTTGGGTATTATTTTACCCATCGTTGGGTCAGCCAGAGAAGATATTTTACACTTCCCACAATTCATTTCTTCAATTTCAATTTTCTGTACTGATTTGCTATCTACATGTAGTGCAACATGAGCCAATATATGGGACGAAAAGTAGCTCATTGAACAGAGCACATCCAGATCTTGCAAAATACGTTTATTTCTTGACTATAGACCATGTTTAACCAGTCTATTCTCAACATGAAAACAAAGAGAACATGTACAAAGTCATTAGAGTGTGAGTCATTTGATGAAATGATATCGATGCGTCATGTTGCAAATGATTCTGTGAAGGGTAAGATATCTTCTCTGCGAGTCGGCTATATTACGGTAAAACATTCTATTGAAAATTACATAAAATATATTACCCACAGTTGATTTGTTCGACGTTTCCCCTGCGTTTTTACAGTGTAAATGGGATTTTCCAGTTGAAATACATACACTGTGGACGACATGACCCTTTAAATCTCCACACAGGGAGAGTGAATTTCAAATGATTCCACTTGAAATCTACACCCCGTAATAAACACATCAAAAGAAATAAGTCCCCCTCACACAGGCCCGTACGCAGGATTTTTTGGGGGGGCTTCTGATTTTGAAAAAGTGGACTTTTTTTCCAAGGGGGGGGGGCGATTTTGTGAAAAGTGGACTTTCTTCCCCAAATTTGGACCTTTTTTGACCAAAAAAGCGTTAAAAACCCGATTTTTTTGCTCGATACGCTCGCAAATTCTGAAATTTTCAGACTTTTTGTATACTTTTCCAAATTTTGGGAGGTGCACCCCCCCGCACCCCCCCCTGCGTACGGGCCTGCCCTGGCCCTCTGAACATGTCGTCATAACATTGTAAGGTTTCGTTTTGTACCAATAAAACTAACTTTGAAATAATTATATGACTGTTTACTAAGTGCTGTGTGAAAATGAGAGATTTCCATGACTTCAGGGCTGAATGAGCCTAAATTGAATGCATAAACTGCCCTTTTCAAAAGTCACAAAGTAGGCCTATGCTTGTCACAAAAGTTGATTCATGGCTTGTTACTAATGGAAAACCCCATGTATTTGAGTGCAGTTTAAAATCCTCACCAAGTGAACATTTACTGTAATGTGTATCGATTCTTGATCATTCAGCCATGCAAATCCCCTTGGTGCAGAGTTCAGCACGGTGAGTTGTAAGATGGCCAGTTCCATTCCTTGTCCCAGTTAACAAGCATAGGCCTACTTTGTGACTTTTGGAAAGGGCAGTTTTTGTCTTCAATTTGGGTTCATTCAGCCATGAAGTCATGGACATCTTTCATTTTCACAAAACACTTAGTAAGCAATCATATAATTATTTCTAAGTAAGTTTTATTGGTACAAAGTTTTACTTTACGATGTTATGACGAAATTTTCAGAGGGGGACTTATTTCTTTTGATGTGTTTATGTTATGACATAAGGTTTTATCAATTATAATTATTATATCAACTCAAACATGTCATTGTGTTGTGATCAAGCAAAATCAGTCTGAAGTCGAACATAATCAATTTCAGTTTCTTATAGGTTTGTTAACAACATTTGCAAAGCTACATTTAGCAGACAACCCTATTGAATTTGGTCGACCAGTTCAAAAGATATGAGCAGTTTTAGAGTTTCTAAAACAATAGGAAACGAAAGGAAATACTTCTTTTGTTTGGCTATATCTCAAAATCATTATTTCCGACTTGTGACTGATTTTGCCTGATCACGTCCCCTATACATAGTGCATTTGCTCAACTTTTATTTCTGTTATGGGTTGCGTAATGAAGTTAAACATTGTTTTAGCAAGATCTTTCTTTATTAAGTTCATTCCAGAGGATGATGAAGCACTCCCCAACATTCCATTATGTTACTTGCGGTTAGCATAGCTGTGTGAGCGAACATGACACCACTACATGCCCACTGCATATAGACGTACTGCACGTGCATGGTTTAATTTGAATTTGTAGAGTTATATTTACATAAAAAAACGCTGTGAAGATGCTAGTCGATTTCACATTTTATGTTATCTACAGAAGGTGTGAATTATCCTTTAAACATACATTACTTTTGTTCTGAAATCGACCAAGTAATAATGACACACGCACAATTCTAAAACAACATCTTTTGCACAGAGTTCAATGGGATTTGAGAAGTGAAGTGACAGTTTAAACTCTAGTGATAACACTTTTGCAGTGCATGATGGGGCTTCCTTAAATCATCCTTTGAGTTCATTCTTTTATAAAATTTTAGGCATTTGTATATTAATGCGTGAATGGTATGAACGACCCTGTTTTAAAACCATTTTTTTAAGAACACACATGCACACAATATTAGAATTAGAAACATATTTAGCATGAAAGTTCATCTGTGTTGGTAGACTTCATAATTGGAAATTTAAACTTATGATCTCAACACAAAATTAAGACGTACCTCAAATTTTCGGTCACAACTTTGACCTTCATCTGGAGACTGGCAACCCAAGTTTGGGATTAGTGACCTTTTGGACACTTGACCCCAAAACCCGGTCGTACACTCTGGGTAACTTGTATCGGGGTACGACCGGGTTTTGGGGTCAAGTGTCCAAAAGGTCACTGATCCCAAACTTGGGTTGCCAGTCTCCAGATGAAGGTCAAAGTTGTGACCGAAAATTTGAGGTACGTCTTAATTTTGTGTTGAGATCATAAGTTTAAATTTCCAATTCGAAACATATTTGTTAAACCGGTAAATTTATATTGCTGGTATAAGTCATTTTTCTGGGATTTTAACGGAATGTTTCGGCGAAGTTTCGGCGGCATTCCCACGTGTTTTTTTTTTTATCGAAGAAAGAGTTTTAAACGGCCATTTAACAGGTTTTAAAGGGCCATTGAGAGATTAAAAAAACCACCAAATTACCGCACACGTGTTATTGTTGAGCACTATTACAGTTTGATCAGCTCTTAATCGGCGGGCCTTATAACATCGCGGATTAATATCAATATATTTTCTTTTGAGAATTGCCTTGTGACAACTCGTCAGAAGTATCACAAATTATCAATTAAAGTCCTATACTTTGCCTATTTTATTAAACACACACAATATATACCAGACATGTCAACTATATCACGCTTAATGTGGATCTATTTTTCGGCGTAGTGGTAAAAAGCCTAACATTTCCCGCTGATTACGAGCTGATCAAAGTATATATGCTAACTAAAGCCATATTATAACATTTTCAAACAAAATAGATTAGCATTTCTTTGCCATAAAATGTTAGCTTTTACTGTCAGATTTATCCCCTTTTATTTTTGAGCCAAACAACTACGGCAAAGCAAAGAAAATTGGAATTTACTACCAGCGCACATGTCGCCAATACGTACCACTCCTTCGGTCATGTTATGGTACGACCCTTTGTTGTGTATATCACCGTCCCGCACGTCGTGTACGTACTGTGTGTTATGAACATAATGTATACGTTCGACTAATAATTCCATCGTATAAAACGCCGGTTCCATCGTTTTATTCAAAATCTCGGATTTTGACAAAACTACAGCACCTAGAGTCTTGTTTTTTGCCGGGTATATTGGTTTAATAAAGTACAATATAATCGTGTAAAAAAAAAAAATCAGTGAGGGCGTCCTCCTCAGCAAATGTTATAATATGGCTTTAAGTTGCCAATCCCTACAATGAATTTATCGGCAAATCCAATAGCGATGCGATCCATAGTTGGACGTACACTTTCAGGTGTTTTTTTTTCTTCATATTTTGTCTATATTTCTGAAAAGTAAACGATTTAAGGGCATTTCCCTGTTTTATCCATCATTTTAAAGAGGAAGCTCCGCCAGAGCCGGGCGCCAGAGCAGTTCTTCTGGAGTGAACCAAACCAGCCTGGTTATCAAATTAATCAGTGACAAGGTTATCTCTAAATTTGACAGGTGCTATTTGACGTTTTAATGTTATTACATCAATTAACACCTGTCAAATTCAGAGATAACCTTGTCACTGATTAATTTGATAACCAGGCAGGTTTGGTTCACCCCAGAAGAACTGCTCTGGCGGGGCTTCCTCTTTAAAGCGACGGACGTCAGATTTGTTTAGGTCCTTAACTGATGTATGTTTGTACCATTTTACGCATTTTAAAACGTCACTATAGAGTTGTGTATTTTAAACATGCTTTAAAATAAACGTGGATGTTCCATATCTCAAAAATTGATCAACTTTAGCTTCAACCGATTCATCTTACTTGTGACATTATTGTTGCCTGTACATATCATTATCACAGGTGCTATTTGACGTTTTAATGTTACTACATCAATTAACACCTGTCAAATTCAGAGATAACCTTGTCACTGATTTATTTGATAACCAGGCAGGTTTGGTTCACCCCAGAAGAGCTGCTCTGGCGGGGCTTCCTCTTTAAAGCGACGGACGTCAGATTTGTTTAGGTCCTTGACTGATGTATGTTTGTACCATTTTACGCATTTTAAAACGTCAGTATAGAGTTGTGTATTTTAAACATGCTTTGAAATAAACGTGGATGTTCCATATCTCAAAAATTGATCAACTTTAGCTTCAACCGATTCATCTTACTTGTGACATTATTGTTGCCTGTACATATCATTATCACAGGTGCTATTTGATGTTTTAATGTTATTACATCAATTAACACCTGTCAAATTCAGAGATAACCTTGTCACTGATTAATTTGATAACCAGGCAGGTTTGGTTCACCCCAGAAGAACTGCTCTGGCGGGGCTTCCTCTTTAAAGCGACGGACGTCAGATTTGTTTAGGTCCTTAACTGATGTATGTTTGTACCATTTTACGCATTTTAAAACGTCAGTATAGAGTTGTGTATTTTAAACATGCTTTGAAATAAACGTGGATGTTCCATATCTCAAAAATTGATCAACTTTAGCTTCAAACGATTCATCTTGTGACATTATTGTTGCCTGATTATCATTATAGTCGAGGATAGATATCATTAGCCTTTTAGGGCAGTCTTCAATATTGTTCGCCTGATCCCAAGAAACAAAAAACTCAATGGTCATGTTTTTCAGTATGCATATGGTTGAGGCATAGATTGTTACGAGTCGTACTTGACTCAAGGCCAAAATCACCTTTTACCCGAACTCACACGAATGCACAACACAAATACACTGATTTGATTAAGCTAACAAAAAATCTAAGTCTTTAATCGAAAGTAAAATATAATTGGCACAATGACAACAAATGCATAGACAAAATAATCAAGTATAATCACTCTTTTAACTAATGGTAATAGAGTTCTTGTAATGTTCTGGATGGACAGCTGATGTATAATCCTTATCTACTTCCTGCGAAAATCAGCGAAGTCCATTGTACACTTGCATTTATAAACCATTGCGTATAAAATCCCCACACGAAAATGGTGCTGCTTTCTTCCAAATACTTAACTCCTTGCGTCGTTCTCCAAACACGTTTAAAACTCCTTGCGCCGTTCTTCGGTATATAACCAAATATCTTCAAAATGCTTCTTCTGCCACATATTACATAGCATAATGACGTCACTTACACATGTGCATCGGCTTTACCCAGTGCCCATACCTTGCACACAGAATTGGGGTCAAAGGTCATTAAGGGGGTAAAATCTTACAATTATATTATCTGGACATCTGTAAGGGGTATGGGGCTCAAACTCAGTTACAACAAATATCATGACCAGTGGAACATTTTGCAGGGGTCATGTCAAAGGTCATGCAGAGGTCAAATTTCAGAAATTCATTTTCTGGACATCTGTAATGGGTACGGGGTTCAAACTCGCTGACAACAAACTTCATAACCAGGGGAACATTTTGGAACATTTTGCAGGGGTCAGGTCAAAGGTTATCTGGGGTCAAATCTTATAATTATATTATCTGGACATCTGTAAGGGGTATGGGGCTCAAACTCAGTTACAACAAATATCATGACCAGTGGAACATTTTGCAGGGGTCAGGTCAAAGGTCATGCAGAGGTCAAATTTTAGAAATGTATTTTTCTGGACATCTGTAATGGGTACGGGGCCTAATGCCAAGGGGAACATTTTGGAACACTTTGCAGGGGTCAGGTCAAAGGTCACCTGGGGCCAAATTTTAGAATTGCATTATCTGGACATCTGTAAGAGGTATGGGGCTCAAACTCAGTGGCAACAAACCTCATGACCTGGGGAACGTTATGGAACATCACGCAGGGGTCAGGTCAAAGGTCATCTGGGGTCAAATCTTAGAAATGCATTTTCTGGACATCTGTAAGGAGTACGGGACTCAAACTTGGTGACAACAAACCTCATAACCAGGGAAACATTTTTGGAACATTTTGCAGAGGTCAGATACCTCCACAACACCAACACGCCCAGCTAGGTTTGTGGTCTATGACCACCATTTGCCACTAGTTTGGTTTTGAATCCAGTTCCACCTTTTGGTTTAATATCTGAACTCCATGGCGTCCCTCTACCTCCAGCACTATGCTGTGAATTAGACGGAGGTTTCCCTTCTTGTGTGCCACCCTGATTTGCTCTAGGTTGATTACGGCTGAACCTGTTTCAATAACCTCTGTTATGACTAAATTTACTCGTATTCAATTTGTGAGCTAAGCCATAGTCGTCAGCCATCGTCGCCGCCTCATTCATTCAGCATTTTAATTTTGCTAGCGTCATTTTCATCCAAATGGGTTTTAATGTCATCGTGGACACATTTCTTGAACTCTTCTATATGAACCAACTGCCTAAGTTGGCCGAAATCATTTTTGAATTCTTTTGAACCAAGCCACCTGTCAAACATTTGTTCTTTTACTCTAGCAAATTCTACATGAGTTTGATCTGCTTTCTTTCTTGAATCTCTGAACTACGCGGTGCACCCCCAAATATTTTTATCCTTCATAAAAAGCGCACACGTTTACGCCCAAACGACCTAAGCTAATCGTAGATCTATCTTTGCGCTTATTTTAGTGATCAAATTGTTACTCCAGTACCTTACCCGGGGGTAGGACCAGCCGTCAAAGATGACCATAGAGGGGGTTGGTAAGGCCCACCATTGGTTTCTACAGTAAAATCAATGATTTTCATTTCGCTTGTGTAAATTTATTCCAAGAGCTACTGACTTTATACTTGTTAGTTAGGCAGAAATAGTCAATTCCTTTTATATTGAGGACAAAATTTGGTGAAAATCGCATTTTTGTAGAATTTTTAGCCAAAAATCGATTTTGCCTATACTTTTATACATAGCCAGAATTTCCCAAATTTGCATGGGTGCCATCGCATTATGACGTCATATCGACATTTATGTGGGGAATGTTTGTACTTATTTTGGTATCACTGGATATAAGAGACCCATAGCTTTACATTGGTACCAAATATAACGGTATATGATGTTTATAATTGAAAATTAGGGGGGCGGGAATAACCCCCCTCTTCGTAGTCCGTGTTACAAAATATGGTTCAGTAGTTCTAGGGTTGAGTGACTGTTTAGTTTCTCCAATATAAGAGGAGTCTGTTTCCTTTCCTTTTCCGGACATGAAATACCATACACAATGTTGCTACGTTTGTCCTTTTGAGGTTTGTCTTTGACCTTGACTAATTTGTCACGGAGGGTCTTAGTGGGCTTGAAAGATGTGTAGATGCCAAAGGTCTTCAAAGTCTTCTTAACCCTCTCTGAAAGGCCAGGCTGCAACATAAAGGTATGGTAACGTGTGTTGAGTTATTAGTGAATTGATTGGTGTTCTGTGCGCTACTTGCCAAGGTCTGATCTTTCTTTGTCTTATATAGCTTTCTGGAAAGCCCAATTTGGGTAACCGCAGGTGCTAAGTGATTTTTGTACGTAATTGAGTTCCTTAGCTTTAGTTCCTTGTCGCTAATGAGGGTGTCTAGGCGATACTGTAAGGTTCTTATAACCCCTAGTTTGTGAATAAGGAGATGGTTGGAGCCAAATTGAAGATAATGGTCCGTGTGAGTAGGCTTTCTGTATACTGTAGAGGCGGGTGTAGAGGTTAGGCTGCCAACGGTGTTGCGGTGAACCACGGTCAAGAAAGGGCAACTTGATATTCTCACACTCTTCCTCTGTGAACTAAATGTTAGGATCAATGCTGTTGATGTACTTAAGACTGTTCAGACTCACTTTTGATCATCACCACAAAGGTATCGTACACGTATCTCAACCACAGCTGGGGTTACCGAGGTATTTTTTCAGAACCCCTTGTTCAAATGCTTCTATGCATATACTACAGATTCACAACAATTGGACTAACACTTGATCCCACTGCACATGCAAATTGGCCATTGTGTGATACGTGGTTTTGAGACAAAGCGTAACTAATTCCACAATCTGTTCCACAGTAAGGTCAATGCGATTGCTAAGATTGGAATGCTTGTCTAAATTGTCTCTCTCTACTTGTATAGCGGCGTCCGGTGGTATAAACGAATCTCATGAGCCAAGTCATGGTCAGGATTTGGTCGGCCATTACTGCACCAAACTGCATGGTGTTTTGACCGCTGTGCGAATAAAAACCGCCTAGCGCCTAGAGAAGATGCAAGGACGAGGAGGGTTAATAGAGGTTATCCGTGTTCTATAAGCTGCATATCCTATCAGCGACTGCCATACCTTGTTTAGGACTTTCAAAAGAAATACCTGCATGTGCAACCATGACTGTTTCAAAATAGCCCGCCAAAGTCATGCAGGTAACTCCGAGGTCGTGTATTGAATTGATTTGAATGAGGAATACCACACCACTCCACGCCATACATCAATTCTCCCAGTCACATTTCCCCAATATGAAATTTAAAAAAAGTAAAATTAAATTTGGCAGAGGCGGGGTGCGAACTCACGGCGCACCGCTTTGGATACTCTATGAGCCTAGCGCTTTTTTTAGACCGCTCGGCCATTTGTCTTGTTGGTATCCATTTGAAACTTATTTGAACATATAATCGCAACTTCAACATAGGCCTCCCACGTGACAAGCAAAGGCAGAAATGTACCATATTTTGGAATTTTATTTGCCTAAAACATTAATGTGTATTAATAGCGCTCAATTGTTGTTAACGGCGTGTTCTACATACAGAAATCCACCAATAAATGGGCATCTACATGGACAATACATTATATCGATTTTGACTCGCCGGACACGTGCGCTCGTACATCATATGTATAATACTATAGTGGATCCTACCATTTTTCTTGTTTACACGTTCGATGTTTTTATCATTTATATAAAAATTCCACATTAGACCTCAATTTTTTTTTCAGGAAATAAAAGATTAGATTACCATAAAAACGAAACAGTAATCTTTGGCGGTGTTTAATGTAATTTTTACATAGAATTTTCAACGTTTTTTCTATCCTTATTCTTGCTCAATTAAAAAAATATTTTGGCGTATATAAGATTGAAATAAAATTATCTGCTTCTTAAACGACATCAAAAGTGCCACAATTGGGTATCACGAATCGTTATATATGATGTGCAGTAATTCTTTTATACATAGGATGCTTCAATTTTGACACACAAAATATTTCATTGAAAACCCTCTCACTCGGCTATTTAAAAAAAGGTAACCACGCTTGCCTAGAATGTGCAATAAATTAGCATTAAAGTTTTCTTATTTTAGCAGCATTCCAGAAACACTTGTCGTTTGGCCAAAAGATGAGTAGTTTCGGACAGTCGTCTAGGGAATTTAAATAAAGGCATTTAATTTAATACCCACGTGACCAGATGGGCGCTGACATTACAGCTTCTAGTTAGGAAGTCTGGAAAAGTGACCTTTGGCACAGTGGGTGGTTTTTCTGTGTGTTTCAATTTGAAACACGGGATGCATGTCCAAATTTTCTAGCAAATTTGTCATTTTTTTCAACGTTGTACTATTATTGTAAGAGTTCCCGTCGATTTTAGTTCTTGAAAACATACTAAAAAAGCAGAATCCCACAAAGTGTAATTAAGTTGCCTTATACATTTTCAGCAATTTTGATGATAATCGTCTGAAAATTGTATCACATCTACTGACCACTTGGTGTTATTGGTATGGCGGCGCCCATGGGTCACGTGGGCATTCAATTTAGTGCCTTTTATTAAATAGCCTATGGTGACTGTCGGCCGAAACATCATGTTAACGGAACGTAAGTTTCAGTATTTGATTTAATTTCTGTACTTTTGATTTATCAACTGGATGAATAATCTACACCAAGTGATATTATACATTTTTGCTCATAACTCGGGAAGGATAAGTTGCACTTGGGTTTTATTTGGACACAATAGTCGAGTTATCTAAACTCGAGTCGAGAAGATGCCTCCAGTCTCACGTCGAGTCTTTGGATCTGCAAGTCAAGTTGTGTCGATCTTTTTAAATTTTTAGATTTTTCTTTTTTTCTTCCAAAATGATAATATGCAATCATTATGAAAGTTCCAAATACATTTGGAGGCGAAAAACATTGGGAATATGCAAAGAAACAACATCATAAACTTCACCTCTATCACTCGAAATATCTCGCACTATTTGGATTAGGACAGCGAGTGCGGCCTCAGAGTTAGTCTCCTACACGGCCCCTACACGACCAGTTTGAATACGCTCCCTCCACATGTGGAGGGAGCGTATTCAAACTGGATTTGTAGGAGACTACGATTTGCGATCGTGGTCGACATATTATCATAATTTAAAAATGATGATAATATGTCGGACCAACAAAAAAATCATCCCGTTTTACTACAAATAGGGCGAATTTGACAGTTTGCTCATAGATTTAAGTTGGAACATGTGTAAGTATATTACAAATATGAAAAAAATAAAGGTATAATTATTCTGAAAAAAGATCGTACATTAAGGCTTTAATTCGAGTCGAGTCGTTGTCTTATTTTGAGAACAAAGAGGAGAAACTGGGAAAGGAGAGAAGAGAGAGCAGAAACATTAAATTGCACGAAGGTTTATTTGAGTTGGCCAAAGTCTAAAAGCAGAGACGGATCAAGTTTGTGGAATGGGGAGCTATAGCCTATTCTTCTGTACTATTCTGGCTTGCTTTGAGTCTGAATGTCCCCGTTTTCTAGAAGCTCGGATCCGCCCTTGACCATGTAAACAAACAAAAATCTTGTTCATACTTCCATATTGTGTTCAATATTTAGACTACTGATTAGATTTTAACTTAAGGGCTGGGGTATGAACGTTTGGACAGTATTTATTTTGGGACATCAGAGCACATCAGACATATCGAATTGCATTCTGAATACGAAGAATGTCATTCTGATATCAAATAATTTTGATTTTTGAAATTCGCAATTTAATACACATTTTATGGCAAATCATTAAAATTGATATTTTGATATTTAACAGTATTTGAAGTAAGCTTTATAAATCTGATGATTTATACTTAAAGTGTATGTAGGTGGGATGAAAAGCCGACGATCAATTGAAAATTTTGACCTTTCGTATTGAAGATATGGATTTTTTTCCCAAAACACCAAAAAAATTAGGTCTTTTTGGGAAAAAATCCATATCTTCAATATGAAAGGGCAACATTTTCAATTGACCGTCGGCTTTTCCTCCCTGCTACATACACTTTAAGAATATATCATTAGATTTATATAATTTACTTCGAGGACTGTTATATATCAAAAATTTGAAAAATATCAAATTTTTATAATTTGTCATAAAATTTGTATTATATTGTGATTTTCAAAAAATGAAAATTATTTGATATCAGAAAGACATGCTTCGTATTCAGAATGCAATTCGATAGGTCCGAGGTGCTCTCATGTCCCACAAAAAATACTGTCGAAACGCAATAAACGCTCATTTTAGATCCCTTAAATGAATATCACGAACCTTAAAAAGTACAGGCCTGACAGAATAGCATATTGTAAATATTTTGTTTCATGCCGCTATATGATGGTTGTAAACATAACCATTACCTTGAAATGCAGTGTCAACAGAGAAAATGGATCTCATTATATTCCCCCAAGTTAAAAATTCGATACTCCTAAATATTATCATAATTAAAGTATGCCTCGGTCGGTCACACAGGGTTTTTGATAGAGTTCTAATTTTTAATTTTCGACTAGTGGTATAAAAATATATTACATAAATAACATGGATATGGTATAATAACAAAATATTATTTATACTACCGAAATGTAAACATTATAAACATGCCGACACGGGAGCCAATAACATTCGTCTTATTGATGTTCATTTAAAAAACAACATGAGAACTCAATAATCAATAGATATTGATTGCTTATATATAACACCTGTAAAACATGAATACAGACTACAGACTTGACATTTAGTATGGAATATTTTTTCACAAAATTCCAAGACTGGTCTGGAAGGGGTCTGCATAAATATTACGGGATAAATATTAATTGGAGTGTGTCGGGAGATGGTGTAAAGTATTTTTTTGACAGAAAATGTGCTTTCCATTAGTTTAAATTATGGTTCTCATAATTTAGTGAATTAGCCTAAAATGGCGGATTTAGGGAGACTGAATTTGATTTTTGTGGGGGTTAAAATTTCTGAATTTGAGCAACATTATTCTGATATTATCTAATTTATTGAGGTTTGAGGTGATATTTACTGAACCTAAATACCAATAAGTGTTCGTCAGACATGAAATGCACTTGTAACCTACAAGTTTTGTAAGTGGGAGGAGCTTTAAAAATATGGCTCTGAAAAGTGGTACGCACTCGGAAATTTTTAATGGCCCCCTGGGGCCAAATGTTATAAACTTACTGTACACAAAGAAACAGCGTGAGTTCATTGGACAACCAAGAATCCGCGCAGTTGTTTTGTTCCTTAAGTTTATAACATTTGACCTCAGGGAGGCCATCAAAGTTTCAAGAGTACGTACCACTTTTAAAAGCCATATATTAAGCTCCTCCCATGTTAAAAAAATCGGTACATTGTTAGTGTAATTCAGCTGTGATGAACGCCAGTTGGTGACGAAGTTAAAAAAATATCACCTCAAACCCCTATAAATTTGATAATAACAGAACAATGTTGCATAAAGTCCGAAATTGTGTCCCCCACAAAGCTCAAATTCAGCCTCCCTAAATCCGCTATTTTAGGCAGATTCGCTACATTATGAGAACCATAATGTAAACTCATGGAAAGCACATTTTCCTTCAAACAATTATTTTACACCATATCCCGACACACCCCAATTAATATTTAGCTCAATCGGGTTATGCAGACCCTTCCAGACCAGTCTTGATATTTTTCGAAAAAATATTCCATACTAAATGTCAAGTCTGTATAACAAAGATTTTTACCACTGAGATGTAAATATTCACATATGCCGACACGGGAGCTAATAACACTCGTTTATCATTAAAAACAATATAAAACCTTATTCTTCTTGTAATAAATATACAAATCGCAAAACATTTAAAGCACGAGTTATTTCACCCCTGTGCCTATATCCTAAACAAAAACAGATATGTTATAATCGGAACCAGCAGACCTCATTTGTTAATAAAGACACGATTATTCAAAACCCAAAAGGTACATGGTTAATGATTCGTAAAGCAAAAAAAGAAACTTATTGTAAGCAAAGTGTGTCCCAAAATGCTGGTGATTCTAAGATGATGTGGAAAGCGCTTAACGATATTTTGCCTCACAAAGCTTCTCCTAGTCCCTCATCAATCACTATTGATGACGAGGTGTGTACAAGTGTTAATGATATTGCTAATGGTTTTAATAAGTACTTTACAGGTGTTGCTGCTAAACTTGTTGATAGCAATGGTACTATTTGTAATGATGAATCTGTTTATGTTGAAGATAAACCAACTGGCGATTGCTCTAATCCCGTACTTGATTTACCATCTATTTCAAGTGAATTTATTTGTAGAGAAATTGACCTCATGAGTGAGAAAAAGGCCACTGGTCTTGATGACATTGGTAGCAAAATTTTAAAATTGGCCAAACCTGCTATTTTGAGCAGCCTTGTGTACATTATGAATTTGTCTTTGAGAACAGGTGTGTTTCCCGATTTATGGAAAGAAGCTAAAGTAGTTCCTCTTCACAAAGGTGGTGATATGTCAATTAACAACTTCAGGCCAATTGCCATCCTTCCTGTTGTGAGCAAAATCATTGAAAAGGCTGTTCATAAACATTTGTATCATTATTTAAGTGAAAACAAGCTGATTAATGAAAATCAGTCAGGTTTTAGGCCTTTTCATTCTACTGAAACATGTTTGTTAAATATGGTTAATGATTGGACTAATAGTATAAATTCTGGTAAAATAATTGGTGTTTCGTTTATAGATTTGCGCAAAGCATTCGACACCGTCAATCACGACATATTGCTCAGTAAACTTAAAAATTTGGGTGCTTCTGCCACTGCACATGAGTGGTTCAGTTCATATTTATCGTGCCGCACCCAGAGAGTGTGTTTTAAAGATACTATGTCAAACTCACGCCCTGTTTCAACAGGTGTCCCCAGGGCAGTATACTAGGTCCATTGTTTTTCCTTATATTTTTCAACAGTATGAACAAAGTAATTTCCCATGGTCAAATATCTATGTATGCTGACGACACAACACTCTCCGTCAGTGGTAAGGACGCCCAAGATATATCTGCTCAATTGTCTTCTGATCTTGATTCAATAATGAATGGGTTGAATGTTAATAAATTGTTTTTGAACACTGATAAGACAAATGTTATGTTGATTGGAACTGCGAGTAAGTTAAGGAATGTTAATGAGAAAGATTTTTCTGTATTTGTTAATGGTAAACAACTGGAAAGAGTAAGAAAGGCAAAATGCCTAGGTGTTGTTGTTGATGATCAGTTAATAGTATTATTCAAAAGGTTTTCTGTAAGATTGGGCTATTAAGACGTCTGAAACCTTTCCTTGAAATTGATACATTAAATGTTATTTTTAAATCGTTTGTTCAGCCTATATTTGACTATTGCAATATCTCATGGTATGGTCGTTTTAAAGATGACAGTTCCAAACTTAATGTTCTTCATAAACGCTGTGCAAGAGTGATTTTGAGCGTGAACAACTTAACTTCATCTGATTTCATGTTTAGAATTCTTGGTTGGGAACGGCTTCACACTCGTAATGATTATTTTAAAGCACTAATGGTTTATAAATCTCTTGATGGCCTGGCGCCACATTATCTTGCAAAATGTTTAACCATGTATGTACAACTCACAATGTTAACACACGACAGGCTGCTGCTGGTCAGTTGGCTTTGCCACCTTCAATTCATGGATATGACTTAGAATGTTTTAAATCATCGTTCAGTTACAGTGGTGTAAAATTATGGAACAACATTGAAAATGATATTAGAAACTCAATAAATGTGCAAACTTTTAAACGGTATTACAAAAATGTATATTTTCACCAGTTTTAATTAAATAGTGTATAATGTAAATAACATCTTGAAATATATATGTTACTGAGTTATTATGTGTTTTATATGATGTTTTTATGGATCAATGTTCATTTAATAATGGCATGTGAGTTTTAATAATTATTGCAAACTGTACAAATGTATTTGAGATTTATATTCTTTTAATGTATCTTTTAATAATGGCTTGAGTTGTAAATTGTATAATTATATTCTTTGTAATTCTCTATAATTATATTCCTTTTATGTATTTTGCAGGGCCCCGTGTTAGACCAGCTTCGGCTGAATCGGGCTACCCTGGGTAAACATGTTGTAAATAAATAAATAAATAAAATGGGTATAGGCAACAAGAATCATTTTGTATATCAACCAAGTAAATATCTGTAATATTGATCGATATTGATCGATTTATCATTTTTGGACTTACAGCCTTCTTGCGCTCGGATTACCCACATGGATTCTTTGATGCGGCGTGCCCCCGAATCACATTCTTTGTTGAGGATTTTGGCGCCGTCCCAGTTGATCACATGATTATGCTGAACTTCGTGGTCTGCGATTGCTGATTTGGATTGTTCGCTTTAAGATTGTTTTCTGGTTTTTCTAGTAAAGATACCTTTACTTTTTGCTACTTTGTCCGATTCCTTCTTATATATGTTCACCCAATCTGGTTTCAAAACGACGACCTGTCTCACCCACATAAGTAGTGTCACAATTGGCTCCAAACACCATGAACAGAGATGAGGGGCCATTTTCTCAGTCACGTATACGATCCACTTCTGGGCGCTAGTGCGCCCACTGTTGGTGACCAATCAACCAGAAGGAAGGATCAAGTACCATCACTCCGATGATGGCCTTCGACCAAGATGGCCGAAACTGTCAGGTCAGTAAAATTAAATTGGTTTTGACAAGAAAAACATTCTCTTAATTGTATCACACAAACCTGATGAATTTCTTCAAGAATATACCACTTGCTTAAAGGCTTTAACTCTTTTTCTGTTTAAACCTGTTAAACCAAATTGTTTAAAAGAAAATGTGTGCCTTTAAACAGATATTGCTTAAAATCGTAAACTATCTTTCTTAAACAGTGCAATCTTAACTTCTGAAATAAGAGTGTAGTTAATCCGGTTATTACACCACTTCTACGGCGAATTTATGTTATATCTGATCATTTCTGCAGGCCAATCAAATTAAGAAAAACAAGGGATTAACCCACCACGAATTGCAACCGAATCCATTTAATCACCATTCATTTCAGAAAAGCATATTAAATAACACATCAAAAGTCCCTGAAAATCCCCATAGTGGAACAGTGCCTAATTTGCATAAATCCAAAATGGCCGCTTATGCAGGGGTGAAATTTCAAAGTTGGTCCAATCTTGTTAACAACCATACCAATGTATTACTCTCCTCATAAGGATTCACTACCCCTAAATAGGTAAAACATCACAAGACATAACGGGAAATATCAAGGTATGACGAGGGATATTGCACTGATTAGTTTCGCATTTGAAAATACACTGTTACGAGCCGAATGACTCAAGACCAAAATCACCTTTTACCCAAATTCACACAAATGCACAATAGCAATAATCTCCATGATAAAAACCTGAAAATTCTGTTGTTGTTTTTAAATACACAGGGTGTCTCTGAACGACTTGTATCGTCGGGGTATTTTATCGCCAAAACTAAACATAACTAAATAACTGATGTGGTTAATGAATAAATGAGCTATCACATACTATTTGAATTGACCACACCGTTCTTAAAATATAAGAATTTTACGAAACACTCTACATTTTCAAATCTTTCCACAAATTCAAATATTAATCAATGATCTTTATTCGGAGTGCTAATCACCGCGCATGAGGCGTCTATTGCCATTGATAGATATTTGACTCTGTTGAATGGATTGAAAATGAGGTACATATAGTTTCGTAAAATTATTTTGGAGTGGTCAATTTTAAAAATTCAAAAGATATGTGATAGCTGATAGCGTCATGGCTATGTTTGCTTTAGATGTTAAAATATTAAATTGTGGGACAGGCTTTTATGACGGGAATTCATAACAATTAGTGGGTTTTTAGCGGGTTCGCCGTCGGACAAGTAGAACTGTCAAGCTTTCGTCCGGAGTAGCTCTGACTTCTTCCCTGAAGAAGTCAGAGCTACTCCGGCGAAAGCTTGGTAGTTCTGTAGAGTGTAGACAATCGAACCCAGTATACAATATCGTTTCAAGAAACTGTTGGTGTAGTAGCAGTTCGTGATAAAGTAGCAGGGCAGTGAAGCGCAAACTGCATTTCGCAAACTCTATGAAACAGCAAAATATGACATTACAGCTGAACTTGAACTACTTCTTGCTTAGCAGCGTGCTTAATTGAAAGTTGAGTCCATGCATAATTTAGTCCATAAAAAAGGCTTCGGCTATTATTTGATTTAAGTCCGTGACAGTTATAAGAGCTAGTGGAATTTTATTATCAATTTATGGTATTGTTGTAGACGTTTACTACAAGGAATTGTGAGAATGCAGGTTATTTGTATACTACATTTAATCACGAGTAACCATGGTAACGTTAAAATATGCATTTTTTTGTGATATTGCAGATATAAACGGAATTGAATATAAAAAAATGAATGATTTTCAACTGATCAAGATGGACAAGTGCACACTTTCAAAGGAGCAAATGTTCTTTTATGAGGTTTCATTTTACTACCAATGATTATTTGTTGTCCTAGTGAGTGTACTTTAATCAACGGTGTTATTGACACGAAGCTGCATAAAAACAATACTAGTATGTTGTTGCAAGCCAAATATTTAATTGTGTTTATATGATTATAACATCATACACATTATTTGATTTAAAAACAAGTATTTAGAGAAGAGTCAAAATAAGCTTACTTCAGAGCAGGAAACTAAAGCTAGCGATGAATTTTATACATTAATTTTGAAAAAAAAATCGGAAAGCATTATTTTATTCAGATCCAATAAAATGATACTGACACATATACGTATATTTCAATTCCTGTCAGGATATTGTTTATCCAGGTACTGCTGTTTTTAGATGTTTTTAGAGCCGGCAACACTTTTTTGTATGGTTTTGATGACGTCACCAAACTTTCTTGTTGCCGCATTTACGAAAGTATTGCCAGTTCTAAAAAACATCTAGGAACACCAGCACCAGAGCGAACAAGATTCTTGACACGAATTAAAATATATCTTGGTTAGTATCATTCTACTGAATCTTTCTCAATGAAATGAATTATCGGAAAGCAATTTTAAAAGACTGTAGACGTCAAACCTTGGAAAAATAAAGTAAATGTTGCTGCAAATATATGATGCAAAGAAGACGCTTTTCATGAAAATATACTTTGAATGGTTCTATTCACTATGTGTGATAGTAAAGCAACACCGTGATTGATATCAACCGGAGAACAATGTTAGAAGACTTTAGACACACAACTTGGAAAAACAAAGTCATATTGTTCTTTTAAATGAACTACAATCGTGCCAATCTATGTCAAAAACAAGGCGCTATTCATGAAAATGTAGTTTGAGTTCTTCTATTCACTATGTGTAATACTAAAACAACATCGTGATCAATATCACTGAGATGAAGAAATAGAACATTGTGATTTTCATATATATATTATCATAAGAATACCACAATGAGCACAACCAACCAATCAGATTGGCACTGATCATGCAAAAAGGAATAGCAGCAATATTTGTAATTTTCTGAGTCATTTGCACTACGGACTGATGCGTTAAAGGAGGCTATATATTGACGTTTAACTTTCAGTGAATTATCTGGAACCTATCAAACTACCTAACTAACTCTGATTTGACTCCTGCATTAGTATTGTAAGGATTTAGTACTCACTTGCAAAAGAACAGGATATGTTTCATGTTGGAAACACTTTATAACATGCATAATGGAATTTCAGATTGAGTAAGCAACATCTGCACATTGAAATCTGCTGATGTGTGCCAACTATTATCAGCATTTTTCAGTTATTTTATCTGTTCTTTCATGTGGTATTATTTTATTTGTCGGAAAACCCCAGACGTGACTGACGCGTATCAAATAAATTAATTCGTGGACTCGGATTTATAGAATATAGCGAGGTATCAGAATGAATGTGTTGATCGTTTATCGCAAAACTGAACATTCGGATGCAACCTGCAAATAAAGAGGAAACGATATACTTGAACACTTCGTGAACGATTGAACGATAGCGTTGTTTCTTCACTTAAACCTTAAACAGGAAGCCCGTCTGGCCAGTTCTCCACAGAAGAACTGACTTACACATGTTACTTTGATGACAGACAAAACAGAATTTACATGGATACATTTTAACCTGTACTAATTCCCCAAGGAACTTGAACCAAAAGTGGGGCTTTCTCTTTAAGTGACACGGGTAACACTGATAGTACGGGTGTTCTGAGTTTTTAAATCTAAGTTGTATCTTGGTTGGTTTTGTATCCATTTACTTGATTTTCATTTATTATATATATATATATATACAATAATGTTATATGTAAATAATTTCCAAAGGTGTATGCATATACTCTATTTTGTGTATATGGTATATTTGCGTTGAAATTGCTGTTTAATTGCATTGGATCGAACCGCTTAAGAGTTAATCATATAAACAGTACCAATTAATAGAAAATTTATGTCATTTATTTTATAATTATTATATCGAAACATTTCCTCTATATTTAATTTTTTTAAAGTAGGTTACATTTTACGAGTTTGTATCATTCGCATTATTCATTAACGCAAAGAAAATGGATCAAAATCGTGAAGCGTTTGATTCACATTTAAGTAACACTTCTTACGACGAATTCGTCAACGAGTCAATTGAATTGAATACATCAACTCAAGTTCCATATGACATTCCAGACTGTCCGGCACAAAGTGAATTAACTATTCTGTACTATTGGCCAGATGATTTCATCGAAGGTTTCTTTATGTATAAACCGACGGATAAAGCCTTGATACGCATGGTTTTGCCGATATTTACGGTCATCGGATTGTTAACAAATATAGCCTTTCTGCTGACCATCGTTCGAGTTCGTGAAATGCGAACGTTGACAAACTTTTATCTCGCAAACCTTGCTTGCGCTGATTTGATGTTCATCATGGCCACACCTTTAATTATTTTCTATAAATTCATCTGGAACTCAGAGTTTGACCGGGGTGTTCCGTGGAAAAATACAATAGAATGTGCCATTTCATCAGCTTCACCTCTCCTCCCTTACTTCGCCTCCATTAGCTTGGTTACTTTGATCAGCATTGAGCGATTTCTTGCGATTTGTTTCCCGTTGAAACATCGAATGGTAAACAACAAATCGCGAACGACCACATTGGTCACAGTAATGTGGCTTACGGCTCTGCTGTTAACGTCTGCTGTATCACCAGCATGGGGAGACCATTCCCTGTATTGCGTTGTTTGGCCTATAAAATATCAACATCGTTTACCGACTCTTGTAAACTTTTGCGAACCAGTCTCTCCTGAGTTTACTGATATAGCAAGCATCTTTCAGTTTGCACCATTCATCGTGGCTCTCGTTCTCAATACCGTCTTGTATGCTTTGATCATTCACCGTCTCAGCAAACGAGACGTTGGTGAAAAGGGGGATGGCGTAAGTAACCAACAGTCTCAGGCAAATAAGGTGCGGAATTCGGTAGCTCGTATGTTGGTGATCAATGGTATAGCTTTCTTCTTATGTTTAATGCCATATCAATTCATGCAAATGTATTACTTTTTTGCCCGCAATTTCGGTATAAAATTAAATGACGAACATTTGTACATAGTTGGATGGTTTGGGCGATGTTTAAACATCTTGAATTCGGCCATAAATCCACTTATTTACAGCGCAACTAATGCGCGATATCGCCGAGCACTTTTTACTGTTCTTGGTTGTACCATGAAAAAAGGTACTGCGTCAAAAGCGCTGACTGTGAGTACAGTTACATATTCAAATGCTAAATCTTGAAAGAGGAACGGTTTAATTGTATGTATATACATGGTGGGTCACAAAAATGCAATAGGGCAAAGAAGGCATCTTTATTTTGGTTGTACCAGGTTGATCGTTGTATTTTTTAATGCTTTATATATGAGCTACATTCATTCGGACCTTATTGATTCAGAGTTTCCTGTTGGGTATTTTAAAAAAAGGATGATGTACCTTTTAGTTACTAATTACTAATTACTTATTATTTTCTTTATTTTGGAACTAGTGGTCACAGCCCAGTATTAAGAGCACACGTTTTTGGCACTGCGGATTAAAGATATTGCAATTGTGGCTGATTTATACATTGATAATAATGCAGAATTGCAGGGGTGTTCTTTGTTTGTTCAACATCATAGTTAAGATGATCAAAGTAAGAAAATGGCAACTTAATAAAATTAAAATTTTATTTAACCGAGAAAATGTCTAGTAAAAATCAAATAATTAGATATTTTGCAATTCTCAATGTTGAGTGTGGGCAGAAATAATAAAATCAAAAGCAAGTGCGAAGGGCCGTAGTGACATTGTGCTAAAATAATAATTAATTCGTCGTTTTGTTTTTATGAGCTTTTTGTCAAAGGGGAATATAAATTTTGAATATAGCATACTTCATTTAAAGTAGATTAGAAAAAATTGTCATTTTCTTAACCCCATTGACATTTAAGTAATAGGGAGTTCCCACAGATTTACTGTATTTGTTCTTGTTTGTGAAAGAAACATTATGACTTGTTATTGTCACATATACCTTTACTTTAACGCTGTTTATTTCCTATAAAGTTTAAATAACTGATTGAAGAAACGTGCACGTTAATAGGCTGGTTTTTCAAATGTTAAACGGAAATGCGTTTGAATTGAAGTGAAGTGAATAGCAAAATATGCAGTATCAGCTGTTACCCATGACGTCTACCACGTGGAGGTATGCTTTGAGCTGCCCGCCAACTTAAACCATACCAGCTCTACAGATCTCGCCGAACAATAGGACTTTGGCCGTGAGTCTCACGCATTGGGTCACTTTCTCACGCCAAGGTAGTATAATCTCACTCCTAGGTAGTAAATCTCACGCAAAATGCTGGTGAGTAAAATCTCACGCATCGTCAAAATAATTTGTTGTCCCTACCCCCACCCCACCCCTTTTTTAAGATCCTCGAAAGCCATGGCTCCAATAATCATGCGTCAAAATGATCATTGTAGTCGACAAAATCCCGGTACGGCTCTGTCTCACGTCAAGCAATTCCAAAAAGTTGACAGCCCTGTAAAAGAGTAGTCCTGCATACTATTTTATCATTCAAGGCTGCTAGAAGCGGCACTTGCTATTCATAGCGTATCCAGATCAAAGTTGCATCAACGCTGCTATACGGTGATCTTGCTGAGTGCAAGTGCTGGAAACCTCTCCTCTGCTGATGGGTTATTACGCTTTTATGTGCCGGTTACATTTTACGACGTTGGTGTGTTTGCTTTGATTATACTGTATTTGTAATATTGTATTTTATGCAATTGTATAAATTTGGTAAAATTCGAAATTGTATGACATATAATTTTGTATATAATTATCTTGTAATTGTTATTCTAAGATTTGCTGTAGTAGATTCAATATTTTATACATTACACGAGGAAACAATGTGGCTCTACATGCTCAAATATTATAGCTACATAGATATTATAAAATCGTGATGCATGCCTTCTTGTTATGGACGACAATTCGATTTCGATACTATTGTCAGAAAAATCAATTCCTGTCTCAAATGAATAGGCTTTTATTTTCGAAAACAAATCATAGAATGATAGAACTAGTTTCCGTTCAGTGGAGACCTTGTTTGTGGCACCCGCAATATCTTTCCTCAACCAACGAAATTTGTCATAGGGTTGCGTTGCTAGTAGAAAAGTGGCGCACCGTACGAGGAGCTTTCAATTTTACCGTATACGTGTTCAATTATGGAAAAATCACGTATTTGAAACATTGCACGGTTTTCAAGTTCAGTGGTTTCGAGAAAGTAGATTCTATAAAAGAGATAGAAAAGGTTTCGAACCGCAGAATGAACGGCTCTTTTCAGAGCCACCGAACTTTACCAAAAGGCCGATATGATCGGTATAATCTTTTTACTTTGATATTCACAGTTTTGAATATTGTTAACCAAAAAGCGTGACTATTGGTTATATTATAAATACTTCTCTTTAGAAACCAAGATAAGGTTTCACTATAAGGGCTATCAGTATAAAATTAAGAATTTCTCAGCGGAAGAATTCCTCATTTAATAGAGCAAGGTTTAAGTTTTATAACAAGGTTACAATTAGAGCATATTGGCCACTTCTGAAGTGCATAGTTGTTGTTTATCGGTATGTCGATATTTTCCTAATTATAATAATTCAAGTAGAACTTGTGAAGTATAAATAAAAAGGGTGTTTTTGCGTATATATTTTTGATGGTTGATATACCGTAAAACCCCGTCTACAAGCATATATAGTGTCTTTGATGAAAGTTAAATTAATACGATACTTACGTAAATATACCAATACAATGGATTGGTCTTACAATAATACTTGCTTGTATGTGCTTGGATCTATAATTTATTTGCTCTAATTCCATAATGGCACCTGGATTAATTTAGCTTTTATCAGAAGCACTCTATATGCTTGTAGACGAGGTTTTACGGTAATTATATTAAATTTATAAGTTTATAGTTTTCTTACTCGCAATTTGCTAAAATGATATTTAAAAAGCACGTATAAGTCTATAATTGTAAGAGAATTGGAACATTTTTAATGTTAATAATTGCAAAACGCCGGCGGTAGAGAATATTAAAAAATTAGTATTTTATGAAATTTACGATTTATGTATAGAATACAATGGTGGAATACAATAGATTTGAAGTGTAAGTAGACATCGCTTAAATAAACTTCTTCTTCATTTCATTAACTGACCGTTATTATTTATGTCTTTTTTAAAACTTCGACCGAGTTATCTAATTTATCGATCAATTAATACAAAGGAAAAATATAATTAGCACTATAGCCCTACATGATATACAAGTATCATGTCTCCTGCGAGTGGCGATTTTTTGCTCTTCACTTTTTCAAATTGTTGATAAAATTATTGGGCCAACCTTTTCGGGCTGTTGAACGGCAAAATTTACCTTTTCTGCAGCCCCCTGGGTAGGAGCGCCACGGTACGCCACTGAACAGATGTAACTCTTGGTCTTTCACTTCTTGTTACCTTGTTGGTCACAGGAAATATTGAATATCAATGTTTCAATAATTATGTGATTAAGTAAACAATGACCACGTGTTAATAATGACAATTTTTATTGATTATCACATGTTTTGACAGTATGCTTCGACTATATTAAGAAATACGTATTTAGAAATACGCACGTGACCATCTCCACGCCGCCATAACAGCTTCAAGAGACCTATACGTCATCCTGTACATTTGAATGCAAAGAGGTAAACAGCAGAAGACTAGTACTGTGCAGTAAAATTGTCTCTTTTGTTCAACTTTCTGATCATATTGTAAACGTTCCCGTTAATAAATATTTTTCCGTCGGCAAATACTTTCCAAATGTTGTTTTTGATCATATTACAAAATTTGGAATCCCCTCATGTGTAATAATCTTGCTATTCAATTAATAATTATAATACATAACTTTGATGATACTTATCTAAAGAGTTCCTATTCTTTTCTGTATACATAGTACTACTACTAAGGTGACGCAACTCAAGTTCAAGAACATGAGGCGTTGTGACTGAAAGAGTTATAATATACAGTTAACAGATCACGCAAGTCTCTGCCATTCTGTGCGGTTTTGCACTACTCTGAAGGCGTCCTTGATTGTCAAGTTAATGGCTTTGAGATCGCCTATGAGCTGAGCTAGATATGTGCGGCGAAGTGGTCCACCACGGCGATAGGCTTCTGTGGCCTGATTGTTAGGATGGAGGATGATGGAAAGTGGCAGTTCCGGTCTCCTTATTGCGTAGTGGTCAATGTCATGAAGATTTGGTCACGCTTGCTGGTCTTGGTATGTCGTGCCCATGGGTCACGTGCGTATTTCTAAATACATATTTCTAAATACATATTTATAAATATAGTCGAAGCAAACTGTTTGACCGCCTTCAAATTCATGAACAAAAGGAATAATCCAAGGAGAGCCGAAAATATTTCCTTCCATGGACACTGCTGAGTACATGCCAATATGATTTTGCAACTTTCAAATGTTGGGTTACTGTCATTTAAATGTACGCTATGACATCAATATTGGGGCCATTGCAATAGGTTGTAATAAAGTCTGCTTTGATCCATATCGGATCCCAAATTATAAGATACGCCGTTTTTGAATAATGGTCTTTCATTAAGGGGTATGGTATGTATCATATGAAAAACTTTTGTGCATCTGCCTAATTACTTACACACTTCTTATACACAGCAATTCAGCTTTTGATTTCCCACTGTTCTGTCTTTGCTGTGCGTGTGTTTACGGTGCAAAATACTTTTGCTATACGCTCGGGACATGAAAGTTAAAATCTTATGTAAAAACAAAAACCTTACATTTCTGTAACTACGAAAAACCCGTAATTTTTCGTTCAAAAATCTAAATCTTGGATAAAACGTCGGGTTTCAATGGGTAAAAATCTCAAATAATGTCTTGTTTTAATAATTTAGAAAATAAATAGTTTGTACTACCTACTCTGTTTTGTTACCATGGTAACAAGACGGAAGGAGTTATTGACCGATCAGGTCCAATTATTGATATTGGCGCATTTTCCCCGCGTTATCTATAGGTAACGAATGTCGCACATAGTGAAAACTATATATTTTTCTGAATTTTTATAGCAAGACCAATATTTGACACCATTGTTATCAAAATCGGATAAAATTTATTAAATAAACAAACCCAACAATATGGAGCAGCTTGGAAGACGAATGACTTTCCTATTCCAGTTGGGAGCAGACGCGGATTTAAGGAAAATATTAAAATATCCTGGGAGCCTAATACTAAATAGTTGAAATCAGGAGCGCCCTAGCAACTCATAGTCTAGAGCCTGTCTCTAGCAACTCATAGTCCAGAACCTGTCTCCAAAAAAAATGTGCAAGTGAAAAGCACCCTCTTTGGCAATTAGAAAATACCCCTGTTCAATTTACTTGTTTTAATCTCGAGATATGTTTAGTTAACAACGAAAGGGTAAAATCACATTTGTGCCAGTTTTACTAGGGAAGAGGACTGTACATGTAAATCAATGATAACTGATGTTGATGTATCTAATGCACTCCCCCTTCGGGTCTCGTGCATTAGACGCATCAACATCAGCGCGCGTTTTGTCTAATTTCTCTCCCAACAAGTAATACGCGTTCATAAGTGTGCAATATTTGTTTGTCTTTTAACATGTCTTGAGTGACAAAGAAAACAGTATTTACTATGATAAAATCATTGACATGCACATGTATTTAATTTTACAGCAGAATGTGAAATATTTATATATTTGTTAATCTGTTTTAAGTGGAAAAAGAGAATTATACCTGTTCTGTCCATGATAAATAGTAAAAACAATTTTGTATTGGTGTGTAATTGACGCATTCTTTTATTTTCACGAAGGAACTCTTGATAAACTTGATGCTATCATTGATTTACATGTACAGCCCTTTTCCCTAGTAAAAGTGGCACAATTGCGATTTTACCCTTTCGTTGTTAACTAAACATATCTTGAGATCAAAATAAGCAAATTGAACAGAACAAACAGCATTTGAGATCTAAGACTATGCCCTTGACGTTGATGTAAGCATCATGTCACAACGATATTTTCTAATTGCCAAAGAGGGCGCTTTTCACTTGCACATTTTTTTTGAGAGATGCTGAAGTTATATACAAACAAGTAAACATGCCAATGTGTGTCTCAACCCCATTAGCTCAGTTGGTAAAGCAACGGACGTTGGTACAATTTCATGTTTTCAAAAGTGCTCGATAGTAAGCACATATGCTAACCATTGCTAACTATCGAGTTTTACGGTATAGTTGTTGGATCCAAGTTTAGTCTTAACAATTATGACCTTTCGCATTGAAAATATACATTGTTCACCGAAAAGGCCAAAACATTTAAGTTAAAAAAAAAAAAAAAATGTACATCTTCGAAGGTAAAAATTTCATATGATGGACGGCTTTTCCTCTCAGCGATATTAGATTTAACTTCGAGTGCTGTCAAAAATATAGGAAATATCATTTCTTAATTATTTACCATAAAACTTGTATTATATCGCGAATTTCAAACAATCTAAATAAATTATTCGATATCCTCGTAATCAGAGTGTAATTTGGTGTGTCTGATGTACTCTCGGGCTCCAAAAAATACCGCGTAAAAGTGGTTAACCGGCTCCTTAAACAAGGCGGTGAAGTCGATTTCAGATATTTTAATATGGTCTAAATTCATTATTGACACATAATGTAACATCATCATCAATCGGCTGCGGAGCAGGCGACTACAAGCTTTCTCCAACTAATGCGATCTTGGGCAAGCGAAACTATTTTGTTTGGCTGCAGCATCCCTTCAGTATCTCCCAGGAGGTGCTGGGCATACTGTAAGTACAGTGTGCGCGGCCGTCCCGGTTTCCTCTTCCCATGTGGTGGAATATAAAGCGCATATTCTTTCACAGGCTCGCCATCTTCAAGACGCAGTATATGGCCGAGAAATTTGAGTTGATGAATCTTGACTCTGGCAACCAGTGGAGTGGTGTTGGTCAGGTTGTAGATGGTTTCATTTGGAATCCGATCCACACGCTTGATGTTTAACATGACTCTGTAGCAAGATGTTGCAAATGCATTGATCTTGTTTTCCATGTCCTTGGTAATTACCCATGACTCGCACCCGTACAGAAAGACAGTAACACACGTTGTCTGAAACAGCTTGATTTTTGTTTCGATTGGCAGGGACGGGCTTCTCCAAAGGCGTTACAGTTTCCAGAAAGCTGCCCAGGCTAGTGCTTTTCTTCTTTTTAGGTCTCCAACACTAGAGCCCATCTTGTAACCCAAACACTTGAAGTCTGTGACATGGTTGATGGTACTACCATAGACTTCAGTCATATATTCTGTCTTAGGTGCGCTGATGACAAGGCCTAGATCTGCTGCTGCAGTTGCAGTCCTAGTAAGCTGTAACATAATCTACTTATATAAACATCACGGCATAAGAATTAAATGCACCTGCCCCATGCCCAGCTTTAGAGTTCTGAAATGAAAAATTTCAAACCGAAACAAGCTTTATGAGAGAAGATCTTACTCGGTGAAGGAATCGGGTAATCGGCGAAGAATAAAGATTTCAGTTCCGAATCAAGATTTAGACATTATGTTAAGGGATCTGGAATGGACGTTTTGAGCGTTTCGACAGTATTTTTTGTGGGACATGAGAGCACCTCAGACGTATCGAATTGCATTCTGAATACGAAGCATGTCTTTCTGATATCAAATAATTTTCATTTTTTGAAATTCACGATGTAATACAAATTTTATGACAAATTATTAAAATTTGATATTTTTCAAATTTTTGATATATAACAGTCCTCGAAGTAAATTTTATAAATCTAATGATATATTCTTAAAGTGTATGTAGCTGGGAGGAAAAGCCGACGATCAATTGAAAATTTTGACCTTTCATATTGAAGATATGGATTTTTTCCCCAAAAGACCTATTTTTTTTTTTTTTTTTGTAAAAAAATACATATCTTTAATACTAATTGTCAAAATTTTCAATTGATCGTCGGCTTTTTTCATCCCACCTACATACACTTTAAGTATAAATCATCAGATTTAAAAAGTTTACTTCGATTACTGTTAAATATCTAAAATATCAATTTTAATGATTTGCCATAAAATGTGTATTACATTGCGAATTTCAAAAATCAAAATTATTTGATATCAGAAGGACATTCTTCGTATTCAGAATGCAATTCGATATGTCTGATGTGCTCTAATGTCCCACAGTAAATACTGTCCAAACGTTCATACCCCTTCCCTTAATACAGCCGACATTATAAACCAAAAAGTGGCGTGCACTTGTTGCTATGAAGTTAATATCGCGGGCACAATAAATTTAAAAACGTATGCTTTAACTAATTATTATCACAACACCACTATAGAGATCAATTAATATTTACAAATTCACAAATCACATGCAGCTGGTATTGTGTTAAAGTATTGATTCATAGTATATACTACCTAATTCCAGAACAATACAGCACTCAATTTTTTCGATTAAAAATATTATCCTGTTTTGCCAAATGAAACATAGCTAAATCCTAATTCTTTAGTTAGTCCTAAGTAGCAATAAAAATCAAATTTTAATATTGGGCCAATTTTTTGGAAATAAGGGCTAAAAGCATGCGTTTTTAGGGTGCTTTTCGCATGCTGTGACAATCAAGCACAAATACTTGTACTAAGACTAATTTCAGTTTATGCATTCTCATTTTTGGAAACTACGTGTTTCATTCTTTTGCATTCAATTAAAGTAACACACAAAAAATGAAAATTAGAGCAAATTTTCGGCATATACTCAAGATTTTGAATGCTTAGACGTGTTCCAAGTCTTTGATTTTTGTGACTCGATTGTCAGAAAACATGCTGAAAATGCATGTTTTTGCCTCTTTTTCTTTTATCTCCAGTTACGACTCGGTGCATGATTAGGATTGATTTGACAGAACTTGATGATATTTTTTTAATCCCAAAAAATGAATGCTGTATTTTTCTGGAATAGGGAGTAGTCTGAGGTTGGTGTGAAAATTGTCCTTTCTATGGATAGTTTATATACTTACATTTAACCGCAGGACCGAACAACAACTGTAATATTCTACAGCCAAAATAACACTTAAAACATAAATACCTGTCCGGTATACTGGTATCATATTATATAAAACACATAAGCATTATAATAATGTCTAGTTTGATTGGATGCATTATTTATTGTGAGATAATATTCCTACATTTTTGGTCACCTGTGAAGATAAACGGAGCTCTCTAAACTACTGAATTCGTTTGTTCATTCAGTACCATACTTGTCCCTCAAAATGTCTGGAGGGAAAAAATTGACCAAAAACGTACTTCTCGTTATGTTATTTTTCATAACCTTTAGAAGTTTTGAATTCGCCATCGTATCAATTCTAAACAGAAGTAAATTTGATTTTAATTATGCCGTTGTCAACACCAAATTCAAGCCTCCATCTCCGGTTCGAAAGACTTTCACTAAGAGTGTTCAATACGTGAATAATGATCTTCTCACAAACACCCTCGATACAGTACAAACGTTACCAAAGTGTCAAAGAGATAACGACAAGAGTTTATTATCAGTTATCACTTCATCACCAGAATCGTTTGATTCCAGAAAGGCTGTACGGAAAGCTCTAATCGCGGAAGGGAGAATTACTGAGGCTGTGGCATCGAAAGTTTGCCTGGTGTTTCTTCTTGGACTACCTACTACGGAAAGCAAAAATGCAAGTAAAATACAAGACATGGTGATACAAGAAAGTAAAAGATATCGCGATATTATTCAAGGTAACTTTACGGATACTAATTTGAATGCAATTTTAAAATTTCTGATGGGCGTAAGGTGGATCAACTCAAAAGGTCCTAGTTTATTTTTTTCGGTGATGACAAACTTCATGTGTTCTACGAACGGCTTCTTCTGCTGGTACAAGAAGTGGACAGGAAACACGATGAAGTGATGCTGGGAAATCTTGTCAAAGAGTCTGAATCTCTACAGCGATTTACCAGACTGTCATATGCACCATTTTGTTCATCAGAAGCTGGCTTTGTTCTCACAAGGAAGGCAATTGACAAAATATGTCAATTATCTTGGAATATGACTGTAGTTCCTTTCCCAGATATCTTCATTGGTACCATAGCTCAACTTTACAATTGGACGATAATACATAGAGATAGTTTTACGAGCGACGAAGTCAAGGGTGACCGTTGTAGTTTACCCAATGTAATCACATTTCGGTCTAGAACCATCTTTAAAAATACAACAGTAATTCCAACATGTGCTTCACATCATAAAGGTATGAACAATTTACTCTTAAACTCATAAATTAGAAATATTTTATGTAAACCACTAATCTTTTGCATCGTCTTCCATGCATTGCGACAACATCATTTATAGCTGGACAGAAAATGTTATATGATAGAAATAGGAGACTTGTAAAACTTGTAAAAGAAGAAACACAGACACGTTCACGTTGTTCAGCTCACGCAAGACATAATTCCTATCACCTATCTAGACCACCACGGTTTCTCAGTTTGGTATACATTCCTATCACCTATCTAGACCACCACGGTTTCTTAGTTTGGTATACATACCTATCACCTATCTAGACTACCAAGGTTTCTCTGTTCGCTATACATTCCTATCACCTATCTACACCACCGAAGTCTTTCAGCTCGCTATACATTCCTATCACCTATCTAAACCACCGAAGTCTTTCCCAGAGCTGCCAACTCTCCCTCTTTTCGCAGGAGACTCCCTACTTGTTAATCTTCAGAACCCTTAATTTTTGGTCATCTCCCTGAAAAGGAAACGGTTACATCCATTAAGATGTACACATTTTGACAAATCTCCCTGATTGCAACAGGAAATCTCCCTTTTTTCAAGATTCAAATGTTGGCAGCTCTGCAAGTTTCTGTTCGCTATATACATTCCTATCACCTATCTAGACTAGCAAAGTTTCGCAGCTCGCTATACACCCGGGGCTATACATTCCTATCACCTATCTAGACTACCAAGGTTTCTCAGTTCGATATACATTCCTATCACCTATCTAGACCACCGAAGTCTTTCAGTTCGCTGTATAAACTGGCCTCAAAAAGAAACTTGAAAATCTGTTCATAAAAATGAACAAAAATTTCACACAGGATTACTTACTCTACTCTAAACACATGTCAGTAACAAAACAGTTGTCCTACTGACACAACAGCAAAATGCACTGACACGGAACAGCTTCCTCGACCACATTCACAGGCGAATAGTTGGCACCCAGCAAAAGAAATCTGTGAGAATGCGTACAAGATCCTTACAGGGGTAATTATTTCCAAAGAGTAAGTGGAATATTGTGGAACGGGCTGCTTCTGCTTTTCACACACTTTCTTCCAGAAACAGGTCTTGTTCCATACTATTCCAGTTCCACACTACTCACAGATTTCTTGTGTTGGGTGCCAATTATTGGGCTGTGAATGTGGTCCAGGAAGCTGTTCCATGTCAGTGCATTTTGCTGTTGTGTCAGTTGCATAACTTTTTGATTACTGACCAGTGTTTAGAGTAGAGTATTGAAATAATCCTGTAGTGCAATTTTGGTTCATTTTCAAATCGACAGGATTTTAAGATACGACCTTGTGAAAAAATCATAAGTTTCTTTTTGAGGGCAGTTTACATTCCTATCACCTATCTAAACCACCGAGGTTTCTCAGCTCGATATACATTCCTAGTCCACCGAAGTCTTTCAGTTCGGTATACCTTCCTATCACCTATCTAGACTACCAAGGTTTCTTAGCTCACTATACATTCCTATCACCTATCTAAACCACCGAAGTCTTTCAGTTTGCTATCCATTCCTATCACCTATCTAGACTAGCAAGGTTTTTCAGCTCGCTATACATTCCTATCACCTATCTAGACTACCGAAGTCTTTCAGTTCGCTATACATTCTTATCATCTTTTTAAACTACCAAGGTTTCTCAGTTCGCTATACATTCTTATCACCTATCTAGACTACCAAGGTTTTTCAGCTCGCTATACATTCCTATCACCTATCTAGACTAGCAAGGTTTTTCAGCTCGCTATACATTCCTATCACTTATCTAGACTAGCAAGGTTTCTCAGTTTGCTATTCATTCCTATCACCTATCTAGACTAGCAAGGTTTCTCAGTTCGCTATACATTCTTATCACCTATCTAAACCACCGAAGTCTTTCAGTTCGCTATCCATTCCTATCACCTATCTAGACTACCAAGGTTTCTCAGCTCGCTATACATTCCTATCACCTATCTAGACCACCGAAGTCTTTCAGTTCGCTATCCATTCCTATCACCTATCTAGACTACCAAGGTTTCTCAGCTCGCTATACATTCCTATCACCTATCTAGACTAGCAAGGTTTCTCAGCTCGCTATATATTCCTATCACCTATCTAGACTAGCAAGGTTTCTCAGCTCGCTATACATTCCTATCACCTATCTAGACTAGCAAGGTTTCTCAGTTTGCTATTCATTCCTATCACCTATATAAACTACCAAGGTTTCTCAGTTCGCTATACATTCCTATCACCTATCTAAACCA
This sequence comes from Amphiura filiformis, assembly GCF_039555335.1. NCBI lineage: Eukaryota > Metazoa > Echinodermata > Ophiuroidea > Amphilepidida > Amphiuridae > Amphiura > Amphiura filiformis. The sequence continues at coordinate 165,171 of NW_027305514.1, read as the reverse complement.
CCGAAGTCTTTCAGTTCGCTATACATTCCTATCACCTATCTAGACTACCAAGGTTTCTCAGCTCGCTATACATTCCTATCACCTATCTAGACCACCGAAGTCTTTCAGTTCGCTATCCATTCCTATCACCTATCTAGACTACCAAGGTTTCTCAGCTCGCTATACATTCCTATCACCTATCTAGACTAGCAAGGTTTCTCAGCTCGCTATATATTCCTATCACTAGACTAGGTTTCTCAGCTCGCTATACATTCCTATCACCTATCTAGACTAGCAAGGTTTCTCAGTTTGCTATTCATTCCTATCACCTATATAAACTACCAAGGTTTCTCAGTTCGCTATACATTCCTATCACCTATCTAGACCACCGAAGTCTGTCAGTTCGCTATCCATTCCTATCACCTATCTAGACTACCAAGGTTTCTCAGCTCGCTATACATTACTATCACCTATCTAGACTAGCAAGGTTTCTCAGCTCGCTATACATTCCTATCACCTATCTAGACCACCAAAGTCTTTCAGTTCGCTATCCATTCCTATCACCTATCTAGACTACCAAGGTTTCTCAGCTCGCTATACATTCCTATCACCTATCTAGACTACCAAGGTTTCTCAGCTCGCTATACATTCCTATCACCTAGCTAGACTAGAAAGGTTTCTCAGTTCGCTATACATTCCTATCACCTATCTAGACTACCGAGGTTTCTCAGTTCGCTATATACATTCCTATCACCTATTTAGACTACCACGGTTTCTCAGTTCGCTATACATTCCTATGACCTATCTAGACCACCGAAGTCTTTCAGTTCGCTATACATTGATATCACCTATCTAGACCACCAAGGTTTCTCAGCTCGCTATACATTCCTATCACCTATCTAGACCACCGAAGTCTTTCAGTTCGCTATACATTCATATCACCTATCTAGACTACCAATGTTTCTCAGTTCGCTATACATTCTTATCATCTTATTAAACTACCAAGGTTTCTCAGCTCGCTATACATTCCTATCACCTATCTAGACTAGCAAGGTTTCTCAGCTCGCTATACATTCCTATCACCTATCTAGACTAGCAAGGTTTCTCAGCTCGCTATACATTCCTATCACCTATCTAGACTAGCAAGGTTTCTCAGCTCGCTATACATTCCTATCACTTATCTAGACCACCAAGGTTTCTCAGCTCGCTATCCATTCATATCACCTATCTAGACTACCAAGGTTTCTCAGTTCGCTATCCATTCATATCACCTATCTAGACCACCAAGGTTTCTCAGCTCGCTATACATTCCTATCACCTATCTAGACTAGCAAGGTTTCTCAGTTCGCTATCCATTCATATCACATATCTAGACCACCAAGGTTTTTCAGCTCGCTATACATTCCTATCACCTATCTAGACTAGCAAGGTTTCTCAGTTTGCTATTCATTCCTATCACCTATCTAGACTAGCAAGGTTTCTCAGTTCGCTATCCATTCATATCACCTATCTAGACCACCAAGGTTTTTCAGCTCGCTATACATTCCTATCACCTATCTAGACTAGCAAGGTTTCTCAGTTTGCTATTCATTCCTATCACCTATATAAACTACAAAGGTTTCTCAGCTCGCTATTCATTCCTATCACCTATCTAGACTAGCAAGGTTTCTCAGTTCGCTATCCATTCATATCACCTATCTAGACTACCAAGGTTTCTCAGTTCGCTGTACATTCCTATCACCTATCTAGACTAGCAAGGTTTTTCAGCTCGCTATCCATTCATATCACCTATCTAGACTACCAAGGTTTCTCAGTTCGCTATACATTCCTATCACCTATCTAGACTAGCAAGGTTTCTCAGTTCGCTATACATTCCTATCACCTATATAAACTACCAAGGTTTTTCAGCTCGCTATACATTCCTATCACCTATCTAGACTAGCAAGGTTTCTCAGTTCGCTATCCATTCATATCACATATCTAGACCACCACGGTTTTTCAGCTCGCTATACATTCCTATCACCTATCTAGACTAGCAAGGTTTCTCAGTTTGCTATTCATTCCTATCACCTATATAAACTACAAAGGTTTCTCAGCTCGCTATTCATTCCTATCACCTATCTAGACTAGCAAGGTTTCTCAGTTCGCTATCCATTCATATCACCTATCTAGACCACCAAGGTTTCTCAGCTCGCTATACATTCCTATCACCTATCTAGACTAGCAAGGTTTCTCAGTTCGCTATCCATTCATATCACCTATCTAGACCACCAAGGTTTCTCAGCTCGCTATACATTCCTATCACCTATCTAGACTAGCAAGGTTTCTCAGTTAGCTATACATTCCTATCACCTACCTAGACTACAAAGGTGTTTCAGTTCGCTATACATTCCTATCACCTATCTAGACCACCGAAGTCTTTCATTTCGCTATATACATTCCTATCACCTATCTAGACCACCAAGGTTTCTCAGTTCGCTGTACATTCCTATCACCTATTTAGACCACCAAGGTTTCTCAGTTCGCTATACATTCCTATCACCTATCTAGACTATCATAAAGGTTTCTCAGTTCGATATACATTCCTATCACCTATCTAGACTAGCAAGGTTTCTTAGTTCGCTATACATTCATATCACCTATATAAACTACAAAGGTTTCTCAGCTCGCTATACATTCATATCACCTATCTAGACTAGCAAGGTTTCTCAGTTCGCTATCCATTCATATCACCTATCTAGACCACCAAGGTTTCTCAGCTCGCTATACATTCCTATCACCTATCTAGACTAGCAAGGTTTCTCAGTTAGCTATACATTCCTATCACCTATATAAACTACCAAGGTTTCTCAGCTCGCTATTCATTCCTATCACCTATCTAGACTACCAAGGTTTCTAAGTTCGCTATACATTCCTATCACCTACCTAGACTACAAAGGTGTTTCAGTTCGCTATACATTCCTATCACCTATCTAGACCACCGAAGTCTTTCATTTCGCTATATACATTCCTATCACTTATCTAGGCCACCAAGGTTTTTCAGCTCGCTATACATTCCTATCACCTATCTAGACTAGCAAGGTTTCTCAGTTTGCTATTCATTCCTATCACCTATATAAACTACAAAGGTTTCTCAGCTCGCTATTCATTCCTATCACCTATCTAGACTAGCAAGGTTTCTCAGTTCGCTATCCATTCATATCACCTATCTAGACTACCAAGGTTTCTCAGTTCGCTGTACATTCCTATCACCTATCTAGACTAGCAAGGTTTTTCAGCTCGCTATCCATTCATATCACCTATCTAGACTACCAAGGTTTCTCAGTTCGCTATACATTCCTATCACCTATCTAGACTAGCAAGGTTTCTCAGTTCGCTATACATTCCTATCACCTATATAAACTACCAAGGTTTTTCAGCTCGCTATACATTCCTATCACCTATCTAGACTAGCAAGGTTTCTCAGTTCGCTATCCATTCATATCACATATCTAGACCACCACGGTTTTTCAGCTCGCTATACATTCCTATCACCTATCTAGACTAGCAAGGTTTCTCAGTTTGCTATTCATTCCTATCACCTATATAAACTACAAAGGTTTCTCAGCTCGCTATTCATTCCTATCACCTATCTAGACTAGCAAGGTTTCTCAGTTCGCTATCCATTCATATCACCTATCTAGACCACCAAGGTTTCTCAGCTCGCTATACATTCCTATCACCTATCTAGACTAGCAAGGTTTCTCAGTTCGCTATCCATTCATATCACCTATCTAGACCACCAAGGTTTCTCAGCTCGCTATACATTCCTATCACCTATCTAGACTAGCAAGGTTTCTCAGTTAGCTATACATTCCTATCACCTACCTAGACTACAAAGGTGTTTCAGTTCGCTATACATTCCTATCACCTATCTAGACCACCGAAGTCTTTCATTTCGCTATATACATTCCTATCACCTATCTAGACCACCAAGGTTTCTCAGTTCGCTGTACATTCCTATCACCTATTTAGACCACCAAGGTTTCTCAGTTCGCTATACATTCCTATCACCTATCTAGACTATCATAAAGGTTTCTCAGTTCGATATACATTCCTATCACCTATCTAGACTAGCAAGGTTTCTCAGTTCGCTATACATTCCTATCACCTATATAAACTACAAAGGTTTCTCAGCTCGCTATACATTCATATCACCTATCTAGACTAGCAAGGTTTCTCAGTTCGCTATACATTCCTATCACCTACCTAGACTACAAAGGTGTTTTAGTTCGCTTTACATTCCTATCACCTATCTAGACCACCGAAGTCTTTCATTTCGCTATATACATTCCTATCACCTATCTAGACCACCAAGGTTTCTCAGTTCGCTGTACATTCCTATCACCAATTTAGACCACCAAGGTTTCTCAGTTCGCTATACATTCCTATCACCTATCTAGACTATCATAAAGGTTTCTCAATTCGATATACATTCCTATCACCTATCTAAACTACCAAAGTTTCTCAGCTCGCTATACACTCCTATCACCTATCTAGACTAGCAAGGTTTCTCAGCTCGCTATACATTCCTATCACCTATATAAACTACAAAGGTTTCTCAGCTCGCTATACATTCATATCACCTATCTAGACTACCAAGGTTTCTCAGCTCGCTATACATTCCTATCACCTATCTAGACTAGCAAGGTTTCTCAGTTCGCTATACATTCATATCACATACTAGTATCTAGACCCCCACTATAACTACTGCCCTAAATGTAGTATGTATAAATGGAAGTGTAGAGCAAACCATTGTTTGGTATGATGAACGGGGATGAGTGACTTTGGGAAATTACAACTTGGCATAGAGCAAGTATAAATTTAGCATCGCACAATTGTGGATGACACTTTGTACTCAACACTTAATAATTGCATCCTGAATTTAAGAGCTAACAGTAGTAAAATAACTAAAAATAAGATGCTTCTTTGAATGTTCATAGTGAGGTACCAATCTGTATCAAGTGGTATATCAATTTGTATCAAGCGAGGTATTAATCTGAATTTGTATTGAGTAACCTATTAATCTCTAGATAACCACATTCTCATTCTCATATCGTGTATCCAAAATTATTACTCCTCAAAGAGGTGCGGACTTTCTTTTTGTGTGTTGTTTATAATTAATTTGTGTATTTTCACAGATATGCAACCCGATACAGAACATACTGAAGGCTTAAATACAGTTTGTCCAGAATTCGATATTCCGGATTTAGGTGGGTATGTTCAAATAACTCGTATTATATATAAATTTATAACAATAACCATATGTTGTAACTGAGTAACTCACATTGTTAACTTCCAAACCTGATGACTGATTTTGCTTAGGCGTTGGGTGCTTTGTAATGCTGTCCTAATGAAAAATTCTGAATTTGAGTGACAAGGCCCGGATTAGCTTGGGAGGGATAGATTACGAAACTTTTATACTTAGCAGGCTTAACAAAAACATTCGAACCGAATCACAGCAGTTAACGATGAATGTGTCTTCTGACGATCACATGATATCATCGGTGAAATTAATTTGAGCACTTTGTCGCATAATATTACTTGGGCAGGAGAATCCAATCCCAGCAACTGATCTTTGAAATCCAAATTCCCTACGCTCTGGTCAAAACTGTATAACTTATGAATACTGTGGTGTTATTTCTGACCATCCACTTCTATAAAAAAATCTTTAACATTACACAAGGGTTCCAATTTCTACAATACCGTATTTTTGGCTATATATTATGGCATCAATAATGTTTCATTCGAGTGGTTCGTCTTGATTATTTATTTATAATTAAATTAAATTATCTGAAGTCTCAGATGATTTTATAGAGTTAAAAACTATTAATCGTTACATCATATTCTAATTTGACAGTTCGTGAAAGAAAAGTAAACTTAAGCGAAGTCTCTTTAGACGAAGTTGAACTAATGCTACTTGGAGACAGACTCAATGATGTTAAACGACTGGTAATAAAGACTAACAATCTCATCAACCAAACTCGAGTCTCTGCGAGCACATCGTTTGTGTCATGTGACCATGCTACGAGTATAGACCAGTGTGGGAACAACTATTACAAGGAAGTGTTAAAATCCAGTCGGATGTTGATAAACGATTATATGTATACACCTGGTGGGATATGGACACCAAAAGATTGTCTACCGAGATGGAAGGTAAATGACCATGCAATACTTATTTGCCTCTTGGAGATGGTAGAATTTCTTATAGGGTGGTGGGGCGATATTTGCTTGCCCAACTTTTAATTTAATATTTCCATACTGTATTTTCAACCCATTTTAGTGTGAAATGATAAACCGTGACCTTAATGCCGATTGCCCATTCAGAAAGGGGTAATTCTCAAAGTCTTACTACCCAGTAAACCCAAAATGTTATATTCAAAACATTTTGATAACATTTAAACGTCGGGTTGCCATGGTTACCGTTATATAAAGATCATGAATATGTGTTTTGTGTCAACAGTTTAGTAACATTCTGTTAGAATTAGTCCATCAGCCTGTGGGGTTGGTCTATATCAAATTAGGGAATAATGCTTATAGTGATTTTTGGCCAAGTATCCACCCCTAGAGCTGGAAAATATGTGATAGCATTGCAGCAGTGGTAGCTTTTTGGGTGTTATCTCCCTATTTTAAAGTCACCACATTTCCTCTTTTAACACATGAGTAGCCATATCGTAGCTCCCAGAACAGTTAGTAAATGTGCTGTCTTTGACCAGGTGTTAGGGGTCAAAGAATTAATGTCTGTTTTTATCGAACATATTGAAACCGTCCTTCATATTGAACTCCACAAGGCCAGATTTACCATAGGGCCCGATGGGCCCGGACCCATGGCCCACAAATTACCCTGTGCATGTTCTTTTTTTAGCCCGAAAACACCATGTTTTAGACCAAAATATGGTAAAGCTGCAACAACAAAAATTCCCCTTTACATAGCAAAATTCCCCTTCATTTTTGATTTTTTTTTTCGCCTATTAAAATCGAAACAAAATATGCTCGTCTCCCTCTAAATTAGGCTTCCCCGGCACTGTCGATCTTATATATAGTAGGCCCCCTATTTGTAAGCAAAACTTGGCCACCTTTCTCACGGTGATTTGGGGGCTTCTCCCTAATCCGCCTCCCCCTAATCCACAACCACCCTCGGCACATTTTATTTCAAACGTCATCAAAAATAATTACAAATTATATTAAAACAACATCTTACATGAGTAATAAAGAATGAATTAGCTTCAATTTTGACCTAAATGAATCTTCTAAGTGACGGAATACTCATGAGACAGTGTTTTGAAATCCATGCTGTGTACCATTTTGGGTACCCAAGTTTATGACGCAGGACCATATAACATTATAACGTTTTTGAAAAATCGTGCTAAAATAATGCTATTTACATGTAGCAAAAATGTTTGCCAAAAACATTGTACAATAACGTTTCTACAACATGAATATTCAAAAATGCTAAATATCTCCCTCTCATCGTCAATACTGCGTCATTTTCTTCATCATGCAGGTAGCCATCGTGATTCCATACAGAGACCGTCCATTTCATCTACCAATTATTATTCGAATATTGACGCCTATGTTAAAACGTCAAAAGCTGGAGTTTGGATTCTATGTGGCTGAACAGGTAACCCAGCAAACACAAAAACGTTTTAAATAAGTTATATTTTGGGTTTTGGTTTAGGTAAAGACGTTTTAATAACATTAAAATGTCGGGTTATATAAAGGTCATGAAATCGTTTCAAAACGTTTTGTATGAAAACACACTACAACTATATTTTTAGTTTTAATTTCTTTGGTAGAGCAGACTTCCAGAACTTGTTTAGGCTGTTACATGCTCTCCAAGCCGCTGCCTTTCGTGTTTTGACATCGTGCTCTGTACTAGTCATCCATACTCCGAGATATTTGAAGTCTTTCACTTCATCTAGCTTTGTGCCATTATTTGTGCTGATGTTAACCTGCTGATCTTGGTTAAAAGACATAAACTTTGTCTTGGTGGTATTCATCTTTAAGCCGACTTTTCCGACTGATGTTTCGACCATTTGCAGCAGTTCCTGATCTTGTTTACTTTCCTCTGACAGGAGGGCGATGTCATCCGCGAAGTTCGGGTCGGTTACCATTTCTGGCCCAACTCGTCTGCTCTTTCTCCTTTCTAGATGGAATCCGAGTGTTTCTTCCTTGCCATCTACAGCCATTCTCAAAGCATAGTCGAGTACTATCACAAACAGATAGGGAGCAAGGGTATCACCTTGAAGAACTCCGGCTAGGATGCCAAATAGCTCAGTTTCTCCATCAGGGGAGATCACTTTGGCTCTGGTTTTCTTGTATGTCCTTCCAATTGCATCCACAATCTGTTTTGGTATCCCATAGGCTATGAGGATCTGTAGCATCTTGCCTCTGTGAATAGTATCGAATGCTTTTCTGAAGTCAATGAATGTTATTATAGCTGGTAGATTTGTTGGCCTTCACTCCTATTATCCTTCTAAGAGCCAGTATGTGGCTGACAGTTGTTCTTCCCACTCTGAAACCATTCTGGTTGTTTCTCAGAAGTCTATCAATACTTATGCCAGTTAAATTAAGAAAAATAACTGGTTAAGCCACCACCAATCGCAATAGAATCCATTTAATCACCATTCATTTCAGTGAAAGACAATAAAACAGGTTGTGGAACAGAACGTAATAAATCCACAATGGCCTCTTATGCATGGGTGGTATTTAAAAGTTGGTAAAATCTTATTTAAAAAACATACCAATGTATTTCTCTGATCATAAGGATTCAGACCTGCCACCGACATTTAATTCTCGAGTTGTAAGCAAAAAGATCAAAGGTCAAATTTTGGGGTCCACGGGTGTGTGCAATTGAAAAATGCTCCCATTTTCATCCAATCGGTCAAATTGTTCCTTTGGCAAAAATGAATTAAAATGAGAATAATTGCATTGTTTGGGATGTTTTGTTACATAAGTAACATCATTAAATGGGTGAAGGTTACCAAGTTACCATGGTAACAAACCACCTGAGATATGGCAAACTACAAATGTGTTTGCAAGTGGAGCAATCTGAGACCACTTTTTTTAAATCAAAATCAGAAATTTTGATATTTAACTTTTCCCCTATAACTCAAGAACTATACATAAGATAGGTCGAACTATACTTTTTCTAAATACTTATGACAGGGATAATACATTGGTATAGTTTTAAATAAGATTTGACTAACTCTGAAATTTGCATCCCGCATAACCAGCCATTTTGGATTTATGCAAATTAGGCACTGTTCAACTATTTGGATTTTCGGGGACTTTTGATATGTTTTTGTGTCAGTATTTGTGAGATGGACGCTTGTGAAATGGATTCTGTTGCATTAAGTGGTGGATTTTATATTTTGACTGGCCTAAATGTTAAAATCAAGTAATGGAGCGGGCTATATGTCCGGGGGAGGGGGGGGGGCTAATTCCCACGTGGTTAGATACAATAATACTTGTGTTGTAAACTCGTTTGGCTACGTAATGCACTTGGTCAAAATTAGGTGCCATGCCTGAGTGTTTTTTCTCCTCTATAATATTTTCGCACCTTTCTCTTTCCTCGATTTTCGACAAAACATATTGATTTATGTTTGACTCATACTGGCTCGAACCGCATTTTATCCATCAGTGAAATTTACATAATGTTACAGATCCATTGAACAATTTGTCTAATTTTACTGATGCTTTTACTTTAAAAAGGTGGAAATAAATCTTTAGCATAATTATTCTGATCAACAATACTTCCTGTATATGAAACCATTTACCAAATGTCTGCAATTGACAACTAGTTTCCTTAGGCGAATGTCACTGGAATCTGGACTGATCAGCGTCATCGTTAACTGAATCTTCATTTAGGTCCCATAATTCCCCTGGCTGCATGATAAATTTATAAAAACTATTTTGGAAATTAAGCCGTGCAAAAGAGAAAAATTGATGAGGGCGATACGTATTTTTAAATGCCTTCGTCCTTGAGTGTTGGTTTATATACCTTTTTTTCATTGAATTGCATTTTTGCAGGCAAACGATCTCAACTTCAACCGAGCTATGCTTATGAACGTAGGCTTTCTAGAGGCGTTGAATTTCTCCAAATGGGACTGTTTTATTTTTCATGACGTGGATCATGTCCCTCTTAGTGATTACAACTACTATGGCTGTAGCGGTATGCCAAGACATTTCTTGAGTGGAGCAGATCGCTGGAATTATAAGTGAGTTCTTACCAGCTTGTTTCAATCGTATTTATATAAATCGAAAGGTTTGAATAATAAGAAGAAAACGAAATATATAATATCTATCTTTATAAACAAAATATAATTTTTCTTTATGTTGCATGTCTTTCGGAATATTGAGACAAAACTTTGACGGCCACCCTGAAGTGAATCACAAACTAAATGAATACATTATACTTGACTTGGTTATACTTGTCGGGTGGTTGTTCCGAACCACGACATGTCCCATTAGCAGTTGCCAGGTTCAATGTTTCCAGTCAAGTGTCCTAACTGAGCACATATGCATTATGTATGTAAAGGGTGGTCTTCCAGGATTTAAAATATAACTAATACATGAATACTAAGTACAAATGAAGAAATAAATGAAAATAACAAATGATAAATAACAATTATAATAATAATTTGATGTAAATGTGACTTCTGGGGTTAAAGAACGTAATGGTTCAGATCTTTAATATCATTTACGTTCGTCGTTCCTATTGTTTCCCTTTTTTAGAATCTTGTATGCAAATTTTTTTGGTGCCGTGACGGGATTAACACGGAGTCAAGTATTCCAGATTAATGGTTTTCCTAATGTTTACTGGGGCTGGGGCGGCGAAGACGATGAGATTCGTATGCGCGTTAAAGAAGCTAAACTAGACATCACACGGGTTAAAGGTCCTAGAGGATACTATAATTGTATTGAACATCATCATCATAGTGCTCCAAAGAATAAAGAACGGTAAGAGATTTCCCGTGACAACTTGTATGAGATCATGGGCGTCAATCCCGGGAGGGGACGTGTCCCCCAACCTTTCGGCAAAATTAGCCATTTTTTGTTCTTTTCAGCCTCTTTTTTACCAATTTTGGCTGGGTCCCACCCCCCCCCTCACACACACACACACCCACCCCACACACATTTCAAGTCGGATTGGCACTAATATATGAGATACATGTACAAGCTGGTCCTCTGCTCGTGATTTGGGTTCGTATTAACTTAACTGGAAACAACTAAAATCAAGATCTTACAGCCATTGGCGCCGCCACGGGGAAGGGACGGTAGGGGGACATTCCCGCATTTAAAGATCTTTCTCCCTATTCCCTCCTATAAACAAAGAAACAATTGCCTCCCCAATGTCCCACCCCGGAAAACAATGTCTGATGCCGGCACCTTTATGGTGTTGATGTTTCAAATGTTTGGCATGTTAAGGGGCTGTGCAATAATTATGGGCTGACATTCAAATTTTAGGTGTCTCTTGGACAAACATTAAAATTGTGTATTGCTATAAAATGTGTCATAAATATAAAACGCTAAATACTGATTCCTTGATTTTTTCACACAAGGTCACTAATTGATATTATCATTTATAACATCTGACATGTTTTAAAACCTAAAAGGTTCAACTCGGTTCTTAAATAAAAATGGCTTCTTTTCTCTATTATACTTTATTGACCCCTGTATAAGGTTATATATTATTCCGGCTGCCAAACGAAATTTGCCACAGAAGCTTGTTTTGGTGTCCATAGTTTTGATTTGGATGGATATTGCTTCTCAAGAAAACCAACTTCAAATATAAGGGCAAGTCCATCAACAAAAGGGCAAGTCCATTACAACATCTTCTGATGAAGATGTGTGTCACACATCGAAAATTAGTTAGATCTCTGTGCCAAAATTCACTAACCTTGAATTTTTTGATGTGTGACACACATGTTCATCAGAAGAAGTCCTAAGATGTTGTGATGGACTTGCCCATTTGTTGACCATTGGCGACTTATACAACGCCCTCATTCGACCAAAAGTCGCCAATGGTCAACAAATGGGCAAGTCCATCACAACATCTTCTGATGAAGATGTGTATCACACATCGAAAATTCAAGGTTAGTGAATTTTGGTGCTGAAAGTCAGTTTAAACTTCTTGAATTTTTTTAAAAATTGTTTAATAGTTTTGACCCCTGTGGAGGTCAAATGGTAACATTTGACCTTTCTGCTTATAACTCCAGAAGGGAATGACACAGATAGGTATAAAAGTATACTTTTTGTGGATCGCCATGACAAGAGGAATGATTTGAAGAAGCTTTCAACAACATTTGAGCAGTTTGAATTTTGACCTCTGTTTTAACGTTTTAGGCTAAAATGGCCAAATACGAGGTTAATTTGGTCATATTTTGTTTTTCCCCGACAGGTTTCACCTCTTACAGACTTTTAGGCAACGATTGAAAATAGACGGCGTGAATAATTTACGGTACAGTAAACCCAAAACTATGCTGAACATTCTCTACACAAACATTTCCGTTGATATCCAACAACTCACGGATGGCGTCTCGACTGTTTCTAATTAACAAACCATATACTAGTATAAAACCAACATGTTACTGGTAAGCAATATATATCCAAGCAAACATAAAAATGTTCTTAAAACGTTATAAACATGTTTTGGTTTTATTCAAAATATTCTAATAACATTTTCTAAATGTCAGGTTATGCCATGAAAACGTTTTTAAAACGTTTTACGTAGTAGATAAAGGGTGAGAAACAGACCATTCCGAGCGATTAACATGCGAACCATACCTCAACAAGACACCGATTATTTATGGTAATGGTCTGTTTTGAACCGTTTATCTTACATATACGGCGAGCCAAAATAAACGAATTTGTTGTAATAGATTCCAAAAGATAAAATGGAAAAGCTGATGTACTATTATCTTGTAAAAGTTTAGGGTTTTCCCAAAATAAAAACACCCCGAGACAGTGTATTATTCCTTCCATGTGTCCTGCGTTCGAGTCTATGTGACAAATGCAAGTGATTTAATCAAATCAATACAGAATTGATTCAATTGATTTTACGGGGGATTCTATTCAATTCACTTGTGGTCCTATCCCACTCGAGAGCCTTATTAATTCCTCATTAATTCATAATATTAATAATGAATATGTAAATAGTTCAAAGGTCAAATTACCAGGTGGGTTTTACCAAGACAACTCTTTTAACACCATAGAATATATATTTATCTTTAATATACGTTTAGAATAAATGTCCCGAACCAAATCAACGCCAGGGAACTGCTATATATTATTATCGGGAATTGCCTGTCACACATGATCTCACACAAGGTCGTAGGCAATTGGTCGGACCTCATCTGCCCAGAACATATTGACCCAGGTCAGCATACCGCCATATCCTTCCCGACATGCTTAGTAGCCAAGTCCGTAGAAGAGTGGATCCACACACTATGTACACAAATATACATTTGGCCACATTTTATTATACGATTAATACGAATTTATTAAACATGGTAACAAATATTCTCTAGCAAATCGGTTATAGATGGAACTGGTAGGCATATTATAAATTCGGGATATTAAATATCTTCCTGACCAGCCAGATCTGCGCTTGGTCAAAGACGAGTATCAGACTGGCCTTGTCTCCACATCAGCCAGTTTGGTTCCGCCCCTCCACAGGGAGCGTAACCTGTGTGGGGTGTAGGAGACTCGGTCGGACCTGGTCGGACCTCATCTCTCCCCATCGATTGTGACCTACAATCCCCGACATTGCCCTTATGAACTCACATCCGCCTGTCAACGCATTTTCCTGGGTACCCTCCTCGACCTATATTGGTTGGGGTTAGGCCGCAGATTGTTGTAGGTTTCCTACATCTAGTCTTGTGGCCTGTAATGTACTGCATTTTAGGTGCACAAAATATCCTTGGTTGAACTGATGTAAGACCTCATGGCTCTTGTTTTGTAACCTAATTTGTCGGAATCTGCGTTTTGTTGGGAGAGGGGGGGCAAAGGTAGATTGACACCCTCGTCCTTATTATGCAGGCTTAAGTTAAGAGACATAATAGAAATTAATTTGCATTATTCAATAGAGGTGTTCTTGTGTCATTCAATATACCATCTTCATTTAAATATAATATGCATAAACTTGCATAATAATTTATGCTGATCGTGTAAAATATATAAATTCAAAATTAGAGCCCTCTATAGTTTGATCAATTCATAATATACTTTGATGCAATTTAAGTTTGTTGAAATGTCCAAAAAGTCAAATAATGTGGCCTGTGTTTTCTAAATGCGAACATTACTTGATATAATCGACAGTTGACCAGACTTTTAACAAAAGAAATACAATAGATAATGGAACAAAAGAAGAGGGCTAGACGTATATATAAAGATAACACTACAAATACATTTTAAAAATATTGTCAAAATGTTATTGTAAAATATTTTTGGGAAGCATTTTGCAAAATATTTTATCGACTCTTTAAGGGATGGGGTATGAACATTTGGAAAGTATTTATTTTGGGACATTAGAGCACACCAGACATATCGAATTGCATTCTGAATACGAAGAATGTCTTTCTGACATCAAATAATTTAGATTTTTTGAAATTCGCAATGTAATACACATTTTATGGCATATGATTAAAAATTGATATTTTTGATATTTAACAGTACTCGAAGTAAAATTTGTGATGATTTATACTTAAAGTGTATGTAGGTGGGATGAAAAGCCGACGATCAATTGAAAATTTTGACCTTTCGTATTGAAGATATAGATATTTGTTCCCAAAACACAAAAACATTTAGGTCTTTTGGGGGAAAAATCCATATTTCCAATATGAAAGGTCAAAATTTTCCATTGATCGTCGGCTTTTTCTCCCAGCTACATACACTTTAAGAATATATCATTAGATTTATCAAATTTACTTCGAGGACTGTTATATATTAAAATGTGAAAATATCAAATTTTAATAATTTGTCATAAAATTTGTATTATATCGTGAATTTCAAAAATTATTTCATATCAGAAAGACATTCTTCGTATTCAGAATGCAATTCGATATGTCTGATGTGCTCTCATGTCCCACAAAAATACTGTCGAAATGCTCAAAACGCTCATTTCAGATCCCTTAATAACATTATGTTTAAATGCTTTTGGGAACATTATTAAAGCGTTTTATACCATTCATAGAACCCGACAATTTGTATTTGCTGGGATCATACGAATGTTAATTAAGTCGCATTACGTTTCAGTTAGCAGCCTGCACAACCGATTCTTTAGAAATGCTTAGTCGCGCTGAAAGTCGATCGATACATGTTAAAATCAGCACAATTCAGAGATACACCTTTTTGCTATGAAATTAATTTTCTCGGTCAAATATAAAGCAATATTTTTTTTTTTTTTTTTAATGTCAGTTAAAAACTTAGTGCTTGGATATACATTTTTTTTACAAATCCTGGTGTTAAAATTAAGCATCAAATTGTGTCTTTTAGTGTGGTATTTTTGATTTTTATAGGCCTTCAGTTCGCACGCGAGCTTTTTACGGAATTCATTTTTTAGCGTCTCAAACTAATATAGTTTGCTAAAGAAAGATATTTCCCACCTCTGTAAGGCACATCGTGTGGGTCTATATATTATAGTTTTGTTAGAATTTCCGTTTTTATTTTACCCTTTTTCCCTTCATACTCCGAAAATGTCTAACTCGGTACTTTTATCTCGAGAGCAACCAACAGAAATAGTCGATATTTCCTTTGTTGTTTATCCAGGTCAATTTTCCATTGAAAGCAAATTGCCCGACCAGCGATTTGGTAGCCCAAATCCCCAATTGAGTGTTCTGGTTAAACATGATCAGTAGGAGCGCTATAGGCCTGGGAATTTCTTTGCTATATTGAAGTTCTAGCAACACTGTAGCCATGCTGCCGGTATTCCTATTAAACCCAGGGATATCGATCCACAATGCTAGTATTAGCCTTAGATTTCACTCGTTGATTTTGAAAAATTGTCAGCCGGCAGTTAAAATAGTGAAATGAAAACGCAAATTCTGACAAAACTATGATATATCGCTCACGGTGATGTGCGTTAGAAAGTTGGGAAAAATCCTTCATTAGCGAACTATCTTACTTTGAAAAGCTAAAAGGTTGATCCAAAAAAGGCTCGCGGACAGAGTTTAAGCCTATCAAAATCGAAAATCTTACACTAAATGACTAAATTTCACGCCTAAGTTTAACACTAGAATTTGAAAAAAAATACAGTATCAAGCACTACAATTTTTCCTGACATTTACTGAAAAAAATGAAAATGATTGCTTTTCATTTGGCCGAGAAAATTAATTTTACATCGAAAAGGTGTAACTAAAAATTTAGCTCATTTCAACACCAAATTCGATCGTTTGTATTGCCTCATTAAATGACTGAGTGAGCCTTGCCAAACAAAAGAATCGGTTGTGCAGGCTGCTAACTGGTTTGGGTTTGGGAAAGAACCTTCTGTTTAATCATGCATGACTCAATTACAAATCTCTACATCCCTTTCTTCTTGTCTATTGATATTTTGAATAGTGTTTATCTTTCCCTAATAGATAGCGCCCTGATCGATTCTTCCTGCATATCAATATGCTTCATTTACATTACATTACAGAGATCGGACACTAATCCCTACCATAACAAACCATGTATAGACTCTACATGCAAATACAGGTGATATAACAGGTCTATATTACAGGATTAGATTAGTAATCTATTTGCAAGTATTATATTGATTGAGCAGGAAAGATGTGATACTATTTTTTTGTATAGTAGTCTAGTTGCCGGCGCGGCGTCAGGTATATGCCCCTACCACACCACTCTTCGCCATACATACATTCTCCCAGCCACATTTCCCTAACATAATAATTATGAAATTTAAAAAAATAAATGGAATTTATTTTGTCACAGGCGCCGGCGGGGTTCGCAGCTATAATGTACTCCTATACGATATTGACATAACACCAGCGCCTTAGACCGCTCGGCTATCAGGCTTGATGGTGTCATAATGAAAATTTAAAAATATAATCGCAACTTCATTACTTCAACATAGCAAGTGACAAGCAAAGACAGAAAACGTAACATATTTTGGAATTTTATTTGTTTAAAAACATTAATGTGTATTAATAGCGCTCAATTGTTGATAACTACGTGTTTTATAAATGAGGCTATACACGCACAATAGTCGGGACAATAGTAGGCCTATATCGATTTTGATTCACACGTGCGCTACGAACTCGCTGTATACTAAAAGCATAGGCCCTAGATTATCAATGTGGCGTGGCCTACCATTTTTCTTGTAGCTTCTTTTATACACGTCGATGTTTTCATCAATTATACAATTAACCCACATTAGACCCATAATTTTATTTCAGGAAATAAAAGATTAGATTACCATAAAAACGAAACAGTAATCATTTGTTGGGTCTAATGTCATTTATACATGGAATTTTCAACGTTTTTTCTATCGCCATTCTCGCTCAATTAAAAAAATATTTTGGCGTGTATATAATTGAAATAAAATTCTCTGCCTCATGAACGACATCAAATGTGCCACAATTGGGTATCACGAATCGTTATAATATGATGTGCAGTTAATATTCATATTTTCTTTTATACAGAGGATGCTTCAGTTTTGACAGGAAAAATATTTTCTTGAAAACCCTCTCACTCGGTTATTTTAAAAAGGTAACCACGCTTCCCTAGAATGTGCAATAAATTAGCATTAAAATTTTTCTTATTCTAACAGCAAGCGTTTCTAGAATGCATTATGGCGAAATGTGGTGTAGGCCCCTACATAGAATTTTTGTTTATGATGATGACATGTATGATGCAAACTCATAGGTGTTGTGCGTTTGGCAAGTTGGGAGGGGTGGGGCCCGGGGTGGGGGTTCAAAATGACCCCATAGGATTATAAAATCAAAATTTCAATTGCTCAAATACCTCTTTCAAATATATCAAATTATTTACATAAATAAGCAAAAATAAATAAATAAATAAATAAATAAATAAATAAATAAATAAATTAGTAAACGAAAAAATTAGAACAAATTGTAGCGTAGCATTAAAATCATAAATATCACCATTGCTGGCAGGAGGACTCGAACCAACGACAGCTGCAACGATATTGACATTAGCAGTCTGATGCTCTACCATTGAGCTATGACAGCATCTAGTGATGAGGCTCGAGTTTTGTCTGTGATAATGCCGCCTCGTGAAATAAATAAATATAAAATCTCAATTTTTAATTTAAATTTTCTAACCTATATTTTCTTTAGAGCAGGGACAAATATTTCCCCTTTTATCCAATTTGACCGCTAAATAAGAATCTATATACTTCTTTCATTACTAATTTAATTCCGCGATTTGTTCCATTAAGCAATATCAAAGATTAATGTCAAGAATCGCACAACAGATATTTAGTTGGCTTAGTAGTCTTGCACAGTGCTTTTTAACCGCGAGGTACCGAGATCGATTCCCACCGCTGCCTGCATTTTTTTTAAAGACTGGGAAATAATAACTTGACATTCGCCGCTGACATTCGTACTGCAGAAGCGGAGTTATAACTTGTTAAACTTTGCTCCTTCCGTAAAAGGGTACATTATTTTGGCACTACATTATTTCTTTTTTCCACATTGCTGGTATTAAATATCAAATGGTCATAATTGGCGGTAACTTCAAATCATCCCCAACTGAACGAGGTTCAGGAATGTCCTCTCTTGAACAGGATTTAGCCAAAGCAAACAAAGACTTTCAAGGTTTTACTAATGCTATACATAAGTATAAGCTTATTATCCTCTTCAATAATAGGATTAAAGATTGGTGCTTGACTGGAATTACGTGCTAGTGTCATTGGTTATTGTTAAAAGGCAATAAGGTGTGTAATTGCAATATCTCCTCTGAATAGGAAAGACTCTCTACATCGAACCATGGATGCTGATGGTTCGCAATACTGTTATTAGCTGTTATTTAGGGGAAGGTATCTTCCAACCCCAAATTCAAATGGAAAATGGGCAAACCCAACACGACTAATTATCAGCGTCTGAAGATAAAAAAAATAAACGGCTCATATAGCTCAGAATGAAGAGAGGAATCCTTGCATCAAAATAGAGGGCATACAAAAGAAAATCAAATTCTTTAAAACCTATGCCTTCGATGGCTATAGCCGCCCGTCCTGAAAAGGACGCCAAGCTGGGCACAGGGTCGCAGCTCCGCTTCTTCATGCCAGTCTCACCACTCGTTTGATAACGTTGTGACCAAAAACAAAAAAGTTTTAAACATTTAAACATGTGGTCATTTATTAATGTTTCTACGAAAAATATTATATGATGTTCAATTCTAGACCTGGACAATACCAACAGCTATTACACAAATACACATATATTCTAAAGCTATTTCTAATATAGATTTTCGTGTCTACATCAAAGTATTTTTTTTTTCTGCTTGTGGTAATTTTTATTCTATTAACGGTACGTTTGTGTGCAAATTGAGGGCGCTAGTTACATATATTTTTGAATTAAATTAGTCAAATGATATGACTTATTTCTTACATTTCATGACAAATAGTTTGTTAGTAATTTTTCTGATGTTCCAATACCATTATACAAGTGTCTACACCTTGTAAAGATGCAAACAAGATTTAAGATAAATAGCGCCACCATTGTTCAACTTTACTTAAAAATGATCAACACAGTTTTACATTACATCAAACAACCGTGTACCTCATCAAAATATATGATGAAAATTACAGTATGATACGTAATGAATAATTTGGATTCAAATACGTTTGTCTGCTTTCCCATCCAATATATAGTGTAACAACATGGTGATGGCAATTTCTGTTATTTTTGTGTCAGGCGTATACATAAAATCACAAGATCGATAGCGCATGCAGGACATTTCATAAATACAGATATCACACCTGATGGTGTTATGCAAGTGGATAATTTCGATTTTAACTGTCTATATTGTTTTATTGAACACCGATACTATACAACAATAGAAAACAATTATACAAATCCATTTTGTGTTTTTACCGTCAATGCATTATAACAAAAGGTTTGTGTACTGCAGCCACGAATATTTAATTTCTTCGATATTTTATACTTGGTTAAAAAATGGCTCGACAAACAAAATTTGTCAAAAATATGCTTGCTATTGTAGTGCTTGTCGCAATATTAAGGGGTGTCGGGTATTACCTCGAAACAGTAATCAAGAGACATGCATGTATCAAAGATTCGCTGCAAAAATCCACTAAAAGTCTACAAAACGTCAACGATATCCTGTTTGCGCAGACTTTAGATGCTGTAATACCATTACCAGAGTGTCGAGCAGGCATAGGAGAGAGTGTATTATCCGTTATTGCTTCATCACCAGAATCATTTGATTCCAGAATGGCTGTTCGGAAAGCTCTCATCGCTGAAGGGAGAGTCTCTGAGGCTGTGAAATCGAGCGTTTGCTTGGTGTTTGTTCTTGGACTACCTACTACCGAAGGCAAAAATGCAAGTATGATACAAGAAATGGTAATGAAGGAAAGCCAAAGATATCAAGATGTAATTCAAGGACAATTTCTTGACACTAATTTGAATTCAACACTCAAATTTCTTATGAGCGTGAAGTGGGTACACTCAAGAGCGTCACAAGCCAAGTTCATTTTCTTTGGCGATGATGATCTTCATGTGTTCTACGAACGGCTTCTTGTGCTGCTACGTAAAGTGAAACCCGAAAATGTCGTAATCCTGCAAGGAAAGCTTGCCCATGTACCCAAATCTGTACAGCAAATGTTCAATCTGTCGTACCATCAGTTTTGTTCGTCGGAAGCTGGGCTTGTGCTTACAAAGAAAGCCACTGAAAGAATTTTCCAAGTTTCTTGGAATATGACATTAATTCCTTTCCCGGATATCTTTATTGGTACTATTGCACAGCATTACAATTGGACAGTATTAGATAGAGATGGTTTCATGGGCGATATTGAACTCAAGAGTGACGTTTGCACTGTATCACACGTAATCACCTTTCGACCTAGAGTGATTGGTAAAAATAATACGATACATTCTATTTGTGCCACGCATCCTAAAGGTATGGAAAAGTCGTTGTTAATTGATAAATAGATTAACCAAATATTGTTATAAATTAAAAATGCATGTTTCATCAAAAGATCGACCGCAATCCTCTTATCTCTGCTTTCTTATAGAATGGATAAACATATTTTTATGTTACTGTTCTTATTATTGCTTTAAGTTGTATTTGTAAATAAAGAAGTGAAGTTCAGGCAAATTGGCACTTTAATAAAGGAGCGAAAAAAAATCAGAACCGTTCGGATTCGAACCAGCGCGCACTCATGATTACATGCATTAGCGTAGCAAGCGGGGTGGCAGGGGACAGACTGCCCCTCGGACACCTAAAATGGGGACGAAGAAGCGGGAAAATAGGGACGAGAAGAAGGGGAGAAAAGAGAGAAAGAAGGGGGAGGAGAAGGAGAAAGACACAAGAAAGGGGAGGAGAGGAAGAAAGAGAAAGAGCGAGGAAAGAGAAGGGAAAGGGTAGGAAGGGGAGGGAAAGGGAAAAGGAGGAGAGGGGGAGTAAAAGTAGGGACGATACTGACGTTTGTCTCCCCGAACTGACAATGCGGGCTACGCGCCTGATTACATGTCCTTTATTAAAGTGCTAGTTTGCCTGAGCTTCTCTTCTATATTTATTATACATTTTCTCAGGCATGTATCCTCTGCGATCCTCACATTTAATATTCAATGTCTTGCATGTCTCGTACACTGTAAAAAATATTTTACTCAGTGCTGGAAGTAAAGCGTGTTGAGTAGGAAGTTGAGTAAAGATTTAGTCAACAAAATGCAAAACACGAACTTCCGTAAAACCCCTCGCCCGAGCAAAGCCGTCAAAATCATGTTGAGTAAAGCAGATTGTAAGTCTAGCTCAACGTTGCGTTGTCGATCCACGTGCGTCCAGCCGAGTTGAAAGCATGGCAGACTTGTATTATGATCTGTTATCTAGCTGGGGTTTAGCAAAAAGGTCACAGCTCAACTATTGAGTAAGGTTGAGTAAAGGTTAATTCAACAAATGTTGAGTCATGTATTTACTCCTTGACTGAGTAAGCTGCTTACTCAAAGGCAGTTTTAAGTTGCTATTCAACCTTCGTTGAGTCAAGTTACTCAAAAAAAATGAGCTGTGACCTTTTTACTATCAAGATTTTACTCAGGTTGAGTAAAATAAATTTTAGAGTGTATTGACTGATGTCCTGCTAGGACATAGCAGATAGGCCGCCCCCCTCTTTATAAGTTGTATTTTATTATTTTAAAATTATTTGATATCAGAAAGACATTCCTTGTATTCAGAGTGCAATTTGATATGTCTGATGTGCTCTCATGTTCCAAAAAAATTACTGTACAAACATTGCTATCCGATCCCTTTAGCATGTTAAGAGAGAAAAATTAGTTTATAAACCCTTTTAAGAGATCTAAATTGAACGTTTATTATTAATTTGCAGATATGGTAAAAAAGACTGAATGGTTTAATGCCACGTCAGCTTGTCCTGAATTCGACATTCCAGGTCTACGTGAGTCTTTTATTGAACTGTGGTTAAAGCACTATTATAGTCGTTGATTTGGTACAAAACCCACATACAAGTTTGCGCTAGAGAAATAAAACAAAAGCAACAGTAACATCGAGCTAGCACTGTTATACAACCGCAAAACAAGTAAAGTACTCCCGTAAACAGATGCATCGGTAGGATTGTAGATCAAATTATTTAGATTTTTGTGTGACAAATCCAATAAAATATACTCACTGACTTGAGCTTTCGCCATCAAGGCTGATGGCTTGATCACAAGTGATCTGGTCCACTGCATTTCCCGTGGTGTTTGGATGCACTCTCACTCCTCGGGATCAAAGTTTGTTTTAGCAGTGGATCATATACGTGACTCAGAGAAAAGAGCCGTCATCGCGGTTGATTGCATTAGCCCCTTCTTGCGGATCTGAATTGATTCTCGGATTCTTCGTGAAACAGCATTTGAGTCTTTGTCTAGTATGCTGGCCCCCTCCCAATTGATAACATGATTTTCTTGGGCGACGTGATCTGTGATCGCTGACTTATGTTGTTCTGATGTTGACGCTTTGAAATCTCATTTCGCTGATCCACTGCTAAAACAAACTTTGATCCCGAGGAGTGAGAGTGCAGTGGACCAGATCACTTGTGATCAAGCCATCAGCCTGGATGGCGAAAGCTCAAGTCAGTGAGTATATTTTATTGGATTTGTCACACAAAAATCTAAATAATAAAGTAAAGTACTCATTACATCCTAAAAAAGACAATTGCGTCAAATTAAAACCAATACCCCTTAATTATGAAATGAGATTTCAATTGTTAAAACCGGTTGATAATTACTTAAAAAAAAAAGGAGTTCGAAAACCCACGGTAGGAAAGAAATCAAACGTGTGTAGTGTACAAATCAACAGGGCATCCAATGCAGCAGTCTGCAGCATTTGAATTCGCATCTTACTTGGCACTCGTAGTTATAGAAATACTTGTGCCAATATTTTAGGAACTGTAAATCTGATGACATAATTATTATTACTCTTATCTCCTTAATTTTAGTTCGCGAAAGAAAGTTCAATTTAAGCGAGGTATCCTTGGACGAAGTTGAACAAATATTATTTGGAGACAGACTCAAGGATGCTAAGCGACTGGCAGAAAAGACTACCCATCTCATCAACAATAATCGTGTCTCTTCGAACAAGACTTTTGTGCCGTGTAACTATCTTACGAGTAGTGACCAATGCGGGAACAAATATTACAAGAAAGTGTTAGAATCTAGTGGAATGGTGATAAACAATTATGTGTATACCCCTGGTGGGATTTGGACACCAAAGGAGTGTTTTCCGAGATGGAAGGTTGGTTCATTTGTTTTTGTTTCTATGTTTAAATGAGGACATACATGGATTTTGATGGGCACAGTGTCATCGCCCCGATATCTTCATGGCAGAAATCGCCATGGTAGGTTGAATCCACCACCACGCATGGCCATTTTGTATCGACCTGTTTAATAGTTTTGAGTCGCATAATGGGCCGAAGGACATCTGACTAAGGCTACTGACAATAGCCCCGATTAGCCCGGTGACTGACCTCGCTAGTGTAGGTCATATGCTTTTAGACTACCTCCACGATTGGCCTATACACTGCGCTATATAATTCGGCACATATACATCAGAATTATTGTCAGTTTTTGACTCAAGACGCAAGCTTCGTTCTCAAGACGCAAACTAACGACTATCATATCTGTTCAAAATATA
The DNA here is from genome assembly GCF_039555335.1 of Amphiura filiformis. Taxonomy (NCBI): domain Eukaryota; kingdom Metazoa; phylum Echinodermata; class Ophiuroidea; order Amphilepidida; family Amphiuridae; genus Amphiura; species Amphiura filiformis. The sequence continues at coordinate 140,826 of NW_027305514.1, read as the reverse complement.
TATTCTAGTGCAAGGAAGCACATCTGGTTTCTTTATACGAAATCATTTACAGGAGATATTCATCATTTTCTAACCCGGTATCCAAAGATTTTCGTATTTATTTTAGTATCTCTGCTAACAAAGTAATTATTAGCCAGGCGATGTCGGTGTGCACGGGCGACATCGTTATTTTAAATAGAACAATGAGGCGAATATGAATATGCAACTGTGTACAAGGGACACTTAAGAGAATCTATCAAAAGGCGATTCAAAGCTACCTGTAATACTCGCTGAACCGTGCAATATCGTGTGGTATAACACAGCTAAGAATCAATAAGATTGCATGAACTCTCTCAAGTGTATAAGAATTGAAGACAAATAACACGGAAAATAAGGCCACTCACAACGAACCGCGGGCAGTAACTTAACATGGTAAAAGTTGCATCATTCAAATCGAAAGCCTGTGCTCATATCTTATTTTAATAATTTTGTAACAGACAAATTTATTGTTTAGAACACATGCCTATCATTAAACCATGAAACTATAACTAAGGGTCCATGTTTAAACATGTTAAAGTCATGTTTTAACACAATTATCATGATTATTATTCTTAATTCATGATTTAGCATAGATCTTATCTTCTGTTTTGTTTTAATAAATACTTTAAACAAGATTACTTAATATTGGAAATAAGATGGAATCACTGAACTGCTCTGCGTGCTAGCCATGCGCTTCAATGGAAAAAGTGTCAAGTTTTGAAATATTTTCTCAAAATATCAAGAGCTCTCTTAAGAACCACTGAATCAATACTAGGCTTGTTTGTACTCATTTTAATGCATTTTTCATGCTGATTCCAAATATGGTAATGAAATTTACATTTCTGAAATGTTTGAATTTAAAAACTTGTCGTCTGCAGTCGACACTCGCGTGAAGAGAGTTAACACACAGTAGGCATGTGTACATTTCTAAGAACGACGGTGATATTACGGTATTAATGCACACACCATATTCAAATATTTTGATCTATTTTTATGATGACACGAATGTCACAACTAAATGTAAGCATTAGAGAATATATAAATTGATTATGTTGCCACGAATATCATCAGCAGTCATTTCTTGGCTTTAACCGTGCTACTGAGTAATCAGAAATTGGGAAAAGTGTCAGATTTTAAGAGAATCACACAAAAACGTTTTATTATGCATGTACAATGAAAAACTAAGAAATTTAGAGAATAGTCCTTATGTGTTCTTTGAGTTCTTGTTTAATAATAATAATTGCCACAGTTTTGCACTGATTATTCCACAGGTGGCCATCGTGTTTCCATACAGAGACCGTGCATTTCATCTACCAATCATTATCCGAGAGTTGACAACCATGTTACAACATCAGAAGCTCGAGTTTGGATTTTATGTTGCCGAACAGGTAAGCAATAATAATTATTAATACGTACAAACGTACTTGTGGATTTCTTAATATACACGGTGTGCACGTGTATGGCAAGCTAAGCGGCTCAGAACGTGGGACTAGCTACGCGCAGCTTCTTTCTCGTTACGTGCAGCTTATTAACCAATCAGATTCGCGGTTTTAAACACGTGGAGCTGATGTAAACATCCTCTCTCACAAATATTACGTTGTTAATTTTTGTAAATGAAAATATCTGTAGTATATCAGCAAAAAATGGTATAGGTGCTATTAAAGTAATATCTGAACAGAATGATGATTGTTCTATATTTAGGGGCTATCATTTTCTTCGGAAGGGGATCCCAAATATAGGGGGTCATACTTTTTTGGAAAGAAAAATAAGGGGAAGGGGGTCATAAATTGATAATGACAAAATGTAGGGAGTCACAAGATGACTACAGATAGTGTGTTTATTGTATTCAAAAAGACTGATTTCAATACAATTTTAGCCTGTCTAGGGGGTACGGTGTATCGGTGGTGGGTGTCGGGGGTCATAACATTTTGATGCCGAAATAGTGAGGGCCGCAATTTATTGACGCCGACTTTTTGTAAATTTAGGAACCCCCCCCCGTTCCGAAAAAAAATTGATGACCCATTTTACTCTCTCCATATTTACACAGTGGCATGTGATATCGCTTTCCCTGCAATATCTTTACACAGCGCTTTACATCAGTAGTTGTTGTTGTTTGACCTTCATATCCCCTGCACCGCTAATACAGCCCGAGTATAAAGTTACTTGCTATTAAACACGGTGTAAACTTGGAAACACTAAATAAATATGCTTTGTGTCATTTTAGCCAGGCATTAGCAACATGTTCTCTTGACACGTGCTGTGATTTGGCCTCCTTTACCCGTTCGTTATCTATGCCAATTCCGTAAATTAATTACAAGATAATAATTGTGAAAGAGGATACCTATAACTATACTACGCGCAGCTAACGACCCAACCACGTGATTAAATTTGACTATTTTGATTGGTCAAACAGCTGCTCGTAACGAGAAAGAAGCTACGCGTAGCTGTTCCACGCTTTTGGCCCCCTTGGCTTGCCATACACGTGGACTAGCACCTTTAGCACAAAACAAACCCAAATCCAATTATAACAGGAATAGTCTTTAAAAACATGAAAAAAGACAAAGTTTTGCATTTAGTTTTTAAGCAACCTACAGAAAGCAATTTTTTACCGAACTTTATTCATGGTGTGCAGAATTCCCTACAGGTCCCTTCGTCCTTCACAATTTGTTCATTTGGACGAAAGATTGACAAAACAATTACTTCCGTGCGTCTAAAGTGCCGTGAGGTCTACACAGCAAAAACACTGTTTAAAATGTCGCTGTTTAAAACGATAACTTTGAACAACATTGTTTAAAAGACAGTCCTTGAATTTTAAACAGTGTGTGTTTAATTCATGAATAATACCAAAAAAGGAACTTTTAAACAACGTTGTTTAAAAAAGATCGAATTTTGCAAAAGAGGGGTTTCCTTCCTTGAAATCAGGGTCAGATTCATCATCATGGCGGATGACTGTGTGATTGACTTGCTCCAAAAGTGGGAAATGCCAGACCTAATTGATACATATAGGGGTAAGTGTTTGGTTTAAATATTGTTTGATGTGGTAGAGTATTATATGAACACACAGGGGTGTGTTGTACTTGTACATGCTAAATGATGCAAGCTGTACAGTAGTATGCAGCCGTGACAAGTACAGTGTGAGTGTAAGCTTAACCACATCAAACAATATTTAAACCAAACACTCACCTCCGAATGTATCACATTCACACTGCTCATGCACAGATGCATGGGGCCGATGTGCATGTTTTACAGTTAGTTCTTCTTGCCCATTCTCTCAAGTAAATTGATTTCAACGAACAAAAATGTTAAAACTTTTAAACAACAAGTTTAAACAACTATATATGTTTTAAACAATTGTTTTAAACAACAGCTTTAAACAACTGTTTGTTTTAAACATTTCTTGTTTAAAATACTTTAAACAACTGTGTACATTTAAACAACTAAAGTTAAACAACCCAGATGTTTAAAAACTGTTGTTTAAAAAATTGTTAAAAATTGTAAACAATTGGATGTTTAAAGTTTAAACAACCCAAGGTTGTTTGAACTTTAAACAGAAGTTGTTAGAGTGACCGGCGTAAACAGTGTTGTTTAAAAATTTTAAACAGTTGTTTAAAATATTTTTTACTGTGTAAATGGCACACTGGTAAAATATATAAATGCTGGTATTTCTATGAAATTCTGCACATAATACAAGATCGCATAATCTACGTATATTCAATATATGCATTTTTATTGTTCTTTGTCCTTTTGTTTTTTTGTCACAGGCAAACGATCTTAACTTCAACCGAGCTATGCTAATGAACGTAGGTTTTCTGGAGGCACTGAATTTCTCCAAATGGGACTGTTTTATTTTTCATGACGTGGATCATGTCCCTCTTAGTGATTACAACTACTATGGCTGTAGCGGTATGCCTAGGCATTTCTTGAGTGGAGCAGATCGCTGGAATTATACGTAAGCGTTAATTATCTTAGGCACGTTGTCGTTGCTGACAAACCCATTATTTTTTCCCTCCTGCTCTACCCCCTCCCGCTTCACCTCCACTCCCGTCTCCATATTCTCTCCCTTCCCGGGCTCCCTTCCCTCTCCCCTCCATCTATTCTTGCTCTCTCAAACTTTACCCCCTCCTATAATACCCCACTTCCACTCCTGCCTGGACACTCTCACCTTTTCCCCCACCCCAGTGGTGTTGTCGGGATTTTTCTTTAAGGAGGGCATGTGGAGGCAACTCTCAAATGGAAATCGTTATTGACAAAAATGGTCAAAAAAGGGCTAAAACATAAAATATCACTACTTCCAGTATCCCACAAGGGAGGGTCAAGCAAGGGGAGAGAATGTCCCATGAAAGAGTTGTCCCTCTCCTTTCCTACCACCAATGCACCTCCCTGTCCACTTCCAATGCCCCCTCCCCTCTCCCGCCTCTCTACCCCCATTGCTACGAGATATAACATATGACATGTTGTATTTAGAAACCTGCTATACTTTTCCCAGAAGTATCCTATTCTGCTAGCTCCAATAAAAACAAGCAAATTTTGCGTGAATATTATCCCCTTGCTGTTGAAGTTTTCACAAAACGCAATTTCACAAACTGTTTTTTAACGTCATGATCACACACAAAAGTATACACATAGCTTGACCATTGAAACAAACAAAAAAAATTAACCTAATTCAATCACAAAAACATTGTTGGGATAATACCGAGGTGAGAGAATGAACAAAAATGTAATCTACAAATATTTATCACAAATATAATTACAAAATTGTGATAAAATTTTCCTTCATCAACTATTATCTTTTTTTTTGTATGTGTGTTTTTTATGTTTTAGTATTTTGTATTCAACTTTATTTGGTGGTATGACAGGATTAACACGGAGTCAAGTATTCCAGATTAATGGTTTTCCTAATGTTTACTGGGGCTGGGGCGGTGAAGACGATGAGATTCGTATGCGCGTTAAAGAAGCTAAACTAGACATCACACGGGCTAAAGGACCAACAGGATACTATAATTGTATTAAACATCATCATCATAGTGCTCCGCACATGCCAGAACGGTAAGATATTATTGCTGCCTTAATAGCGCATAGCCATGAGATGAATTATATATTATACATTTTTAATGACTCACTACTGACATCATACAGTTATTATTAACTACATGTATGCACACAACACAAGGGCACCCATAATAGGCAATTGAACCCTACTAGTAGCGCTGTGTTGTAGATATACGAGATGAACTAGTTAGCGTCATATATGAAAAAGTATAATAGCTATGATTTTAGTCATAGTCTTTAAAATTTATCATTAGCATAGTCCTTATGATAACGGTGGACCGCCTGATGAGTAAATGACAGCAAACCAGTGAAAAATACCCCAAAACTCAGTCAGTGGAGCTCGCTGTTGACGACGTGCGCTGATTCATCAGTATAATATGGTGTGATATTGTAATACGATGTGATTCAATATTGATTATTAGTTTCTTTCCTAATTTAATTTCTTTCTTTCTATCGTGTTTTCTTTCGTTATTTTCTTTCTTTCTTTTTTTTGCTTCCTTCTTTCTTTTTTCTTAGTTTGTTTCTTTCTATCTTTATTTCATTTCTTTGTATTATTGATTAATTGATTTATTCATTTATCTATAAATAATCAATTAATTTATTTGTTTTTGTTATAGGGTTCACCTGTTGAAACATTTTAAAAAACGACTCCATATTGACGGTTTGAATAATCTTCAGTACCGGAAACCAACAATTACACTCAGCGTTCTCTACACAAACATTTCAGTTGATATTCAAAAACTCAAAGTTGACGTTCGTCCGTAAAAAAAGAAAAGAAATCCAGTTAAAAATAAAAAACCAACACGTGTTAAACCAGACACCACAACAAGACATAATTTCGATTGGAGCAAGAGCGACAAGAATAGCTAAAAATAGTTATACGACCGAAGTACGATTTAAAGTTATTGTTCAGAACTTAAATTTCAGGCTGTGATAGAATATAGTCCATATCTTAGTTTATTCGTAAGGCGAAATGTGAACATTGCATGATGTAGGAAAATCCCCGTAGATGTAATGAGGTTTTTAAAAGTAACTGAGAGAATTAATTATGAAGCAATAGTGTTCTCGTTTCAGATTGTATTAAGAGAGTGGTGGTTTAGGCTCTCTAAATTGTTGGCAGTCTAAAAAAGGTGCATGTGAACTATTCATTTTGTATAACCAATAATGTGCCATTAATACAGCAACAACGAAGGAGATTTTGAGTACGTTAAAGTGCTCCCCTTCCTCACGGGATTGATATTCTTCTATCGACTTGCTGGGATCTGGTTTATGAAACAACACATATGACACGTTTGTAAAGGTTGTCATATGACAATACTGTGGTAGCCAACTGTGGATCAGTGTAGAAAAAGCCTGTCTCCTTTAGAAATTGAGTGATTGGTGAAAGCAGCACCATTTTTCAAATTGCCTGTGCGAGGGTTTTATACACAGAGGATGCAAAGTTCAAATATACAGTGAACTTCGCTGTACAGTGATTTTTGCAGGACATTTTTGGATCAAGATATACGAGGGTCATTCAAAAATATTACCCAGGAAACACAAAAATGTGTTAAAAACGTTTTAAAGAAGTTATATGTTGGGGTTTGGTTTAGGTAAAAAACGTTTTAATAACATTAAAATATCGGGTTATAAAGGGCAAGAAAACGTTTTAAAATGGTGAGGCATTCACACATGGAAGCAATAAATGATGGTAGAAAACACATTTTTTTACATATCACCACCCCTACGGACACTCTTATCTTTAGGGGGACCAAATATGTGTAAGTGTGTAAACCTTGTGGGACGTTACAAGTTCTGAACTATCTCTATGATTACAAAATGTCCGAGGCTCAGGTCCCCATAAGGCTGTGACGACTTGCTCCAAAGGATGTGGGCTTCACACGGTATACCCAATAAGTCATTTTTTAAAAGCACATTAAAGCCATATTATAACATTTGCTGAGGAGAACGCCCTCATTTTTTTTTAATTCTGGTTTTTACACGATTGTAATGTACTTTAGTCAATAAAGATCCTCTGCAAAAATCAAGACTTTAGGTGCTGTAGTTTTGTCAAAATCCGAGATTTTTAATAAAACGATGGAACCGGCGTTTTATTATTACGATGGAAATAATAGTCGAACACGTATGCACACTAAGTATACGGCGTGCGGGATACACATACACACACACACCCAGAGGATCGTACCGTATTGCAACCACGGGAGTAACATGCATGGGCGCTAGTAGTAAATTCCAATTGATATGCTTTACCTCACTTGTTCGGCTCAACATTATTTAAGTATCTGACAGTAAAAGGTGACATTTTATGGAAAATAAATACTAATCTATTTTTACAGAAATGTTATAATATGGCTTTAAGCAACATTTAGAATGTAGCACCCCCTCCCCAGAAAGATAACAATAATAATAATCCTTGCTACGGGCCTAACCACGACCAAAACCTTTGGTCTTCAGCTGGGTGACCTACAATCAAGTGCAAAATTGCTGGGACACGTGCACAGTTCATGACAGTCCCAGCTCCCCTTATCCAATGTTGTATACCATTTACCAAACGCCTCAATTTTGAAATGTGTAATATGTTTGCTCCAATGGGGGGGTCGTAATGTGTTGGAATCTATACAATTAAAATATCATGGTGAACTTCACATCCAATGGACTATTTTACTTAAAGCCATACTATAACATTTGCTGAGAAAAACGCCCTCAAAAGCAAGCCTTTTTATGTGCTGTAGTTTTGTCAAAATCCGAGATTTTGAATAAAACGATGGAACCGGCGTTTTATAATTTCGATTATTACACGGCGTGCGGGATACACACACACACCCCACCCGAGGATCGTACCGTATTACAACCGCAGGAGTAACATACATGGGCGCTAGTAGTAAATTCCAATTTTCTATGCTTTACCTCACTTGTTCGGCTCAAAATTAAAAGGGGACATATCTGACAATATACGTCTAGCCCTCTTCTTTTGTTCCATTATCTATTGTATTTCTTTTGTTCAAAGTCTGGTCAACTGTTGATTATATCAAGTAATGTGGACAGGTCAAGATAATCTGGACAGTTCAAGATAATCTTGGCCCGGTCAAGATAATCTTGGTCAGGTCAAGATAATCTTGGTCAGGTCAATAAATTTTGAACAAGAGACTTACATGTTCATATTTAGAAACACTGGCCACATTATTTGATTTTTGGACATTTCAACAAACTTAAAATTACATTATGACGTGATCAAACAAGAGAGGGCTCTAATTTTGACTTTTACATATTTTACACGATCAGCATAAATTATTATGCAAGTTTATGCATATTAGATTTAAATGAAGATGGTAAACAATACTTGTGTGTATTGAATGACACCAAGAACACCTCTATTGAATAATGCAAATTAGTTTGTATTATATCTCTTAAAGCCTGTATAATTAGGACGGGGATGTTAATCTACCTTTGTCCCCCCCCTTTCCCAACTAACGCAGATTCCGACAAAGTAGGTAGCAAAACATAGCCATGAGGTCTTACAAATTAAGTTCAACCAAGGATATTTTGCACCTAAAATGCAGTACATTACAGGCCACAAGACTAGATGTAGAAAACTAGTAACTACAACAATCCGCGGCCTAACCCCAACCAAAATAGGTCGAGGAGGGTACCCAGGAATATGCGTTGATTTTGTTCAGGACATTTGTTGTATAAGTATATTAAAGATAAATATATATTCTATGGTGTTAACTGAGTTACCGTCATATCTAGGTAAAACACACCCACTTTTTAATTTGACCTTTGAACTATTTACATATTCATTATTAATATTACGAATATATGTATAAAGAATTAATAAGGCTATCGAGTGAATTGAATAGAATCTCCCGTTTAACGCGTTAAATAGATTGAAATCAATGCTGTATTGATTTGATTAAATCACTTACAATAAGACTCATAGACTCGAACGCAGGACACATGAGGAGAATATTACGCTGTCCCAGTGTGTTTTTATTTTGGAAAAACGCTAAACTTACACAAGAAAATCATATCAGCTTTTCTTTTTGTCTTTTGGAAAATGAATAAACCATAACAACAAATTCGTTTATTTTGGCTCGCCGTATAGGTAAGATAAATGGTTCAAAACAGACCATTACCATAGATAATCGGTGTCTTGTTGAGGTATGGTTCGCATGTTAGTCGCTCGGAAGGCTCGACCACTTCGGGGTCTCGCCTTCCGAGCGACTAACATGCTCACCATACCTCAACAAGACACCGATTATCTATGGTAATGGTCTGTTTCTCACCCTTTATCTACTACGTAAAAGCTAACATTTATGGAAAATAAATACTAATCTATTTTTACAGAAATGTTATAATATGGCTTTAAGCACGTGCGCGAATATGAACTGAGATCAGTCGGCGATGAGTTTCCTTGATGACCCGATGGTCCAAAAAGAACTTTACCCAATTTGAAAGCTTAATTTCTTGGAGTTTAGAGCAGCTATTCCCAATATTGTTACAAATTTAAATATCTTTCTTAGAATATGTGGTGAAAAATGACAGAATAAGAGTCTAAATTGTCAAAATGGCAGTAGTTTTACATCAATGGATCGAAACACGTAGTTCAATGGGATGAATCGAATTATCAACAGCATTGCGTTAGGCATGCATATAGTTGGTAAACATCCTCGGTTTGTCATTCAAAAGTGATACATGTTTTATATGCATGAATGACTTGCAATCCAAGATTATAATCTTCACTCCCGTCATTGACAAAGAATTATGAAATTAACAAAATAATCACAACTCATTTGCTTTGTCTCAAAATATTTGATTAAATAAGAGGATATTCAAAATATAACAAAGGAAAACGATTTGCCAAATTTGCACTTCACAATTGCAGCTATCTTTATTAAGAATTTTATAATTCTAACCATTAAGGGGGTACTACACCCCTGACCAATTTTGTTTCTATTTTTGCATTTTTCTTAAAAATTATAGCACATTGGTGAAAAGTAAAATATGTATATTATAGGGGCAAGGACTACAACTACTGCACTGGAAATTTTATTTCAGCACAGACAACAGTTGTGGAGTTACAGTCAAAAATGAGGGAAAACCAATATTTGATCAATAAATCAATAACTACTTGCCTTGAGTTGCTGAATTGTAAGTGCAGTAGTTGTAGTCCTTGCCCCTATAAATTACATATCATACTTGTCACCATTGCGCTATAATTTTTGAGAAAAATGCAAAACAGGCACAAAATTGGCCAGGGGTGTAGTACCCCCTTAACAATATTATGTATCGAGCAATATTTAATTTCATGATATTTTACATTGATCGATATTATCTTAAACATAGAATAAAAACATTTCTGTGTCTAAAGCAATTAAATGCACAATAGTACGCTTAGTGAGATTGCAATCAATAACGCTCATATTGTAGGTGTTATAGAATAGTAGGATCGATATAACAGCTATTCGTTTGTTATTAATTGTACATACTTGGTCTACAATATTGACAAAATCACAGCTGATGGTAGCACCACCATGCTTCAGTCAAAATAGTATTAAATGAATGTATTTGATTTAGAAAAAACAATCTCTACTTGGCTCGTCAATTAATATAATTGAGTGTGCAGCTTTCTGTGTTGACGTTCGATTTCATTTATTTAGGACTGTATCTTCGTCCCTTAATGTCAACATGTTGAGAAGAAAACGATTTGCCAAAATTGTACTTATCATGATTGCAGCTATCGCCATATTAAGAATTTTCGAATTTTACATCGGGTTAATTTTGACGACAACTACATTTGGCATCAAAACTCAGCGCACGATTTCAGATCCACTGTCAAAGCGTAATAAGAGTTTCCATAGCGTGAATAAGGGTCTTTTCTCACAGACTTTAGATGAAGTAATACCGTTACCGCTGTGTACAAAAAGCACGATGGTTTTGGTGTCAGTAATTGCTTCATCACCAGAATCATTTGAATCCAGAATGGCTGTTCGTAATGCTCTGAACACTGAAGGAACTGGGCATGTGACTTCGAACGTCTGCTTAGTTTTTGTATTTGGACTACCCACTACGGAAGGTGAAAATGTCAAGACGATACAGGACATGGTACAACTTGAAAGCCATATCGGGATATCATTCAAGGAAACTTTCTTGACACTACTTTGAATTCAACTTTAAAATTCCTGATGGGTGTCACATGGTTACACTCTAAGAGCTCCCACGCAAAGTCTATTTTCTTCGGCGATGACAAACTTTTTGTGTCTTACAATCGGCTCCTTGGACTGCTTCTCGAAGAGAAACCTAAAAGCGCTGAAATGCTACAAGGGAAGCTTATCACCGTATCTTCTAACATTTCATATGGCCCACTCTGTTCGTCAGAAGCTGGGTTTGTTCTTACGAGGAAAGCAACCGAACGTATTTTCCAGGCTTCCTGGAATATGACTTTAATACCTTTTCCAGATATCTTCATTGCTATTATCGCGAAGCGTTACAATTGGACAATGATACACAGATATGGCTTTATGGGGAATGAACTTAAGGCAGACTTTTGTAGTGTACCAAATATAATCACCTTTCGACCTAAATCAATTTTTAAAAATGCTTCGGCAATTCAATCTTGCGCCAAACATCATCCGAGTACACAGAAACTTCTTTTGAATGAGAAATACTTTCGGCAAGTCACTACACTTGTACATGATCATCCAGGCGCTTGTTACAACAGAGCTGGCCAGCCTAGGGATCTTTACTTTATAGCGCTGATACATTCAGGTACACAAAACTTTGACAGACGGGTTGCTATTCGAAACACATGGGGATCACAAAAAGTAATCATGGGTGAAAGAATCAAACTTTTGTTTGTATTAGGACTAACAAAAGATATGAAAAGCCAACATAAGATAGATATTGAGAATGCAAACTATACTGATATAATTCAGGGTAGCTTTAGCGACTCTTTCAGAAATTTAACTTCAAAATTAATCACTGGCTGGAAGTGGGTTTCCGAGAACTGTCGTCATGCAAAATATTACTATAAAGGCGACGATGACGTATTTGTATTCTTCTATGAGTTGATGAAAATTATAAGTGTTTTGAATGCTAAGGATAAAATGATCCAGAAGTCATGCCTAGGACAGATAACTTATAAACAACGGATAGAAGAAATAACAAAGATAGACGTTTGAAGCGGTATTTATGTGTCTGAAACAGATTTAAAAGGAGAAGTGTATCCTCCGTATCATTCAGGAGGCAGCTATGTCCTGACCACAGACATAATTCCAGATTTATATCAGCAAGCATTGAACACTACACTTATAGCTGTGGGTGATGGATATTAAAGTATCGTAGGGGAAAAACTAGGCGTGACATTGCTACATAATAAAGGTTTTAAACTTGATAGGGGCTTTAAACTTCGAAAATGGGGTAAGATAGATACGTGTTTTTTACGTGTTGGAGGCGTTTTGACAATGCATGGATTTCAAAATTTGCGTCATGTATTTGAGATGTGGAATATTTATGTAAATGACACTGCATCATGTTAGGATTGATAACATAATATTATAGAGCTAATGCTCCTGTTCAATTTGTATTAGGAATTTTAGTATTATTTTGCACCCCTCGCTCTGCCAAAAAAAGGTTTATTCATAAATTGTCATCACAGTATTAAAAACCGAATTGCAACAAATTTACATACAAAGTCAACAACATCAAAATAATAAATACGAGAAATGACGACAAATATCAAAATGAGCATTGACCAGCACATATGCCCCCATACATGCATACAAACACCCAAGCACCCCCACACACATCTCACCCGCACACCCCCATGCATCCACTGCACATCTCACACGCATACACCCCCACAAACACCCCCTCTCACTCACACAGGATGCATACCCTGCATTCTAATCTACTTAAAATTTAATTCTAGGTTTTGTGGGTGGGGTGGGAATGTGTGTATTTTTAGTATTGGTTTTTTATAGTTATTTTGTGGTTTGGTTTTAAATAAATAAATACATAAATAAATAAATAAATAAATAAATAAATAAATAAATAAATAAATAAATAAATAAATAAATAGTGCTGTATTTTTCTGGAATCAGGGTAGTTGATATTTCAATGGAAATCCATGTTATATGATAGACGAATCCAATTTCACTCAATCCAACCTCAATTACAGACATCCCACCTGAAATGTGAAATAATGCAGGCTTTGTGGAGATTTTAAACGTAGTCAAAAGAATGATGGAAGGTTTCAACGCAATAGAATATAAGATTTTTAAGCGTTTTAATCATTAGATTTATAAAGTTTACTTCGAGGACTGTTAAATGTCAAAAATTTAAAAAATACCAAATTTTAATAATCTGTCATAACATTTGTAGTAGATCGCGAATTTCAAAAAATCAAAATTATTTGATATCAGAAGGACATTCTTCGTATTCAGAATGCAATTCGATATTGGTGTACTCAGCTCCCACATAAAATACGTGAAAACGTCGATATCAGATCCCTTAACTCTTCAGAATTGTTTTTCCCAAAAGGGTTATTTATTATGATTGACTGCATATTTGGTAAAGAAGACAAGAATAAAGAATTACTAAGAATTATTAAGTGTTATTTATTGACTTTTTAATCAACTGAAAAGATATGAATATAAACATTTAGATAACAATGCTTTATACATTAAATTACATGTACGACAAGAATAAGTAGTTATGAAGGTGACTTTATTAACATGTATGTGAAAAGAAATAGAGCAGCTTGGTGTGAGGAAACAAGTAAAACACAGACTAGAACAGCAAATGTAGGCATAAGAAGAATGTAAAGCTCGATAGCCAAAAATTACCAATTCACCATTTTCCACTTTTACACTCATTAGTCATATCCAATAATAAATAAAGTGTAAATTGTGATTTGTTCATGTTAAATGGGTTTGTTTTTTTTAAATTTCGTTGAGGAATATTATTGTACATAGTCGTGTCAACACAGTGAAAGCTTTAGTATAGGGTTCGTTGTTTATACACCAACATAATCCTGCTTTTGATAACATATCACAGGCGAATCAATCAATGTTAAGGCTGAAAGTCAGTGCGAAATAGGAGTAACAAAGATGACAATATTACAATTTTAACATGACATACTATTCCTACGACAAATCCACTTTAAAAAGACAACGCCACATCAGAAGATCATAATTAATAAATAATTGAATAAATTAAAGAATACTATAATCAAATAATCCATTTATTTGTGCAATTTATTTAACAGGTGATAATGGTTCATCTAAGGCCGTCTGTAAACACGGGCCTTGGTTAACAAATGGACAAGTGTTTATTCTGTTTGTGCAGGGTGAAAAAAAAGTATGTTGCTCAAAATATTTGCAATTTTGGATGTGACTCTTCCATTTTTGCCTGTTTACGTTGCGATATTGAAGTCCTTTTCTCATTTTTATGTTGCGACATTTCAAACAATGCTCTGCCACCCCCACTCCCCACCCAACCACCCAACCACTATTTAGATTCTAAATATTTCCATCGGTACATTTACAAGTTGCCCCCTGGAAAAACTTGGCTATGCCACTGTTCCTGGCGTATTCCTTGGGCAGTTCTGGCCAGATATTGTTGCTTAGTGTTACCATCTCCTGTTTTACTCATGCCTCGTTTGCTGAGACGGCGAATAATCGAACAAAACGTACAATACAGCCGAGGTACAGTTTGAGATCAAGAAAATGGTGCGAACTGATAGATACTGGAAATGTCAAGATATTCACACGACACTAGAGTGCAAAGTTTTCAATTACCGGTAAGCGATATTATTATTTTTCAGGCCAAAGACCGTACATTAGTTCAAGGTTTCCCACGCCGTAACATCGAAACATCCTATGGCGTCATACTGTCAATCACTTGACGTCATCAGTGAGTGTGTGGGGTGTGGGGTGTGTGTTAGAGATATTAGCACGCTTCTACTGAACAGATAGAGTACATTCACATTCAGCCATGATTGCGGCGAACTACGTCACATGCAGGGCCTCTATACATGCACCTGTTTACTTTCTACATTTATAGATACTTTCTACAGATTAGGTTAGAATCTATTAAATTGAGCCTCTTATATCATGTATATATTTCAATAGTCCTTAAGCTTACAAGCATAATCTTATAACATATTTACTTCTTTATCCAGAAATATTATCCTGGTATTTTTACATAATTATTTTCTTATTTACATTTTTAAATAACATAACTAATATACAATCGTCTATTTACAATTTTGTATTTGTTGTCGTCGTATTTCTCGCCCCTGTACTCCGTTCTGTTGACTGGCGTAGCTTTTTCGCGCTGCATCCAATAGCAGTAAAGAATGCTTGCCGGTATCGCGCGTTGCATGCGCTGTAAATAAGAGGATTAATGGCCGAATTTAAGACGTTTAAACATTTACCAACCCATTGAACTATGTACATATAGTTGTCATCCAAAGATATTTGAAAATTACGGGCCAAAACGTAGTAAATTTGTATGAATTGGAATGGTATCAGACATAGAAAGAAAGCTATGCCATTGATGACCAACATACGAGCTACCGAATTACGCACCTTTTGTGCCTGAGACTGTTGGTTAGCATTACCATCTCCTGTTTTACTCATCTCTCTCATGCTCAGACGGCGAATGATCAAAGCGTATAATACAGTGTTGAGAACAAGAGCCACGATGAATGGTGCAAACTGACAGCTATTCGCAATGTCAAGATATTCATACGAGACTGGACTGCAAAAGTTTACAATTGTCGGTAAGCGATATTGGTATTTTTCAGGCCAAATAACGCACAACAGTTCGTGTTTTCCCGCACCTGGTGCTACAACACATCCTAATGCAAAAGCTGTAACCCACGTTACTATGACCAATTTAATCGCGCGGGATTTGTTGTTCACCATCCTGTGTTTCAACGGAAAGCAAATAGCAAGAAATCGCTCTATGCCAATTAAGGTAACCAGCAATGTGGATGCAAAGAATGGGATAGAAGGCGATGTATATGTAATTACACATTCCGTCGCACTTTTCCATGGATCACCCCGATCAAGCTCCGAGTTCCATATATATTTATAAAAGATGTTGAAACCTGCGGCGATTATGAACATCAGATCGGCGCAAGCTAGGTTTGTAAGATAAAAGTTTGTCAATGTCCGCATTTCACGGACTCGAACTACGGTCAGCAGAAAAGCAAAATTTGTCAACAACCCGATGACTGTAAAATCGGTAACACCGTGCTTATCATTACCTTATCCGTCGGCGTGTACATAAAGACACCTTCGATGATATACTCTGGCAAATCATACAGTATTATTAATGAGCTCTTTGCCGGACAGTCTGGGATGTCATAAGGGACATAAACTGACGTATTATTTTCGATGGACTCGTTGATGGCATTTTCGTACGAGTAATTATTCATTTGTAATTCGCCGAAATTTTGATCCATTTTCAGTGTGTTTGTTCACGAAAAATGTAATGAAATTGCTCAGGCCGAATGAATGTTATTTTACAACCACTTGAAAATGTCAATTATGTATTTTGATATCCAATATAATTGAGCCATGTTGTTGACAGTTGCGATATATATAGCGATAAACAGTAATATACATGTTTTTCATGTCATACATGTCAAATACGGTCATTAAATCGATAAAAATCGAAATCACGTTTGATTTAATGGCATCCCCGCGAAATCAATTCCGTATCTGTGTCAGTTGTTATGCTTGTTCAATGCACAGCGATCAGTCAATATGTTATAGCACCAAGCGTTTCTGTAGTGTCCGGATTCCAAGTAACTTTATTATGTGATAACGTTGATTTTATTCGAAATATCAACACTCAATTCAATGGATTATTTTCTCGACTTCGGCATGAACACCCTATCGCTGAAGAAGACTTAGTCCCCCGAACTTCGTGTTGCACAGTCTGGAACCCTCGCATATATGTACCAGGTATACCTGAACACTCATGAGCATTGTCTTGTTGCATTTGGATAAAAGATTTTAATCTTAACACGAGTAGGGAAGATGCTGTGGGACAATAACACATATTTAAGTGGACTCATTTATATAGAACATATACCACCTTCATAAACGATTCACTGATTGGTCTCGATCATTTACTACCATTAAATCAATCACGTCATTTATCTGATGCTTGCATAAGAGACATAAATGCATTAACAATTGCAACAAACTAAATATCGACACAATAGAAAGAAATGCATTTTTAAGTGGGGCTCGCAACAACATCAATTATACAAACGTCCATGTCACAAATTTCATTTCAGAGTGATTGTTAAACCAACCATCCTTTCCAAGATCATATGAATTACTCAATAGCTTTATCCAACATTTTATTCACGGATATCTGTAAGTTGATAGACCGGTTGAAGAAACATGTGAAGCACTTAAGTCCAAGGTCTATGGTGCTAATTCATACAATGTACGACAATTTAAGATTTCATCAATCAGCCATATCGTAACCTTCATGGAAAATTTGTTTAACATTGTCTCATTATATTACGATAGTTACCTATAAGCAAGCATACATTTAGTGTTTATTCAAATCCCCGGAAAGTGCCATTTAAAACTTGCCAATAATCATCGTACATTGTTGCTGCTAAATAACCAAAATATTCTTAAATAATCGCATATATTTTACAGATGAGCTGGCTGGAAATAAAGCGTTCATTTGTGCCGTTTGTCTATATGTAATCATTGTTCCAAGGCTGCGGATGGGTAAGAGGTATGGTAATGAACACATTCGTCCTTCTGTGACAACTTAGTAAAAAGCTGTAAAATAAACACCAGCTTATTTAAAAGCGTATTCGCCACAACAGAATGGCGATGCATCTTGCTTTCTTTTTCTTGCTGCTACTGACAGGAAGGGAAAAGCTTTTTTTACTTGGGTGCGAAAAGTTTGAAGTTTGGAGTGGTTTCAGCGTGCATCTCATATTTTCAACATACATGTAATGGTTTTTGAATGTGTATTACTAAGCCCTGGCATCAAAAAGGTGCAATCAATTCAACACCAAACATATATTTTCATTTCCTACAATTGATCAATTGACGAGATGTGTGCGTTAGGCTTCTAGGCCGAAAAGAAATTTCATGTCCATAAGATATAATGCTCTGGTTTGTTCACGGAAGATACGCGAAGCGACTGAAACTACCTCCTGGGTTTTTGCGCGCCTTCTTTACACACGCGATCAAATTTTAACGCACTCCGCACACTTTCTTCGCTCTAAAGTTTTGGTGCTCTCCTCGTCTTTGTTCCGGAAATGAATAATTTATCTTGAGCCTGTGGAGGGGGTGGGGGGGGGTCATAAAATTTCGACCCAAGATAGGGGGTCGTAAAAAATTTGCCCGCGGTAGGTGGGGTCATAAAAAATTTACTCCGGTCACCGACATATTCATGACCCTTTCCCTGCCGAAGAAAATTATATCCCTCTTAAATTAAAATACCAAATCCAAAACTGTTTTCTGCAAATAAATATGATATCATGTCTACCGAAAATTTCTTCACATCCGTGTTGCGTTGTTGGCAGTTACCGCCGATGCGGACGTTGTCATTTCACTGACATTGCGCCTTTTTGGGAGTACAACCAATGGCAGTTATAAATGCTTGTCGATATCGCGCATTGGTAGCGCTGTAAATGAATGGATTGATGGCTGAATTGAACACGGTAAAACACCGCCCAACCCATGCTATAATGTAAACATGTCTGTCATCAAGTACCTTTACGTTTGTGTTTCTTACAGCCAAGTAGTACACATTATAAAACTGAAAAGGCGTCAAACACAAGAAAAAGGCAATGCCATTGATAACCAACATACGCGCCACTGCGTTACGAACCTTTTGTGCTTGATTCTGTGCTTGGTTGTCTCCCTTATTGCGCGTATCACTTACGTCGCGCTGACTAAGACGTCGGACAATCAGACAATACAGTGTGGTATTCAGAAGAAGGGCGATGATAAATGGCACAAATTGAGCAACACTGGAAATGTCAAAGAATTCTGTTTTCACTGAGTAACAGCGAGAACAAACAGCCGGTAAGCGATGTTGCCATTTTACAGGCCACACAATGCAGAACCTGTAGAATACCGACGATTGTGGGGCTACGATAGCTGCAAGTGCAAATGCTATCAACCATGTGACAAATACCATCTTGATAGTACGGGATTTATTGTTCATCATTCGGTGTTTTAATGGGAAACAGATAGCAAGAAAACGCTCTACACTGACCAACGTAACCAGGCATATAGACGCAAAATATGGCACATATGTGGCAATTGCAAGTATCGCACATGACGGGGCATACTTCCAAGGAGTGCCGCTCATGAATTCTGACGACCAAATAAATCTATAGAAGTAGTTTGCTGCGGTGACAATCACAAGAAAGAGATCGGCAAAAGCTAAATTGGCCAAGTAAAAGTTTGTAAGAGTCCGCATTTGACGAACTCGAATCAGCGTCAGCAGGAAAGCAGAATTGCCCAATAAACCGATTGCGATGATGATAGGGAAAACCTTGCTGATCATGATTTTGTCGGTTGTTGAATACAAAAGAAGATCCATCTCTTGTTCTGGGTAATACAAGAGATTGACTTGTACTGCATCTGCCGGGCATTGTAGACTGTCAAAAGGTGTGCCTTTTTCGCTAATAGAAGACTCATTCATATAATCCTCATACGAGTTGTTGCTGAGCATTTCCCCGAATCTTCCAATGTCATCCATATCTGTTGACTTGCTTTCCCGATTTTTGGCTAATCTTGGAAGTACATTCGATATAAGAGTGATATTTATACGATATTTGTTACCTGCAAGTACTGTAGCGACTTCATGGGAGCAAATCTTGTAGAAATTTGTAATTGATATTGAGCAAGAACCATAAATATTTACGTGTCCAGCACTTGACAGCTAAAAGCATAATATGAATTTAATACCTATATGAAATATCTTGATCAAATTAAAAGTACCATTTACGGAAATAACCACTGATCCATGAATTGCGTGGATGTGTACACCATGGTACGACTTTTATATTGTATAAATATGAGTATCCTTATCTGCAAGTAGCAATTTTATGGCATGATTATATCAAATTGAAAATGACTCTTTGAAATCTTATCTTAAATCAATCAAATTCAATTATTCTATATATGTATTGATCTTTAAGTGGTCCAAATATTTAGATAACGTACAAGGAGGAAATTGATGAAACGTGATACGTTAAGGTGAATTTATACTGATCGCTGCTGAAAATGAATTGCATGCTCAGTGTGTGAAGGTGATGTCGTGTTGCAAACTGAGCATGCGTGAAATTTGCTTTTCTGCAAAAGCGATCGAGTATAAATTGTGTGATCTATTTTATTATTTTATACTTTGAAGATGTCGTGACAGTAAAGTGCTAGTGGATAAGCCTTTTATCTTGTTTATGAACAAATAATAAGTATACGTGTTTTATGTTTGTCTGTCTGTTTCTTTCTTTTGTTTTGTGCAAATTATATTATTACGATCTCTTTCTTCAAATCTGAAAGCATATATTGCATATTATTATTGCATTTTAAACTGTATATATGGACGCGTTGGAAGACGCACATTGGACTATTACAGTTGAAATGCATAAACCCTTATAGAGACTAGAATTTGGTATCAGACCTTAATCTTCCACACTGTGGGTGTAGAGTTCAAATGGAGTCACCCATTCATGTAACCTCATTTGATTTGAAATTCACATTCCCTGTATGAAATGAATAGGGGTGCATAGATTTGAATTGGAATAGCCCAAATTTATTATCTATTTTCTTATACAACTAATATTGAAGTGATCTATATATTGAACATATATATGTTTCACCCAAACTGAGCGTATGACGCATGCCGCTGAGCAACGTGACGCACGCGCATTGCCGACAAACAGACATCAAGGCTTGTGATTGGCTGATACGTCATGCCGCTTGCCGTAGCGGCATGAATGCACGACAAGGGCATGAGACAATGAGCGACATAATTAATATGATATAACTTAAATTCCGAAATAAAAAAGTAAACTCAAAATGGAAGAGGAATTGCGGAGAGGTAAAGGATTTGTGGGATCGCATACATGGAGGAAACCAAAGGGGTAAGAGCAGTGACATATCTAGGGGTTGTGGCGCCTGGGACAAGGATATAAAATAGAGCCCAAACCTGTGAATGTACCTATCGAAATGGGTAAAAGATTATGACAAGAATGGGAGAAATAACTGATGAAAACTAAAATATAAATTACCAATTCAATGTATCAGAATAAACATTTAGTGTTTCTAGATTTTGACCGGAGGCACAATATCAATGATTAGACGATTTCTCGTTGCCTAAAATTATATCAATGCGATGATTGGAAATTAAAGAAGGAATCCCATGAAATTATGATTTACATGAATTTGAAGCTTAGCCAAACTGACATAATAAACTGCGAGAGCGAAAGATGTCATCATGACTCGGAGAGATTTTTCGCTTTCTAATAATAATAATAATAATAATAATTATTATTATTATTATTATTATTATTATTATTATTATTATTATTATTATTATTATTATTATTATTATTATTATTATTATTATTATTATTATTATTATTATTATTATTATTAGTGTTATTATTATTATTATTATTATTATTATTATTATTATTTTTACTATTATTAAAGCTTAAAAAGTTACCTTTTCAGAGTCTGAATAGAGCAGCGACGTTGCTTGCGACGCCGTATAGAGATGGATAAAGTTTAAATACTTTAAATACACTAGTAGACCTAGAATTTAATATTTAATTCTCGAATTTAACATTGAATTCGCAGATTTAATATTTAATTCACCGATTTAATATCTAATTCACCGATTTGATATTTTATTCACCGATTTAATATTAAATCGGCTAATTTTAAATTGATAATTAATTATATAATTAATTCACAGATTTAATATTAAATTGGCAGATTTAAAATTTGTTAAATTTAAATGTTATATTTAATTCGAAATTTCCATATTTAATATTTAAATTTACAGATTTATTAATATTCGTATATTTTAATATTATATTAGCATTTGAATTCGCAGATTTAATATTTAATTCGCAAATATTAAATGTGTAGATGCAATGTATAATTCGCAGATTTAATATCAAATCTGCGAATTTAATATTAAATTCAAGAATTAAATATAAAATTTGTAAATTAAATATCAAATCTGCGAATTAAATATAAAATCCGTGAATTTAATATAAATTTCGCGAATTAAATTTCAAATCTGTGAATTCAATATTATATCTGTGAATGTAATATTGAATAAATTAAATATTAAATCTACGAATTTAATATTAAATCTGCGAATTATATATTATTATATTAGATTCGTTAATTAAATATTAAATTTGTGAATTAAATTAATAAGTTGTATCATCCGGGGTGGGGGTCTCCCATTCACATGACTTGCCTTTCGGGGTGCTTTTTCGCCAATTTTTGTAAGCGATGGGTGGGTTTTCACCGCAGACGAAAGCGCCCAGTATGTCATTGAGTATTTTGATAAACATGTTGGTAAAAGTACCCAATTTGGGCAAAATCGGTTGCTTTTTCAAGGAAATTGGTATATAGTGATGGGTTGAAAATTAGGGCCAGAATTACGTTTCAGATAATGGCGACGTTTTGGAGTCGGGCAGGAAGAATCACGTACAAATTTTGTGAGTCTGGCTGGTTGTATTAGAAATATTAGTATTAAAAAATGCCGTCAGTTAATTTCGCAGTCCGTATAACCTTGAGTATGCTATTTGATAATACTTTTCCAACCGGACATTTGAATTACTATTGTAAGAGTAATTAGCCAATCACGGTTCGGTATTTTAATGACGTCATATGCTTTGGAAAAAAAGCTCTATTGGATTCCGCAGTCCTTAAAACCCCCGATTTGAAAGTTTTTATAATAATTCTTACACGGGCATTTGAATAACTGTGGGAGGAATAATTGACCAATCACATATCAGCATATTGATGAAGTCATACGCTTTCCAAAATGTCATCACTGAATTTCCCACCCCTTGGAACCCCTATTTTGCTTTTTCAATTAAAATTTTAACATATGTCATTTGAAATACTGTTGTTAAAATAATCAACCAATATTTCATTTGAAATCCTGTTGTTAAAATAATCAACCAATCACCGTTCAGCAGTTTGATGACGTCATACATTTTTGAAAATGCCTTCATTGAATTCTGCAGCCTCAAAAACCCCTAATATAGTCATTTTACCGTGTTTTTATGCTTTTGATTGTCCGTTTATAATTTTGGCACACTTTGAGGCGATTCTGGCCCACTGTGCGACGCCACCACGGCGTCGTCATTCAGCGTAGTGATTACATTCCTCCGGTGGGTGGTCAAGTGACAGCAGATCGTCATGTTGGGCAGGTCATATCCGGCATCCGGAGGAGAGTAATCACTACGCTGAATGAAGACGTCGTGATGGCGTCGCAAGATACGTCGCTGCTCTATTCAGACTCTGAAAAGGTAACTTTTTAGGCTTATGTCAATATGACAGAGTCCAATATCAGTCTACATGCTGCCTCTATTTTATTATTATTCTTGCAAAACTATATCAATCAACACCTGCCAAGAAATCTTATTTGTGACTGTACACTACGAATCAGCCGAAAAGTCGGCCCCGAATTTTGTTTTATTTCGTGTTTAATAGTAAATAATATCATAAGTTTTAAAATGGTATATCATTTGACTTCAGAAGCGGGTTTATGGTTTGTTGAACTCTGCTCCTTCAACAAAATGGTACTTTTTTCGGTTCTACGTGTGTCTCTTTTTCCACATTGCTGGTAATAAATATCAAACAGTCGTAATTGGCGATCATTTCAAATCATCCCCAAGTCAACGAGCTTCAGGAATGTCCTCTCATTGTTACATACCTAGACAAAATACAATGCTTTGTAACCCACCACTTGAACAGGATTTAGCCAAAGCAAACGAAGACTAAAGCTATTTAGAGATTCTATAGAAATAGGTAGAAGACTATTATCCTCTTCAGCAACAGGAAATGAGAAACATATCGCGACAAATTGAGGTACCTATGAATACGACCTTCACGCACATTTTACACTGTAAGTCAGAACACAATTTGCCGACTTTACGGCTCATTCGTAGTGTACGGCCACATTTTACACAAATATTACACTGAAGCTCTGAACTCAGACCCTAGCTCGCACATGCATTGGCATGTTAGGCCACAGAGAGCTACTCCAAATGGTTACCCTTTGCTCTCCATTTCCTCTACGACTCATAACGAGTATAATACGAATTTGATTAATAAAACCTTCAATTACTATCGATATTGGATATATTTGACAATAGGTTTAATCAAATTATTGTATTTTTACAAACTCCATTTCCTTATTGGATTAATACTGCGTGCTTTACTAACCATGATATTATGAGCTGCATCACTGATAATTGTGTTCGAAGCAAAATTATTATTTGCCGATGACACAGTACAATTTTTTTCCTTCAAAATTTCTATTTTTACACGAATGTTTAAAGAACTTCATTTCTTGCAAAATGCAAGGCTTTATCACATAACTCGTTGGCTGAAATGTCTCCAATAGACCAATTGTGTACAATAATATTGTTTTGATATTTAGTAACAAAATAATTGAATGAACGTCTAATATTTAAGTCCTTAATTTTAAATGTTTTACATGCAGTTGTGAGTGTCCAAAACTGTAGCGCAACTTTTGGGACACCCTATAAAATGTTTCCTTGAGGTTTCATTGTTAAAGCATTATCGTTTATCCACAAAATCGGATACGTACCTTTAACTTTGCGCTCGGACGAATGACCTAAAGCAAAAAATATAGGCTTATATCTTAAGGCAATAATAGATGGTTTGCATAAAGAAACATTGTTCCCCTTTTTATTTAGAGCCAAACAATGATGTAAAACGAAGAAAATTGTAATTTCATTCCCGCGCTTAGGCCAAAAAAATAAAGGTTTGTCTCAAAGCTCACGAGTGTTTTTCTTCTTCTTCATCTTCATCTTCATCTTCATCTTCATCTTCATCTTCATCTTCATCTTCATCTTCATCTTCTTCTTCTTCTTCTTCTTCTTCTTCTTTTACTGCCAGATATGCCCCCTTTTAATTTTGAGCCAAACAACTGAGGTAAAGCAAAGGAAATTGGAATTTATTATCAGTGCCGTTATCGCAAATTGATGATGTGTGTGCGACCGTCCCACGCGCCTGTGTTACAAACATCGCGTACGCGTTCGACTAATATTTCCATCGTAATAATAAACCGTCTTGTTCAGACGGTTTATTTGAAATCTCGGATTTTGACAGGGTATCTTAGTTAACTAAAGTACATTACAAATGTTACAATATGGCTTTAATGCTCACTGGGCACATAAAGCAATATAACAAACGGTTAATTGCTCTATGCTCTCCATTTCCTTTACGACTCGTGGAATACAAGTATACCGATAATGCGAATTGGATTAATAGTGTATTTTTAAAAAGAACCTTAAATTAGTATCGATATTATATATTTGAAAATAAGTTTAATTAAATAATTGTATATTTACAAACTCCATTTCATTATTAAATTAATATTGCTTGCCTTACCGTGGATATGAGCTGCGTCTCTGAAAAACTGTTCGTATCAATGTTGTAACATTTGCTGAGGACGCCTTACATATTTTTTCAGCCTTCAAAATTTTGGATTTTTACACTAATGTACTTAACATATTCTACAATATGTTAAGTACATTTCTTGTCAAATTCAAGGCTTAATCACGGAACTCACTGACTGAAATGTCTCAAATAATTTTGGTTAAATATTTCGTAACAAAATAATCATACTAATGTTAATTATTATTTCAAACCCGAGACTCCTTGCATGCCAAGCAGTAGGTCGGCGACACTGAGCCACTGGTCTTTCGCTGGCAAAGATCTTCAATGTTTTAATCATTGGCTCATTGATAATCACGCATTTGGCTTGAATAGGAGCTAAGTGCAACTTTCAAAATCCGACTTGAAGCCACTCAAGCGTCCATAACTCGACCAAATGATATCGTAGAGCAGCAGAAGAGGTATCAAAATGCACAACAAATTTACTATGGCAGTAAAATGTCATGATCAATCGTGTCAAAGGCTTTTGATAAATCCATGAAAATATCAAATGTATTCATGCATTTATCAATCGCTTCACCGATATCATTAACAAAAATCCATCACAGCCATGTATTAAAGTTGAGTGATTTGCTGGGAACCATATTGTTTCTTTAAAAGTATATTGTTTTTACCCAATAAGTCATATGATCGATTGCACACAATACGTTCAAGTATTTTTGAAAGAAATGGTAAGTCAGATACCCAATCTACATCACTCAGCTCTCTCTCTTTTTCCCTGATAGAAAGAAGGGACTAGCTGTATTAAAGTTGAAATCCATACACCATGTATTGATCTGTAAACTGTCGTACTTCAATGTCATTTCTGTTCATGAATGTTAGTCATATACACATTAAGATTGGTAGTTACGAACATCGGCAAATGATCACTTAAGTTTTTCATCACAATACAGAAGATTGCAGTGCTTTAGAATGTGTAAAAATATTATCTATAAGAGTAGTTATGTAGCGTGCCGCTCCGCTTGTATGAAAGTATGAAACCAGCATAATCCACACCATTTTCTTTTTGTCCTCTTTTAACAGTTTTTTGCGTCTTACGTAAAATGACAAAATCGTTAAAGGTTTGTGTAACGGGGCCCGCTGGACGGTTTTGTATTATTGTATTAGAGATTATTATATAATATGAAGCTTTTAGCTATACCTCAAGTTTTCAATACTGCACAGTAATACTGTGCAAGATATTTTAATACTGAACGGGCGCAAACATTTGCGTTGGCGCTCGCAATTCGTAGCGCGTTACGCTGCATACATATGCGCGCGGAGAGACCAAAGTAGGCGTAATTGATTGAGTTACGCAGTTTGTTGTTTAGTACCGCCGGCAAACATTATGAAAATGATAACTGGTTTCCACAATGGCTCCGGTATGTTTATTTTGATACTTTGGCAAAATGGTATTCAAAAAGCATCGAAAAAGCTTCATATTATATAACAATAATAATATTGGATGGCTTTTTCATGTGATACGAGAATATACCGCACTCGCCATGAAAATACCAAACTCGTCCTTCGGACTAACACAGGTGCATCTCATCGGACCAATAGGCCTATTTTAAAGACATGATTAACATAAATATCATCAGTTATGGCAAGGCCTATATAACCCGTTTGCGTTCACATTTCTCCCGATTAAATTGACGGCCTACATCCAGACACTACTAGACTTTCGGGGTATTTTGGGGTCCTCCAATGTGGTAGCTAAGCAGGACAGGGCTTGGAAGACGCGAACGATGGGTTTTCAGATCATGGGTTCCGAAGTAAGCGTCACGGCTACAAAACAGAATTGGTAGTTGTGTCTTAATCATTGAGCCCGGGTCATTGAGAGACGTATATGGTAGTAGTTTGAAAGGTCAGGACAAGTATTATGGGTAACGGGTGTTGGGTAATTAGAGATAGGCCTATCACGAGAACCGCCCAACCCGAGAACCGCGAAATCTAGTTTAATATATTATCTAAAGCAAAACGTGGTTTTTCTTGATACAGCTTTAAGCTTCCATCTGTCACTAAGGGAACCAGGTGAAGTGCATTATGATACAGGTATGAAATCAGTTGAAAAGATAATAAGCAGCCTGGATGTGACTTTAGACTTGGGCAATCAATAATTAAATGTATACTGCCGGTTACAAGTTTTATGCTAGGGGAACGAACTGATTGATGGAATGAGTTTTGACTCTAAGAATTGTTTTAAAGGGGTACTACACCCGTGTGGTAAATTCGTGACTATTTTTGCATACTTCTCAAAAACTAATAACACACTGGTAACAAAAGTTATGTATATTATTGGGGCAAGGAATCCAATTACTACACTGAAATTTCAGTGACTCAAGACAAGCGGTTCAGTAATGATAGGAAATGAGGTACATTCTAGCGGTACCTCTTTTCTTATCATAAATAACGTACCGCTTGTCTTGGGTCACTGAAATTCCAGTGTAGTAATTGGATTCCTTGCCCCTATAATATACATAACTTTTGTTACCACTGTGTTATTATTTTTTGAAAAAAATGTAAAATTAAGCACAAATTTATCGAGGGGTGTAGTACCCCCTTAAAGTCATTGTATGTGACATGTTTAGATATTCAGACATAGCAGCATACCAATTAAAGACCGAGATAAAAAGTATTTATCGCGTCTGACGTCATCTGTCAATCAAATTCGAGCACGGTTTGTTTACAAGTGTCGTGATGATGACTTGCTGAACGCGGATTTATAACCGGGCGCCTTTTTGTTAATTTTGTACCTTTCGACATGCAAACCATCTCAAAAGTTAGGTCTTCATAGTAGGAAACTTTCTTAACCGAAGGCACCATGTCCACAATGCCTAGAAAAACTGCTTTTTGCCTTGTAAAAGTACGGAATTTTTCGCCATTTGCTGCTATTCCTTTTCTCCGATCAGCACCAGATAGATCGGTCTTCCTTTACGCGCTGATTAACCTGTGTTAACCAATCAAGGATCGTAATTGACAGTGACATCAGACGCGATAAATTCTTTTTATCTCTGTCTTTAATTATAGCGTGAATTTGTTAGATGGAATAACTGATGATATAAGATAAGAACACCTGATAAGCTAATTGATTGTGTCAGTGATACATGCCCGGGTACACATGATGGCAGACATATGTGGCTGGCACCTATACATTTCCCAGCCTCTTGCCATGCTACGGAAGGTGCCGGATTATTATATACATAGGTATATATCAAGAGAAGCATGTTCTGTCAATCAAGCTTCAGTTTTGTTTTTAAGCTAAAATGATCATAAATAAATAAATCATATCTAAAAGAATACACTCAAATAAACTCAAATAAGACAAAGACAACTATTCTTGGATGTTTTATATTTACCGTTTATTTATAGCTCGTATATCATAAAGTTTAATAACTAAGTTTAACCAAATATACTGGGTAATGATATAAAGACTGTACACTACACTACAACTACATATAAATCATATAAATGATTATATAATAATATCCAATGACCAAACCATGTTTTTGATATTTGTAAGTGGCACAAAAGGAAATTGATTTTTAAAGGGCAGGTCTATAGCAAAAACAAGTTCATCTCTATTTGAAGAGAATAATTATTACATTTCAAGTTGACACTTGTTGCATTTTTTTTGTGCGTATTTCTCCTGAAAAGGGAGAAATTGTGTGGGTAAAGTTCAGCCTCGTACGTGTTCTTCCCCCGTTTGAAGCGTCCGTGTTCTCCCCCGTTTGACTGATGCCGTAGGTAAATGAAGCGGACACTTTATCGTGCTCTCATCATACAATCACAATCACTTTGACAAGTTTTACATTAGCAACAATGAGTTGTACTATCACTTACCATAACAATGCTGCATAACAATATGCACGCTATTGTTCTCTTTCGGGAACAAAGCCCACACAGTAATTGTTAGTATGCGTTTGCTTTATAATATTTCATCCAACTGAAACTATAAATCAGATACATGAGTTTGTGGACTAACACGGTTTATATGCTAGTCTCAGATAAAATTCTAAGCTCAAATTATGTATTTAATTTCTAGGCCTAATATTTCTCATGATATTGATATACATATGAATTGTAATATCACAATTGTCTAATATATAAAAAAAGAAGCGGCTGATTTTATCCATATGTTTAAAAACCATGAAATTTGTAATACTTAATTTGGATTTTTTTCTGTGAACAGCAATAGTATACGTTCTGTCCATTGAGAGCGTTTATAGTTCCTTTTCTCACAGCGGGCACATCTCATTTCATGACGTCACCGGTTTTCTAGGCCAAATCTGTCTCGTTCGAAGGAACTCACCGCTTAAGTTGGTTTTTGCGGAATATCAATTTTAAACGTCTTATTTTCTCAAAAAAGGAGTCATTTTCATTGTCCTCATAATATTAGCTTGCCAATGATATGATGTTGTTTTCGCTATAGAACAATAGTGGTTTCAATATTGTTGAAGTGTAATTGCTTTGTATCATGTATGGGTACAACAGAGACCATCTGTGGGTTGGTTTTTCTGAAAAAGGAAATGTAATGTATACTGATTTTGATACTTATTTTAATAGTAATAAATTTCGAGTAATATACATTATTCAAAATAATAATAGTAACCAGTTATTGAAATATTCATAATCTGAGTACATAGTGAAATCACTATTATAAATAGGTGTCATGGTCTTGATGTGTGTTACACACGCTTTTTGCATCACTTCTACATTCGTAGTTTTTATGTCATTTTGCTACTTGTAGATCATTAGTAGTATGGTCGTTGGACATTTTGACCCGGACAAAAATTGGTAAAATGCTGATTTTTGCACCAGACAAGCAAAATATGTCATAGAACATCATATCCAAAATCCCAAGAAATCCTCTTTGGGGAATTCGTTTTATC
This sequence comes from Amphiura filiformis, assembly GCF_039555335.1. Lineage (NCBI taxonomy): Eukaryota > Metazoa > Echinodermata > Ophiuroidea > Amphilepidida > Amphiuridae > Amphiura > Amphiura filiformis. Next base: position 110,144 of record NW_027305514.1, on the reverse strand, counting down.
CAAGATGACCTCGCACAATCGCACACGCTGGCATACATCGCACAGTGTACGCAAAAAAATCGTCACGCTATTGAAAGCTGCGTTCATCCAATTGGAATTCCCACTATAGTATTATGGATTATGTCAAGAAAAAGATATTTATATTTGTTAACATTAACTATTTTCAAAAATCTACATGTAACCTTTTTTGGGACACCCGGTATGTCAGGAAGGTGTTCTGGTCATTTTAAGCTGAAGTACAATGGCATAAACCCCATTTACTATATTGGCCGCTGAACTGTGCTGTTCTATGAGAATTTAATGTCTATAAGACATTGATTCTTAATTGCTCTGTTGTCCTAAACACAAATTTGGCTGATTCCAATTCACCTTTTCGGTAAATCCCATAACCCTTTGCGAGTACACCTGAGAATTCGTCATTTGACGTCACGCCGACTTGCAATGCGCAGTAACTATGTTCGATAAACGATGTGCGCATCGGCGCAGATCGGCGTGACGTCAAATGACGAGGTCTCAGGTGTACTCGCAAAGGCTTATGGGACTTACCGAAAAGGTGAATTAAGTGTACGCTGGGACATGTGTAAACATTCTGCCAAAAATTGGGGTTGAAAACAATCAATCAAATTCATTTAACGATCGTACATTATGGTTTTTGAGGCATACTGCCGGGGGAATGATTCATATTTTAAACACATTTTAAGAATAGAAAAGATTTAATTAACAACTTGCGCATCCTAGGGGAAATCTGATATGGAAATGAATTTGAGAGTCGTAGACAAATGTTCGTATGATAACATTTTCAATACAACAAATTAATCGTAATTATGGTAATAAATGAAAATTTGTGAGCTTTATGATTTCTTTACTCCCTGTTCTTGATATGCGAAATGGAAATCGGGATGAGTTAGAAAAAATTGTTATTCCACATAAGAGTAACATATGAGATTGCAGCCCAAACTTATTTATTCTCAGAATGCCTTTCTTTCTTGATTCTCACGTATTTGCCTTCTGCAAGTATTCTGTCCACACCTTTTGTTAGCGGGTGGTCTTTTCCGTAAATCTGAAATGAAAATATAAAATAATGTGATCAACTGCTATGGTAAGATCTATTTGTTAATTTGATTTAAAAACATGTACATTGCCAGCAAAAAGCTGCAATGTAGTATAATATATTAAAGAGAACAGCATAATATTATGTAAAGACAAGAGTGGGCCAGAATGCTCCCAGTATAAATTATGATATAGGAATATACTCTGGCATTAACGGAAAATTACGCACCAAAGACTGACTCACATAGTAGCGACAGATATCCCGCGAAAGGCGGCGGACGTGAAAATCACAAAATTTGTGCGGCAAAGCGACGGCAAAAGGAGAAAAAGCAAGATTCGGTGACAGGTGAGAACGACCTTCAGCGACAACACGATGGCAAGTGACGAGTGGCTGCGGCAGGAAACGGAGTCTAGCGACCAAAATCGGACGTTGTCTGGATGGCGAGTGACGATGTTTCGACGGAGCCCGACATCAAGCATGGAGGTCAGACGGCTGGCAGCAGATTGACTAGGGACAAGGAACGGCGGCTGACGGTGGATTGCGACGACGATGACGTGACTAGGCGGCCGACATCAAAGCCTGTATGTGTACGGGTCGTATAGTCCACTTTGACGTTCCCACTCTTCACAACGTACTGGTCATCCATTTAAACATATTAATATCAATAATAATCAAAAATATTAATATAAATATCAATAATAATCAAAAATATTAAAATCAATATCAATAATAATCAAAAATATAATATAAATATCAATAATAATCAAAAATATTATCATCAATATCAATAATAATCAAATATATTTACATCAATATCAATAATAGTAATAATAATAATCAACATCCATATCAATAATAATAAAAATATCAATATCAATAATAGTCAAAAATAATCAATAATAATCAAAAATATAAATATTTTTGATTATTAGTGATATTTCTTTTTATATGAACTTCAAAATTGCATCGTGCCGGACGCCGGACACGCTATTGTAATCGAACTGACATCAACGTCAAAAATCACACAAAATCGTGGACCATCGTTTAAAAATCGTAACCCATTGCAGACGACCGTTGCAATGCCGCAGGTACTGGCAAACGACCCGCCATCAACAGTCAACATCCGTCACCCTCCGGACAAAATTCGCAAGCCATTGTCGCACCAAGGTCGTTGCAATTTCGTTACTTACCACAATGTATCGTCAGGGTTCGAGATGCGACGTCACTTGCCGTTGTTTTTTTTCGACTGGTCGTTGACAACGACTACCAACGAAATAGTGACGACCTCAAAACGACTAAAGACGACCTCACACGGCATGGAAATGTCAAAGAAATGAGGGATGCGGTCTCCAACGAAATCTGAACGGAATCACAACTACAGATTTGACATTTAATATGGAATATTTTTTCGCAGAATTCCAAGACTGGTCTTGTAGGGGTCTGAATAAACCGCACGGGCTAAATATTAATTGGGATAAGTCAGAAGACGGTGTAATATAAGTGTTTGACAGAAAATGTGCTTTCCATTAGGCGCTCATAATGTAGTGAATTAGCCTAAAACGGCGGATTTAAGGAGACTGACATGATTTTTGTGGGGGTAAAATTTCTGAATTTGAGCAACACAAATATTCTGATATTATCAAATTTATTGAGGTTTGAGGCGATATTTACTGAACCTTAATACCAATAAGTGTTCGTCAGAACTGAAATGCACTTGTAATCTACCAGTTTTGAAAGTGGGAGAGCTATTTTTAAACTCCTCCCATATTCAAAAAATGTGCACATTACAAGTGTATTTCAGCTGTGAATCCCAATTGCTAACGAAGTTTAAAAAATATCACCTCAAACCCCTATAAATTTGATAACAACAGAACAATGTTGCATAAAGTCCGAAATTGTACCCCCCCCCACAAAGCTCAGATTCAGCCTCCCAAAATCCGCCATTTTAAGCAAATTCGCTACATTATAAGCAGTAGCGTAGCCAGCGGGGGGGCAAGGGGGGCAGAGTGCCCCCCCTGACAAAAAATGAAAGAAAAAAGTGCCCCTTTGACAAAAAATGAAAGAGAAAATCAGGAGGGCAAAGGAAAAGAAAAGGGCAAGGAGCCCCTTTTCTAGCAAAAATTCAGGGCCAAAATAGTGTAAAATACAAAATTTTTCCACGCTACGCGCGCACATTGTAACAGTATAGCCCTTTCCAACCGGATAATGGGCGAAAATAATGTAAAATACCATTTTTTTTCGCGCTGCGCGCGCACATCATCCCAATAAGGCCTTTTCGGGAAGCTCGAAGACATATAGTCTCTATGTATTGTATGATGCAAATGCAATTTTTTTCGTCCGTGCCCCAAAAATTTATTTTGCCCCCCCCTGACCAAGAAAGCTGGCTACGCCCCTGATTATAAGCACCATAATGTAAACTTATGGAAAGCACATTTACTATCAAACAATTATTTTACAACATCTCCCGACACACCCCCATTAATATTTATCCCGTGCGGTTTATGCAGACTCCATCCAGACCAGTCTTGGAATTTTGCGAAAAAATATTCCATATTAAATGTCAAGTGTGTCATTTTTTTTGCCGCCACAAAATTTTCAACGTGCTTAAAATTTGCCGACGGTCGCGACTGATAAATTCGGCCGTCAGCGGTCGATAGCGGATTCGTCAGCGATAATTGACGGCAACACACGATGATTGGCGGGAAATTCAAAATTGCAATTCGCAGCTTAACGTCGCTTTCAATACCTCCATATTCGTCATAGTGTGAGCCAGCCTTTAAAACTTTGGATATAACGTTTTTATTTTACACAAACAGTAACATGATAAGATTACGTCGAAAGCTCACGTAAGTGAACAATTTTAGTTGTGTGTATAGGTTTAAACTCTACCAATAAGATGATGTATGTTTTGTAGCCAATTCAAAGAATTCAATGATGTGCGGGAAATCTTAGTACTGCAACGTATAGTCGCGACGCTTCCCAATTCCAGAATAGTTTTGAATACTTATATTTGAGCCGTACGTCTCTAAAAAGCTCCTGAATGTATTCCTATGACCATGTTGCCGACCAATCGATTTTTTTAAAGAATATACATTCTTGTTTTTGTTATTTCATTAATTTATAATCTATTGATGTTTGAACCATCATCATAATAAGTTACCTGTCCAGCTCAAAGCTATAAAAGCTACATACGTAACATGTTATGATTCAATCAGGCCAAAGGAGGTAATTTTGAACATGTTGTTACTAACATTATCAATTTAACGATCAAGCGTGGCAAACAACTATCCTATTGCTAAAATCCTTACATCCCTAGCATACTTGACTGACACGTCTGGGCTCCAAAAAGGACATTCACCCTTTTCAGTATGTTAACATAAACTTATGTATAGGATAATGGCCAAGGATTAGAACGTGAGTGGGTAAGAATGGCTGAGCCGCGGAGCGGCGAAGCCATTCTTACCCACTCACGTTCTAATACGCGGCCATTAACCGACTTAATACACACCTATGACGTCGCGCTATTGTTTTACCGCTCCATTATTTTTCACGAATGGAGTGTTATTGAAATAAGTTGCTCTTTACAAATTGATCAATTACTCATTGATGCCGGACAATACACTAATATAATGATCGTACTAAATTTTAGGTGCGAGTGCAAAAATAGTCCGACTCAGCTTTATGTAAAATTTCTATAGAAATACCCATCATATCACGATCCAGGTGTTTAGTTCAAATCATCCGTAACCACCTTCTTGAATTATAAAGATTTAAAATGTTTGTTACACAAATTGAATAAACGTAGATTCGTAAAATCATTAAAGTGATTAGACCATCAATAGTTCTTTATGCCCACTTCTAATGTATTAACTGTTGAAGTAGTTGCGTCATGTTGCGTTTAGGTCTCTATTTTGCATAATAAGGAAAATTGGCAAAAAGGTCATATCGTCGTCCGTATTCCATAGTGGCGTATAGTGGGGCGCCGCGAATAAACAACTTTTCAAGAAAATCGGGTTTGAAGAAATGCCAATTTAAAATCGAGTTGTGTAAATCAGACATTCATTATATTTTGTAAATGATGTGAAATTTCTGTAGTAAACTAAATAGATTTTATTGTTATATATTTTTCAAAAGAAATAAATACATACTTTTGCTGGCAAACTGACAATAAAACTATACGTCACTATGGAAAACGAACAAAACGCAATACCCTAACTTTTTTCGTATTCCATAGTGGCGTATCGACCATACGCCACTTTTTATACACATTTTATAATTATGAAATATCGGCAAAAATGAAAAACATCGTATTCCATAGTGGCGTATAGGTCCGATACGCGTACGCCACTATGACATACGATGTTTTTCATTTTGCCGATATTTCATAATTATAAAATGTGTATAAAAAGTGGCGTATGGTCGATACGCCACTATGGAATACGAAAAATGTCACTTTGTAACTATACGCCACATTTAATTAATCAATTACTAATTAATTAGCTAATTATGACTGATGAGACTTAAAAAAAATGAAAGAGAACATCATTAAAGACATATGTGCCAATTTTCAAAAAAATTACCAAAAATCACTATACGCCACTATGGAATACAGCCGACGATATAGCATGTATAGGCTCATATGAAATGGTCATTACAGTTGTCAACCTCAAGAAAACTACACCTATCGCTATACCTGAGCAATGATACTCTTCTCTGTGAATCGAGTTTACGATTTTGGAACAACCATGCAATTATGGACACTATTGTTTATCTTGGATAATTTTATGATGGAATCATTCCGAGGATATATATCGTTGATTCGCAGCAGAAGGACCAAAATCAGGTACGAAAAGGTACGAACATTTTAAATGTACTACAACACATTTTACCTAGGCCTATTATTGTCCTTGAAAAAAAAAAAAAAAACAAAACAAACTTCGCCGCCTTCGACGCGAAATAAAAGCCACCTCAACTTCCAGTCCCCTTCCGAAATCAAATGGAGCGTCCCTAACATTGTAATATTTAATTACCGTAAAATGGGGTAACTTCGGTAAGCAGGGTAACTTTGGTCGTTCAAATATATTTTTAAATGGTCATATTTCCGTACAGCAATATTGTTTTTAGTCATATTTGGTCTCAATTTGTTAAGAAATATATTTGGAAGAAGTCGCTCATGTCCAATTTCTTTGAAAGTTACGAAAATATTGGCATTTTTGACCAAAAATGAGCATTTTTTACATTTTTTTTTTTTTTTTTAAATATCGATATTTGTCAGTAAGCATGCGTCCTTGCTTAATTTTGCATGGGGATAAATGTCACAAAAACAAAACCTTGCCCATATACAGCGAAGATCAATTTTTTTCATTTTCTTTTCGTCATGGAATGTAATACTCTGACCAAAGTTGCCCCAAATGCGGGGTAACTTTGGTCAGGCTATTTTCAACCCCTAGGGCACCCTTTCAAAAGTATTCAAAAATCTTTTTCCACTTGAAGGGGTAGAAGGGAACGCTAACATCATAAAAAAGAGATAATTAGAAATATATTTGGTTTTGTTTGGAAGCAGTGCTTTAAAAACTCTGAAAAGGGCCCAAAGTTACCCGTTTTACGGTATCGGATAGGCCTACTGATCGATGTAAGTAAATATTCAAGCATGCCAAAATACCATCAGATGAAACATCAAATATACTAATGACAAATAAAATTATACAGAAAATAGACCTACTGTGGCTTTTATCATTATTAAACATGCCCGAAGAGAACGATTTGAAAATAAACAAGATTCATAGGCCTAAATACATTGATACAGAATGTGTATTATGTATGTAGCAATGTTGCCCAAAATATGACAAATTATATGTAGGGCCTAAGCCACTGAAAACGTATAAAAATATAAAGAAGGAAAAAAAATGTTATAAAAAACAGTAAGCGTAGAAAGAAAGGTCCAAATAAATAAAAGTAAAGGCCTACGAAGTAAAGCCTAAGTGAGGGTAAAACACATCTTGCATAATAAGTACAACGTACTTAGCCAACAATTTAACCTGCCCGTTTTGATCTTGACTTGCTTTTCACAGATTGCATTGTAAGGGCTCGGATAGCGACGTTTTTACGTATTTTGTTTGTGGCACCTAAGAGCAAATCAGACACATCCTTCTGATATCAAATAATTTAGATTTTTATTAAATTCGCGATACAATACACATTTTAAGGCAAATTATTAAAAATTGATATTTTTGAAATTTAACAGTCCTCAAAGTAAATTGTATAAATCTAACGATGTGCAGTAAATAGTAGGAAGTTGGGTTGAACAGCCGTCAATCATATGAAAATTGTGACCTTCATTATTAAAGATATAGATTTTTTCCTCAAAACACTAAAAAATGTAGGTCTTTTTGGAAACAAATGTTTAAGTTCTATATGAAAGGTCAAATTTTCAATTGAGTCGGCTTTTCATCCCAGCTACATAGGCCTATAGTTTAATTACATATCATTAGATTTATAAAGTTTACTTCGAGGACTGTTACATTTGGAAAAATATAAAAATATGAAATTTTAATAATTTGTATTATATCGCGAATTTCACAAAATCAAAATTATTATTATTATTAGATATAGGGACAATCCTCGTATTCAGCATGCAATTCGATATGTCTGATGTGCTCTCAGGTCCCATGACAATACTGTGCAAATGTTGCTATCCGCTTCCTCAATTTATTGTATTAATGAAATTCTTCTTGTTTTTCGTATCATTGTTTTGCATGAATGAAGTGATGATAACAATACCGCACTTTTCGCAAATACTTGCTTTTCAAAAGTGCAATTGATATTAACACTACATTCGTAAATGCCAGAACTTTTTCCCTGAAAAGTATTTGCTTTTCAGAGAAAAGAGAAAGGCATTTACGAATGGCGTGTTATTGTGATCATCGCTCCATTCGTGGAAAATAATGGAGCGGTAAAACAATAGCGCGACGTCATAGGTGTGTATTAAGTGTGCTTAAGTGTGGATGACAAATAAATATTGAATGCCTGAGGTATAATAGTTAATTCAGTGCCCGGATACAAGACTACAGGCTGTGATTCTCAGACATATGACCGTATTGTAGTGTATTGTGACTGTTTTCTCAGTGTTTAGCACGCAGGGACCTTCAGGTGCGGATCCAGGGGGTGGCGGAGGGGGCGCGCGCCCCCCGTAAAAATAGCAAAAGTAGGAAAGATGGGGCGCGCGCCCCCGTCAAAACGGGGAAAGGGGAGAGAAAAAGAAAAGGAGAAAAAGAGAAGAGAAAAGCAAGAAAAAGAGAAGAGAAAGGTTACATTGCGCGAAATTGAGTAGGCCCGTGCCTAAAAACTACACAGTCGGGTCGATCGAAGGCCTAATAGGCGTAGGTTATAGGCCTCAGTACGCCTGTGATTATTTTAGGCATTGCCGGAGTCAATGCTGACTTCAATCCATGCATGGTTTAGTCTCAAGTCTTACAATGTGTCTCAGCATGGTCAGTGGACCAGTGTAACATTTAAAATTTTGCAAATTGTGTTCGGGCCCTTTTTTGTTTAAAGCAATGATGTAAATAGCTTACTAAAAATGGTGCACCAAATAGCTTCAAGTGGGCCATCATTTTGCAAAATCCCCCCCTCAGACGCCCCTACGTATATGCGGATATGCATAAACAACTGGCCGTTTTCGCTTTTGTTTTGGACACCCGTACACTTTAGGCCTATATTGTTTGAAGTAATGACTTAATGATTAGGCCTACAGTGAATAATGGTCCACGAATGGCTTCGATTGGGCTTTCATTTTCACACATTTCCGAACTTTATCTAACTAAATTTTACACAATTATAGTGTCAAAATCGTCCACCAAATGGCTTCATTTTGCAAAATTTTCCAACTTCTAGGGGGAACATCCCCCCACAGACACCCCTGCGTATGTATAAATAAGTTGCATGTTTCTTTATACTTTGGACCCGGAACTTTATGTTTCAAGCAATTGAATTTATACAATATACTTGTCCACGAATTTTAAATGAGCCGTCATGGTCATTCCACAAATTTTCTGCTTTTCCAAACTCAAATTTTACACAATAATTGTGTCAAAATGGTCCACCAAATGCCTTCAATTAGGTCTTCATTCTGCAAAAGTTGTTCACTTCTGAGGGGCACATCCCCCTCAGACACCCCCTGCGTCAAGTAAGCAATTGAATTTATACAATAATATTCTCAATTTGTTCACGAATGGGAAATGAGCCGTCGTGGCCATTTTACCAATTTTCCGCTCTTTCAAACTCAAATTTTGCACAATAATAGTGTCAAAATGGTCCCCCAAATGGCTTCAATTAGGTCTTCATTTTGCAAAAGTTTCTCACTTCTGACGGGGGCACATCCCCCCTCAGACACCCCCCTGTGTCGCGCAAGCGCGCCGCGATGACCGCTTCGCGGCCATGGTTCGTCGCATAAACATATTTTATTCATGAAATACTACCGATGTGAAATTTTCACCTGATGTTTTGCTGAATATAACAGAAAATAAGGCCTAATATTGCACTTAAATACCAAGTTTGAAAGCCATACCTTTAGAGTATTTCATATAAATAGCAAAACAAAATAACGGGCTTAACCCTCAAAGTTCCAGGTTAAACGATGATCAGCTCGTAATATTCGAGATGTTCGGGTTTTTTTTACTGCGCACGGTTGTTTGATGGCATGTAAAATGGAGTCATTTTAAAGAAAGGTTGAACAATGATGGCGCTATTTATCTTACATCTTGTTTGCATCTTTACAAGGGGCAGACACTTGTATAATGGTATTAGAACATCAGCAAAAGACTAGCAAATGACAAGGTAATTTTCAAAAATCTTTATTATGAAATGTAAGGTAAAATTAAATTTAAAATATATGTAAATGGCGCCCTCAATTTGCACACAATTGTATAGTTTATAGAATAAAAATTACCACAAAAAGCAGAAAAAGATGAATAATTTGATATAGAAACAAAAATTTAGGTTAAGAATTGCTACAAAATATAATGTGTAATACAGTTTATTACTGTGATAGCTGTTGGTATTATTCAGGTCTAAATTTAACATTATATGTGACGTGTCATGTCAAAAGGAGACACTTTTGGGCAGGTTCGTAAATGGAGAAATAGCCAAAAATCTGCCCGGGTGTGAGTTTTTCACAATTTGAGTTTGTTGCAAATTTATGATATTAATAATGTTTAAAATATTGTCTGATAGTTTCAGACCGGAATATAACTGGCATCTTGTATTTTTTGAGACATTTTCAAGGTAATTCCTACTCTCAACATTGTCAATAATATTTTAAAGGCCGATATCTCAATTTTCAATTTTATAATACCATAACTTACGAACTCAATATCTTCGCTTAGGAATGTCTGATTTTATTGGGGTAAACGGCGTTGTGGAGCAAAATATCTCTGTATTTAAGATATGCAAAAACCTCAAAATTGATAACCTGCCCAAAAGTGTCTCCTTTTGACATGACACGTCAATTATAATGTTTTGTGAGAAAAATTAATAAATGATCACATCAAACAATGCGCGAGTCAATAAAGTCCCAACTTACGCCCGGGTAAATTCACAAAAGAGTGCGTCAGTGACGTAATACACAAAGCGTAGGTGAACATGCAGTATGTGTATACAACATTCTATAACAATCATCGATGTTATGAGTCCCACAAGTTAGCGTGGTGGTGGATGGCGCAACCACCCCCATTTCGTTAGACCAAATCGCAAATCCCGAGTCGCATATAACCATATTTTATGCATACCTTATCATGGATAGCCTTGCATTTTACAAACCAACCATAGGCTTCGTAGTATTGTTGCCTGTCCTGGTATAATAGCGCAATATTATAGTAGAGGTTGCAGGAGAGAGAAGATACTTCCCCGTAAGCTTCATTCCCAATTTCCATTGACCGTCGGAACAACTGCAACAAACCGTTAAGCACAATAAGTAGTTAAGATCTTATTTATCTGGTGTGTTGACACTGTCGCATAGCAGCTGCAAAATACAGATTAAATAAAAAATTCCCTTTAAAACCGAATGTCGTTAGCAAGGTAATTTCCAAGTAGGAATTACCACAAAGATGTATACATTGTTTTTAAGATAATGTACTCGTAAACCCAAAACAAATTTGCAAAATAATCAAATAAAAATGAACGAAAACGACATAGACATTAATTTATAATTCTGTATTATAGTCCAGGAGCAATAGTCAGGTGGTGTACTTCAAGTCCCATGGCCTTTTGCTGATGACAATGTGCCACCTATCCTAACATGTTGTTTAGGTCCCGAGTAACATATTTATATATGTTTACAAAAATCCAGATGTAGCAACAGGCGGCCATCTTGTTTTTCAAAATGTTGTCCATTTTGGCTATAAATTTCCAATATTTTTGAACTGGCCCTTCCCATTGACACAGTAGCAGTTGTTTTGCAATGAATGAAAATAATTCATATTTATTATATTAATGGTTTATTAAAACAATGCACTCGCAGCAAAAAGCTGAATTACAACATCATTTACATATCAAAAATTAGGCTTATTTATATCATTTTGTCATGTAGTAGCACTGACTAATACTGATGATTTTAAAATTCAAAATCGACGCCAAAAATTAAAAATGGAAACCAAAATCAATTTATTTCCTTCCAACATACACCCAGCAAACACAAAAACGTTTTAAAAACGTTTTAAATAAGTAATATTTTGTCTTTTGGTTTAGGAAAAAAGTTTTAATAACATTAAAATGTCGGGCTATATAAAGGTCATGATAACGTTTTAAAACGTTTTGCATGAAAACACACTACAGCAATATTTTTAAATGTTTACAAAAAAATGTTATTGTAAACTATTTTTGCAAAAAATTTTCCAAAATATTGTTTCAATACTTAAATAACATTATGTTAAAATATTTGAACCCAGCAAACACAGAAATGTTCTTAAAATCTTTTAATAACATTTAAATGTCGGGTTATACGTTATTGAAAATATCAAGTTTTCAATAATGTTTTTGGAATATTATTAAAACGTTTTAATACCCTTTATATAACCCGACATTTAAACGTTTTCTGTAATACATTTTTGTTTGCTGAGCAGTAGATTATTAAAAATGTTTTTTTAAGGTTATGAAAACGTTTTATACTCTTAATATACCCTTTATATAACCCGACATTTAAACGCTTTCTGACAACCTTTTATAACCTTTTGCGAATGATGTCGAAAACGTTTTGTGTTTGCTGGGCAGTGAGCTTACATCAAGCTGGTAAAATAAGAGATTGGACACACGACATGTTTATTAAAATAATAGCACACAAAAGTTCCATACTAAATACACCCCCCCCCCCAGGGGTTCCAGGAAAGATTGTTGAGTTTGTGGTCACATGTTCGTGTTAGAGGTCCAAAAAATATAGTAAGGGGTACTGGGGATGGCGTTATGTCTCCCAGGGTTGGGATGAGGGGTACCGAGCATAAAGGGGAACCAGATGTGGGGTAACAGGTACACAAGATGGGGTTATGGTCCCAAAGACGGATCACTGATGGGTCTCGGGGACGTAGTTAGGGGTTCCAGGAATGGAGTTAAAGGTCCCATAGTTGGTGTTAGAGTTGCAGGGATAGGGTGAGTGGTACTGAGGATGGAGTTAGGGTTACCAGGATTGGGTTAATTGTTACTAGGAACAGGATGAGGGGTTACCGGGCATTGGGTAAGGGGAACCGGATGTGGGGTTACAGGTACCAAAATGACGTAATGAAAAAAAAAATGTTTTAGGGGGAAATGTTAGCTTCGTTCGATATAAAAAAATTCTGATTGGATGAAGGGAACCCTTGATGTTTTGACAATTAAAACCCAATCACAGCTGCCTAATTTTCCACTCGATCTCACACAGCTCTTATGATGCTATGCACTCAACCGTGTAGTATAAACACAGACTGCATAGAGGCTAGATTCACTGTGTTTGGAAATATCTGTGTACTCGGGTGTATCGAGGTGGAAACTGTGCGTAGATGTATTTATAAGAGAATCGTTTTTGTAGTCAAACCTTTTCATATGCAGGGAAGCATTGGATAAGAGGAACAAGCTAGTATTACTGGCTATTGGCTGGCCCCGGCTCCGAGTACATCAAACTTAGCGGGATCATAATTATCATTATCATGAGGAGATTGATGAGGATCGACATTTAAGGTGGAAGTTACAGATCTTAAATTCAGTTAACTATATATAATTAAAAAGCCATCATACAAAGTGAATTAATATAGGTGAACATTTGAATGTGGGGGTGGGTGTGTAGAGTGGTGTGTATTTGCAGTGTAGTATGGAGTTTGTGTATGTGTTGGTATATTAATTAACATGTTACTTGCTTAAACTTATATTTTGCAATGCTCAGTGTATGTTTACATAAAATAAGTTGAATTTTGCGGCCATTTTGAATTTTGGCGGCCATTTTGAATATCAAAATAATCAATATTAGTACCTACATGTCATAAATGATATCATATGCCTAAATATGACTCTGTCATATCTTTAACTCTTCAATCAAAAACGGCATTGTTCCTGACAAATTAAAAATTGCCAAAGTAACTCCAATTTTCAAGTCAGGGGACTCCCATGACTTTTCAAATTACAGACCCATCTCAATTCTTCCAGCTATTTCTAAACTACTTGAAAAGGTTACCTATAACCGAATTTATGACTTCATTTCATTTCACAATATCCTTAGTCCCAAACAATTTGGTTTCAAACAAAAACGTTCCACCTACATGGCTATCAATGAACTCTACACCAAAATTACCAATTATCTAGATAATAGGCTCCATACAGTTGGTATTTTCCTAGACCTTAGCAAAGCCTTCGATACACTTAACCATGAAATTCTCTTAAATAAACTTGACACTTATGGTATTAGAGGCACTGCTAATAATTGGATACGCAGCTATCTTAATAACAGAAAACAATATGTTGTTTTCAATCAGATTTCCTCTCATATGACATCTGTCACATGTGGTGTACCACACGGATCGATATTGGGCCCACTTTTGTTTTTAATTTATAATAATGACCTTCCTCTTTGTTCCAACAATGCGGACTTCAACATATTTGCCGATGACACCAATATTCTTTTTTCACATAAAGATAACCATGAACTAGTAACCATTTCGTTCTGGTTTAAACTAAATAAACTTTCCTTAAATATCAAAAAAACTAATTTCATGATTTAAAAAAATAAATACAGTAATATTCATAACAAAGATATTAAAATTCTCATAGATAATCATATTTTAGACAAAGTTCACACAACTAAATTTCTAGGCATATTAATTGATGACGATGTTTCATGGAAATCTCACACTTCCAATGTTTCCAAAATGGTCTCTAAATATAATGGTATTATCCGTAAGGTTCGTCCCTATCTACGTCAGGAATCATTACATACACTTTATAACACCTTTGCTCTCCCCTACTTATCCTACTGCAACATTATCTGGGCTGACAAAAATAATTCCCATATAAATTCATTATTCCTTATACGAAAAAGAATTATTCGGACATGCACCAACTCTCTTTGGCTTGCCCATACAGACCCGCTTTTTAAACAACTCAATACTCTCAAGGTGCAAGATATTTATTTCCATCAACTCGGAACATTTATGTTCCAATACCACCACAATCTCCTCCCAAAAGATTTGTCCATTAAGGAATTTTTTAGAACTAACAAAAGTATTCACCATCACCACACTAGGCAAGCCAATGATTTCCACGTTAAAATGTCCAATACCAAATTGGCTGATAATATAATTAGTATTCAAGGAGCCCTTTATTGGAACTCACTTCCCCAGTCTTTAAAATCTTGTAGTTCAGTACCATCTTTCAAATCCAACTCTAAAAAAATCCTCATCAGCACATATGTACAACACTGATTAGCCTACACCTGCAGTTGTTGTTTTTGTTTGGTATTTTTCCCTTCTCATTTTTCAGGATCTACTTGCATAAAATTAATTCAGTATATATGTTCCACAACAAATCGGACCCGTTTGTCTGTCTGTTTGTATTGTTCCAGTCTTTAGTTATTATTATAATTATTATTATTATGTTATATTAAAAAGCTATTTGATAAATTTTGTTAGCTCGCTTGGCCTTGTATGCAGATTATCACTAATTTGCATTTCATTGTTCTTGCTATGCAGAACTATACACCATTTACCATGTTAATTTATCGTTGCATTAAATACCTTGGTGTAGATTTAATTTTCCAAAAATTGCATTAAATATATAGTTACTTGCTATGTAAGTTATAACTTAGCTCATTATATGTTGCAAGTGCACGTGCAATCATGTGCTTATGCTTTCACCCGGGCTAAATACGTTTTTGTTATTATTGTACCGTAATACTTATGCCATGCCTGAACTATTTTATATTATAATGGGATTTTACAATCCTTTTACACCTACTGTGTAGGTTTGGTTGTTATTTTCACCATCATTACTCATTGATTTATAATTGAAAGCATAGCTCTTGTGATAATAAGTTTATACCTAACCCACAAGGCATATATCTTGCTATTGTATTTATTATTATTCTAAAATTTCGTTTATCATAATTATTTAATACTAACTTTTGTAAAGGGTGCCACAACAACACGCTCTGCGTTCAGTGGCATCCTCATCATTTCACCATATTATACGATGTTTGTAAAAGCTTTTTTATCATGTTTATATTGTAATTATTTAATGGATAAATTTGATGAAATAAAACTGAACTGAACTGATAATTCTACTGTTTTGAAAAATAAGATGGCCGCCTTCTGCTAGATTTTTGTAAACGTGTATAAATATGTTACTTGGGACCTAACCAACATGTTAGGATAGATGGCACATTGTCATCAAAAAAGAACACGGGATTTAGTTGGCCACTAGACTACTAGTTTGACAATTATATCATCATCAACTCATCGTCTCTCATTCTCTTTAGTACTCTGGCATTTCCGATCTAGTTATCGAGTCAACTGTGAACTGACACCAATTATTTTTCGGAGTGTACTCCTAACGGAGTCACATTCATGAATCACAGGGAGTCCTATGAGAGAGACACATTGACTCCCATTTAATACTTAACACTGAATTCTTTAATTTTGGATGTAATTATATCCACTTTAAAAAAAAATCAAAGAACTTCATTTTATGTGGCAAATATGATTTTGAATTTCCAAATCATTATCAAAATAGATACAATGTTTTAGAACAGACTTGTTGCAGTCTAAAAAGGGTTTTTTTTATTGTTGTTAACAGTATTATAACAGAGTGGACTTGGAACAAATCTTTACTTAGCATACGGGCGTATCACACCAAATCAAATTAATTTTTATTTTCAGAAAAAAACATGGATAAAAAAAAGTAAGCATTAAAATGAGCAGAAATGTGCATAATTTTGGCTAAATTTGGATTGGTCATGCTTAATAAATAATAATAATAATAATATGAATTTCTAATGCGCACATCTCCACCAAATCAATGGCGCTCAAGGCGCGATACAGAGATATTACCTTACACTACATAATAAAAATTAATTTGCATTACAACTTAATCTACACATGCACACCAATCAATAGGTGAACAAAAATATGGTGATGCACATCAGTAAAATGCTTCTTTCATTAAATGAGTTTTAAAGAACTTTTAAACTGTGCTAAAGATGTACTTAATAAAATGTGGGTTGGCAGAGTATTCCAGAGACGTGGTGAAGCAATTGAAAAAGCCCTGTCCCCCATGCATGTTTTGAACGAGGTTCGCAGAGAAGTGATTTGTCACTGGAACGGAGCATACGAGGAGGGTTATATGGTCGAAGGAGACATTTGATGTATTCAGGCGCAAGATCATTTAGTGATTTAAAAACAATGAGCAACAATTTGCACACAATTCTGTAACCAACCGGCAGCCTATGTAACTCTCTTAAAACTGGCGTGATGTGAGATCTCTTTCTGGTTAAAGTGACCAAGCGCGCAGCAATATTCTGCATACGCTGAAGACGTGCAATCTGACCTTGAAGAAGGCCAAACAAGAGGGAGTTGCCCATATCAAGCCGGGAGGTTACAAAACTGTGAACAATTTGCTCAGTAGCATGAGGACTTAAAAGTAGGCCTACTTTCTTATTCTACCAATGTTACAGATATGAAATGAAGCTGAACGTACAATACTAGATACATGAGTATTAAGAGACATTGACGAGTCCAAAATAGCGCCTAAATTACGTGCATTCAATGAAGGAGTGGTGTCAGAATCTCCTATTGTAATATTATGTGGGACATTAACTTTTGACAGCTGTTGTCAAGAACCAATGAAAACAAATTAATTAGCGGACGTCCTAGAACTGACCGTTTAGCTGCAAACATTGCAGCGGTTCAAAGGGAACTTGCAGCTAACCCCAGAGTCAGTTGTCAACGTAACAATTTGCCGGCCGAACATACCACGAACGCAAAAAGTGCAAGCTTTCTTGTAGATAACATTTGACAAAAATTGACAAAAAATGAGGTCTGAGGTTACAATTGCTTTTGCGCATATTTGAAAGCTGCATATCATGACGAACTATCGTAGCTTGAAATTTAAATTGTTTATGTTTGATTTATTTGGTTGTGTTATATAAAATTGCTGAACAAAGTTGTGCATAATATTATACTGAGTGGTTCTCATTCTCTATCGAACTCGGTATTGCAAGTGATGCGACGCGACAGCTAGTAGGCCTTCGCCTGGACCCTTTGATTTAAAACTAGCGTCACGTTTTTGATTTAATACATTTTTGGATAGTTTTTTATACTCTTAAAAGAAGATGTTCTTTACGAATACGTGAAACCAATTTGAAGCAGACTTTTCAATTTTGAGATATGAACTTTTTTAATTGGGTAAAGTTGTTTTTGGCCCACACTGTAGTGATGGTGTACATTATAGCTGCATGGTGAGTTTATCCTCTAAATAGGAACAATTTCACGGCTTTACCAGACGCGTAATGGTGCGAGTCAATTAAACGTCATTTTGTGCGTAGGAAGTTGTAATTTTAAAGAAACTGCGATAATTTAAAATGACTGCAATGTTGCAATGAAAAGCAAATCCACCAAACATTTCATATGTAGATTTATAATACACTAGATTTCGCGGTTCTCGGGTTGGGTGGTTCTCGTGATAGGACTAACTCTAATTACCCAACACCCGTTACCCATATAGGCCTATATCAGCCCTGACCTGTTTAATTTAATATTGCACCCCGAAAATAGTCATGTTCTGCTGTAGGCCTAATAGGCCGTGTTGAAATATGTTGAAAATAGGCCTATTGATCACACCTGCAAGATTAGCCACACTGTAATGCTTTCCGATGCTCGCACTTCGCCTGTCGGTACTCCGCGCACTACGCGATAGCGCACGCGACTCGCACCGCGAGCACGCGTTAGAGAGCCGCGGGCACGCGATAGCGCGCGGACAGAGGGACTGACGGACGGACATGCCATGATTAGTATTATGATTGGTATTCATTCGCCTGTGGCATTGAGCCAATTTGTCCTTGTACTATAAACACCGATGACAACAGTTTTTGTTAAAAAAACTACTGTATTTTATCCGATGTAATTGCAGACCCCAGTCGTCCCATAAGGTACCCTATAACCCTAATCTAAAGCCAAGAATTCTCCGCGTTGCGGAAATTCCGCGAAAATCGCGGAATTCGGAGTTAAGCGGAAAACGCATTTCGGAGAAAAACATTAAGCAAAAATGACCAAGAAAAAGAAAAAAAATACAATTGAAAAGAAATAAATAAAATACTAAATGAAATTTGTGTGTCTATTGAAATTTGTGTGCCTATTGAAACCCTAACATACCCTTAAGGGTGGTCTGAACCCTGGAATTATGAAAACTTTCGGGCCTCATAACTGCTAAATTATTAGTCTAAAGAATATAAAAGTATACATTTTTAGAATGGAAATGACTTGATGAATTCATCTGTGAGGTCCAATTTGGGCCAAAATGCTCATTTTGGAGAAAATCCCAAAAACAGGTTTTTTTTGGCCCAAATTTTTCGTGCAACGTAACAAAAAATTGTTTTGCCAAAAATTGTTTTATTAATTTTTAAAAACTAGATAAAAATATCTAGGGACCGTTTTTTCATTTTTTGAATTTTGACCAACTTCACCAAAAATATTTGAAATTTGGGCGAAAATCAGGCTTTTTATGATTTTTTGAAAATTTTGCATTTTTGACCATTTTGGTGCAAATTTCTCAAAGTTGGTCAAAATTCCAAAAAAAAAAAAAAAACGGTCCCTAGATATTTTTATCTAGTTTTTAAAAATTAATAAAAAATTTTTTGGCCAAACAATTTTTTTGTTAGGTTGCACGAAAATTTGGGCCAAAAACCGTTTTTTGGGATTTTCTCCAAACATGAGCATTTTGGCCCAAATTGGACCTCACAGATGAATTCATCAAGTCATTTCCATTCTAAAAATGTATACTTTTATATTCTTTAGACTAATAATTTAGCAGTTATGAGGCCCGAAAGTTTTCATAATTCCAGGGTTCAGACCAACCTTAACAGGCACACCTAAATCAATTCCTAATCATATAGCCTAAGTGGGTGCTCCTTTTGAATAGATAATGGTTTGGACATTCAAAATCATATTTGCCACACAATGTGAATTTACTTTCTAGTTTTAAAACAAAATGGACTTAATTATTCCAAAATGAAAGTACACTGTGTTACTCTGTACATTTTATTAACCCCTTTTGATATCTGCATCAATTTGACTCCGTAGACCAGTCTCTTTGACCCTCCAAAAGAGTTATCTTCACTCTCTCAGATAGAAACTTGACATTTTCATGTACTCAAATAGCTGGAGAAACTACTTAGAGTCGAACGTACTCTTTATTGGCTGCACCAGGCCTGTCTGTAGTACTTGGGCATTTTAGAACCAGTAATCGAGTCAATTCGGCACCTTTTTTTCTGTGTGTATCCATAACATTTCATCAAATGGGTACACAAAAGTTGCCAGAAAACTTTTATATGTTAAGTTACAAAGGTTCTAATATGTTTTAATAGATTAGATAACATTTTTACACAAGACATTGCCATATAATGTTATGTGTTGACAAAAGAATTTTTAATAATATCTACAAAATGTTTAAAAACATTTAGTTTCATATACGAGGGTCATTCAAAAAGTTCTACCTCCATCATCACATCTCTGTTATCTAACGTGCCAGGATATTGAAATTACCCATGATTATACTCTACAAAATAAAAGTTACTTGATTAAAATGTGATTTTTGGTTGTTTAGAAATGTTGGTCAAAGCTAATACAGATTTGGTACGTCGGAAACGGTTAAAAACTGAAGCCAAAAGTTTAGTAAGCAACTCATTGCAGCTTCTTTAGATAATCTACATAAAAATGCTTTCAAGATGCGGTTGTCCAACTGCTTACTCAGGATAAATATTTTGTTCCTATTTGATCTCTCTGACATGCCTTGGAACTTCAAAACAAAACAAAACACATTTTAAATGAGAAGAAAACATCAAAGGTTTCAATAGA
The DNA here is from genome assembly GCF_039555335.1 of Amphiura filiformis. NCBI lineage: Eukaryota > Metazoa > Echinodermata > Ophiuroidea > Amphilepidida > Amphiuridae > Amphiura > Amphiura filiformis. The sequence goes on along the minus strand of NW_027305514.1, from coordinate 89,516 downwards.
CCACCCGATACAGACAATAGTACACATTGACCAATATGTACTACATACAAATAGTAACCATTAGGCAATGTGCAAAATTATATGTCCATATACTGCCGTGTATGCAGTACCCATTTCCCAATGTTACTAACATGTACTACAGTGTACTTACTAGCCAGCGTGGACGAGTTAGTCACCGCCCATGCCGATTGCAGCCTTGCAAACCAAATTTTGCCCAACCCTATATTGTAGTGGCCGATATTATGGGCGCATTACACCAAATCACTGCGCGAAAGGTGCAATTGTGATGAGTTTGTTTGTTTGTTTTAAATGATCTTCCCGTAGGAACTCGACAACAACCCATAATAGGAGAGGGTTACGGCCCGCACTACCCCACCCTCGGTCTACGCCAAGCTGGCCCAACTAGGCCAATTTCTACAAACTTTACGTCTTTCAGGAAATGCCATTTTGTAAGACTTGCATCTTGACAATCCATTTTGGACGGTACAATATTTGCTCTAGCCTTTTGGGTAACGAGAAAGGACTAACTGATTCCAGTCTCTAACAAGTTCCAGTTAAAAGTATATGGCTACTGGAGATGATGTCATGCGCGTATTTGGGTGGGGCTTTGGGTGCGCCAGCCTCCCGGTGTAAAAGCAGGGGGCGGCTAAAACTAAGGGGCGGTGGAAGAAGGGGTGGCAAAAAGTGGGGCGGCGAAAGAAGAAGCGGCGGCAAATAGTATTAGAAGAAGAAAGGGCGAAAAAAATTTGAAAAAGTATACAAATTTGTGACTATAGCCTACATTTATTGCTTTTAGGGCGCTAGCGCCTATAATCCTTATTTTTTTAAATTTTTTTTTCTCTCTTCACTTTTTCAAACAACCTTAAAAAATTGGGTCAACCTTTTCGAGCTGTTGACTAGGGGCGGAAAATTTTCTTCAGCCCCCCGGGATCCGGGCCCGGGATAGGAGCGGCCATGGTACGCCACTGGATGTGGCATCCTTAGGGACCATGTTCTTCGTGAGGTTGGCATGTTCTGATTTAAATGAAAGATGCTAACCTATTAATGACTAAAATAGATATGATTTTATACCAATCGATTTCACAAGAAAAGTAGGCCCTGTCCAAATTACTGCTAAGGGGTGGTGCAATAATTATGTGTACCCCCGGGGGGAGAATTCTCAAAATGGTCTGCCAAAAATCGCTTGCCCCCCCTTAGGAAGAGCCAAAAAACCTTTGCCCCCCCCTTTCGACGTGCCAAAAACCTTTGCCCCCCTTTGACGTGCCAAAAATCTTTTGCCCCCCCTTGCACATGCAAGATTTTGGGGAAACCACATTTAAAACCTTAAAGTGTCTAAACATATAATGCGAGCGCAGCGAGCAGGAAATTTTGCATATTTGAACGTGTTCGTAACGTTTTCCTACGCCTTTTAGGGCGTAATATAGAAACGGTGCCCAAAATATCTGTGCCAAAATTGCTTGCCCCCCCTTTCGACCTGCCAAAATCACTTGACCCCCTTTCGACCTGCCAAAAATGCTTGCCCCCACCCTTTTGGCCTGCCAAAAATCTTTGCCCCCTATAATTCACCCCCTGGGGGTACACATAATTATTGCACCACCCCTAACGGAACAAGTTTTAATACTAGTTTTGGCGTTGAAATAGCGGCGTCGCTTTTCAACATTTTTTTTTTAAAAACTGAATCTGTAAAGTTCCCAAAATCGAAGCTTAACCTTAATTAATACAGGGATGACGTTAAAAAGTGTAAAATATTGTCACGCCTGGTAGAAAACGCCGCTTAAAAAAAAGTTGATTTTTACGTGCTTTTCAAAGGGGAAGTTATTTGGTGGTCTGCGCCCTTATAGTACTTATTTTACCCAGAATGCAACTCGTTGGCATACTATATTCCCAGTAATGACGATACTTTTCAATATTCATGATAATGACGTCACAAATATGCCAGATTCCAAAATCTTATAGTAGGGGCTGAGCAATAATTAGCAGGCTGGGGGGGGGGGCGTAAATGTCCAAATACGGTGATTGGCCCACCCTCCTGTTCTTGGCCTGCCAAAAATCCCCATGCACATTGCAAATTTTTGTAGTTGCGGCCGCTTTGCCCCCCCCCCCCCCGGGCTGGACAAAAAAATTGTCATTATTAGGATTGCATCCAGTGGCTTAGGGCTGTGCAATAATTATGAGCCCCCAGGGAGGGGTAAAATTTCCAAATGGTTCGCCAAAAATTGCTTGCCCCCTCTCAGACCGCCAAAAATCGCTTGCTCCCCCCCCCTCACGGCCCATCAAACATTCTTTGCCCCACCCCTTGCGCATGGGATCCCAATTTACAAACCTTAAATGGTGCAGATGCATGTTGCGAGCGGAGCGAGCAGGAAAATTTGCGTATATAAGCGTGATCCGTACTGTGAATGCGGCACACCTGCATTATAAATTAAACTACCATTGGTCACATTTCAATTTTAATTTAGTAGTAGGGAAGGGATCAGACTTCACACCAAAGATAATTAGATTGGCTTCAAGAAACACAAATATCAGGTAGCCGCTGATATGGTTTTTGCAGTTAAGTGTCAGGGATCATTTTCCCCCGACTTACAAACCAATTGGAGCAACTTTGAAATTGACCTGATCTTTGACCTCAGATGACCTTTGTGGTTTTATACTCCCCAAGTTATGAGATTGTTTTCCTAAATTACAGTTCCATCGCAGCATCTTTAAAACTGAATGGCGAGCAGTCCAAATTTTGAGCCATACATCATCATCCCCCACTTTTCTAAAAAAAAGTTGAGATTTTTATAGCACTGGAAACCTCTGGAAACCTCTGGCTACATAATGTTTATGTACAAAATATTTCTTGCAGATTAATTCGTTTAGCAAAGATATCGTGAAATTTGAATGTTTGTCATCGGCCTGGTCATTGGCCCTCAGACTGTGGTGGAACTCACTTCCCGGCACCATCCTAGTCTCACCGTCTGTTGAGACTTTCAGGGAGCTGTGGCGGCATCAATCTAGTCTGCAGCTATTGGTTTTTTACTCGCACACTGTACTTGTATTAATACACACACTCACTCTTGCACCACTCATGGACAAAGTCCTCGGCTATACATCCACATGTGGAACCTACTGAGTACAGAAGTAGAAGTGTAGGAACCCATGGATTCGACCACTGTTGATTTGACCCATGTAACATTGTCTATGGAGTATGGAGCAGTACACATAATCATGCAAAAAAATAACTCACAAACACAAAATCGGAATCAACTTAAATTTTGGGAATAAGCTTTTTTCGCGGATATCTACTGAAAAATGTCATGTATTAAAAAGAAGATGATAGGATCACGAAATACTACCCTCGTTTAGTTGCCGAGCAGGCGTTGACGAGTATTTTCGTAGAAGTAGAAGTAGAAGTACCGGTACTCCTTTAATTTGATCTCGTGTGCTAGCTTTTAATGTTTGAATGTTTCCATGTTCTAGTGTATCATGCGTATTCTGTCGGTCGGACATCCGGGCATGAACCGGCTGACAATAGCACTGCACTGGAGTGAAAACAACATTCGCTGAACTCTGCTCTGTCACTTTGACTTTGCCCTGGCCTGTACACTATTGACATGATTGAGTATTCACTCGGTCGGACATCCGGGAACATTGTCCCCTTCGTCCCCTTTGCACAAGCGTGTGCATAGCAACCAGCTTGAGAAAGGGGAACTGCACATGCGCACACTGGTTTTACAAGGCTATTTCCCCTTTGTGACGTCAGCCCGACCAAGAGAATTGTGCCAGGTTCGACTCTCTGCAAATAAAAATTTGCGATAAGTTGTTTTCACTCCAATGCATAAATGGATGTGACGTGGCCCCGACTAGACGTTCGCTTTTCGTATCTCTTTCCTTGTTGGAAAGGTATTTAACGTTGACGAGATAGGAACATGTACCGAACATCCGGGACCTACAATGTACTCTGCCCTGTTTGGCTGAGTAACAGTACATGAACATGGTCTTTCATGTCTTTTGTGCCTATGTAAATTAGTCATTGTGTAAAGCTGTGTTTATAGTTTATACCCATACATGTAGGTTACGCATCATCACACTGTCTGAATCATTGTCGTTAACTGCACAAGTTATGTGTGCAGTTCTAGAGAACGTTGACCAAACAGCGATTCATGCGCATGCTCAGCAGGCAAATACGACGGCGATTTAGTACACTGATCATGTGTGCGATTCAGATTTCTGCAAAAGCGATTGAGTATAAATGCATCTTTAGAAATGACTGGTGATTGTGTGTTCTGAAGTGGGTTTTATGGGGTTTTATCATGTTAATTAGTGACCTGACACACATTTGTACTATTTCGGCTCGATCAAGCATTGATTTTTTGTACTGGATCGTTCAAGCATCTCCAACAAATTTTTCAATGTAAGTGCCTCTGGCCCTAGTGGAAGTAAAAGCGGATACTATGGCCAGAGTTCTAAAACTAGCCCCGACCGAGAGAATTGGGTATTAAAAACCCTATTCCTACAAATGCAGTACGTACACAAGTACGCAGAATTCGGCACCCTCAATCATTCCCGAGGCTACGCATTCACATCATTGTGTGGTTGTGCCTGATCAAAACCGCGCAAAATGACAATTATAATTATACCTTAGGTATATCCACGACAAACGTAAGGAAAATGGATAAATTACATAGAAAAGCTGCTACTACGTACCTCTCCGCACAGGGTCCTACCCGATTTCGTGTTCGATCGTCAGTGCATGGAGATCGCCATCTTGGTTATCACTGGTAAAACTGGCTGGTTCCCGAAACATTTCCACATCATATTTTAACGGAACTCTATGCTGACGAGAATTGTACGGTAGTAGCATTAAAGAATGCTACTATCCATATGCCAGTATATAGACATTATAATTTCGCACATTGCCTAATGCTTACTATTTTTTTCCAGTACATATTGGCTAATGCGTACTGTTTAAAGAATCGCCTGAATAGACACACAAATGTTAGAGAAATTTGCCAAAATTCAATTAGACCATTTTTAAGGGTAATTCGTAATTACGTCCTTATTTTAAGCAATTATGGATACATCTTGACGTGGAAATAAGATGAAAAATTTGTTAATAATCTTGTATATACATACAAAATACAAAAAATAAATCCGCTATCACAGACCATGTAGCGGCCGGGCAATCATGTGATCAACTGGGATGACGCGAGCATATAGGACAGAGAGCAAAACAGAAATAGAGGACACATAAAAGAAGCGAGTTGGATTCGGAAAAGGGGGGCCAACACACTCAACCGGGATAAAGTATCTCACTTTCTGCCGCACATCTATGACCAGCTCCTAAAACCCAAAACAGCGCCACCAACGTCAAGCTCCTACAGGAAGCAGACGAGGAGGAGTGGGAAAATTGGTCAGTCGGTTTGTGAAAGTGCTACGATGTAGCACGAAATGTCATTGTTAGTTATGTTTAACATCATTTTACCAAATAATCAATTGGATTTGTTTACATGAAATTTTACAAATGATTTCAAAGAATACTTTTTTTATTCCAAATGATAATGTTATTAATTAGTCAACTTTTACGCAACTTGTACAAAACATTCCGACGCATAGATTTCACGTTTTATGCAATGTTATCATCGTTTTAATGTCTACATTATATTACTTGTTGGATGTAAACATTCGGGCTATTTATATACGTAAAATGAGCATTCCATCTTTACCAAATTTGTTATTCGACACAACGCGGGTGGGGTGTGTTCTGGGTATGTGTGCGTAAGAAAATGGCGACTTGTTTGAGTAATAAAACAAAATATGAAAGTGACAAATTATGGTATTTTCCAACATTTTATTTATAACTTAATAACCAATTGCCCTTAGAAAATGTCAATGGAATTGTTCATATAACAGCTTATGACATGCCAACAGTGATTTTCTCTCTAATTTTGAGTTTATTATGCACAGCGGTTCTACCTGTTGCTTAATTTATTTAATACCAGAATAGGTCTATATAAAGAGTGTTTCCTATCCTGGACTAGGATGATCAATGGCAGCAAAGGGACTTCCGTCCTGAAACTGCAGCTTATCACTGTTGCGACAAAACACGTAAAGTCCTTGGCTTAATTGTGAAAATGAATCTTATTATTATTATTATTATTATTAGTTTTTTCAAGCATCTGTATCTTAAATTATTTGTGCCATATTCATATCGTGTTGCATATCAATGGACAGCTACAATACTCCCCTTTACAATGATACCCCATTTGAAACAATAACATTTTTCACGGCTGAGTACATGCATTGTGAATGTAGTGGGGTCTCAAAAAGAATATGCCAAATTGACCATTATTCCGTGCTCAAACAACGCTAGCCACTAACCTCAATAGCGGGTGGAAAACCACAGACAGCCACAATAGTCAGGCACCTTCTTCTGGTGCTGCTCACCGCGACCTGGTTACACGTTACTATGGGATGGCATTCAGTCCGGTCCGACTGCCTGATCAGGAAGTACTGCCGAATCAGGCAGCATGTTGCCGAGTTAGGCAACACAGGCTTTGGTAACCCTTCCGAATTCGACAGACTAAGGACTAAATTGTTCATGGTGATTTTAAAAAAGATCGGGGGAAATTTTACTTTGACACACATGAGCTACATGTAAGTTGACAATTTTTCACCGGGCGAAAAAAATTCCACCGGGAGAAAAATAATTTAAATAAAAAACAATTTCTAACGGTTTTTTTAAAATTTGATTTATTAAATATGCAAATTAACTTTATTTTAACTAAAATTGATGACAAATTACTACTAATTGTACATTCATTGATAATTTTATATATTTTACCTACTTCTTTACTCTAAACCAAGAAATAACGGTATATCAAAAGATGCTCTATTTGAAATAGAGCATTGCATTGTGGGATATCATACAGCCTGACTCTGCAACATACTGCCTGATTCGGCAGTACTTCCTGATCAGGCAGTCGGACCGGACTTTTCAATGTGGTTTTATATGGGCTTTTCTGGCACGCACAGCGCGATCAAGCTGGTCCCACAAGTGTTCAATCGGGTTGAGGTCTGGCCCCGGGTCTGGCCTGATGGCAGGCCATTTTGCCCCTACTTCCATAGTCTGTACGTAGTCGTTGACTACCGTGGGTATGTGGGGCGATGGTGTCATCTTGGAGTATTGCATTAGGTCCCAGATTGTGAAGTTATGGGATTGCAGCTTGCTGCACAGAATAATGGTCAATTTGGCAAATTCTTTTTGAGACCCACTACATTCACAAGGCGTGTACTCTGCCGTGAAAAATGTTATTGTTTCAAATGGGGTGTCATTGTAAAGGCGAGCATTGTAGCTGTCCATTGATATGCAACACGATATGAATATGACACAAATAATTTAAGATATAGATGCTTGAAAAAACTTTCCAAACTTTTGTTGAGGAGTTTATATGGATATTTAATATTTTATCTTGTTCATTGTAAATCTGTAACGTTATTGTGTATTTCATTTTCATATACTTTTGTTTTAGGGACTTTTTGCTTGCTGGCCTGGGGTTTCCTTTTGCACCAGCACCACGTGTTGGTTTTGGTGTATTTTGTGCAATAAAATAAATAAATAAACTAAAACTAAACTATGCTAAATTTCATGATCTGACATGTGACAAATTTGTAAGGAGACCTTCACATCATTCTTACCGTTTAAAAAAAGTTTGATCACAAAGCTGTGTCGTTTGATTAATACAGTGGGCGCTCCCACACCAAAGTGGTGTCGTATACACCCGCACTAAGGTATCAACAGAGCATTTAGGTATCTATTTATCAGTATAGTACTCATGGCAAATCCTTTGCCATTTTATGTTTGCGTAATTCGAGTGGAAGGGTGATTAATAGTTACGTAGTTGGCGAATTCGATAAGGCGCTAGAGTTATAATCACAGAGGATGGATATCTTGTCTTTGTCTTTGTTCCCCACACCAAGTTGGTATACCTGGCTCGAATCTTTCTATCAAACTAGCGGTTTTGGGTAGGTTTTTTTAGCTTTCTGTATTCTTAAAAATGTTCATTCATGTTACGCAAACTTTTTATCATTTTACAGGCCTATCGAAGTGCAAAGAATAATTACATGATCACATTATTAATGTAGACCTCTAGCCTCTGGAAGCAGAAATCGTTAAGTCATCCTAACAGTAACTGTTATTTCCATCAATGGTGACAAGTTTTAAACTGCAATACAGTGTGTGTAATTCTTTCTACTCTATTATGCAGTGATGATTCTTCCAGCAAGGAAAGATTGATCTTGGTGGGGGTGGGCATTTGTAGTTTACATACTCAGCAACTTTCACTGGTGCTCGTACCATCCTTGACAATTATTATCGGGACACTTATGGTTAGGCCATGTAGAGTGCTTGCTCAAAGGTTGATATCCGATACCAATAGAAGTTCAAAGTTAAGGTGGAAGGTTCGACACCAATTAAAAACAAATAGGTTTAGCTGACAAGTAACATGACCAAAGGTAAACTTATAATATTACCATGCCGTAACAAAGCTGTAATATATTGCAAACATCATATTGCAACATTCACCATGGTCACGTGTCAAGAGGACTACATACTTCCAGGCTATTAGCGAATGTGATGTCCTGGTCACATTTGGGCTGTTATCGGGCTGTGTACGCCCCTTTTGCAGCATCTTTGTCATCCAGTGACCCATATTTATTTTTCAAACCAATCCTCTTCTACTTGCAACTGTCACCCAAAGACCCAAACTTTTATAACTTGAATGATAACTTGCAGTGCTACTTTTGTAGCTTGTGATTAAATAACAAAAGCAATTTGAAGCCATTTTGAACACTTAATTCAATACTCATTAAATTCTTACCCAATGAACCCATAATTTAGTCAATATCTCACCTAAATGCCCCTTCTTTGCCTTTAGAAATGTCAGTCTTATTCATGGATCGATTTTGAAGTGCCCCATCCCACCGGGTAAAAGAACAACTTTAAAATTTAGGTATCACAGTTATTTGTATTGTACAAACAGAAGAAACAGGTCCAGTAAGAGCAGCAGGAATGTTGGCAAACAAATAGTTTACAATAACATTTCACCATTTGTTGTGATTTTTCACATAAAACGTGTTAAAACGTTGTCCACTCATGACCTTTATATTAAATGTTATTAAAACGTTTTGACCAAACCAAAACACAATCATAACAGGTTTATAACATCATAAACGATTTTATCATAAACGATGTTTTCTTATTTACAGGGTATATGTTAGGGTTATGGTAATGTTTATGGTTAGGGTAAGGGTAAGGATTTATTACGACTATATTTATTATTGGGTTTTCGGACTAATGACCCTTCTGACTATCGCCCAGTATACCCGTCTGTCTGACTGGCCTTCCGGAACTGAAACTATTCTTCTGCATTGTATACCTATGTAAGAATCTAGACGGTGTGTGTTCATAGCGCCGATTCATCGCTATCAACTTTTAAAAAAGTAGAATGAACTTATACTCTACCAGAGATATGTTTATGGGTCTGATTTGCACCTTCAGTACAATTCAAAACTTAAACTGTACTTTGATTGAGATGCTTACCTGCTCCTTTTCTTCAGATCCCGGGTCTTCCAGAGTTGCTTCAACCGTAAGGCTCTTTGCAGCGTTACCTTTAGCATCCAGCTGTAAACCAAATATCAAAACGTAATGCAGCTTAAGTTAAGATTGTGACCTATTATGAAACAATGCAAGGAACATAACGATGCTGCACGTTTGTGACTCCGTGTACGTGTATAGAACTGCCAAGATGCCATTTTGTCATTATAATGATATACTGCTATTGTAACACTAAACTTTTACCTGAGTTCCTACTGAAACGCATAACACATGGTCTATAATAGCATATCTACAATGTGGGACAAAATAGATTGTGCACCTTGTAATATAATAGCCATATTTTCGTTATCATGGAATAACGCTTTTTTTAGTGTCAAGTCTAAACATTACCCTAACCACCCCAATACATCCCCCTCCCCCCCTGCACAACCAATCAATTTTGGTATTACATAATTACATATTACATAAACAGAATTTCCGGATTCAACATTGATCGGGGGAACGGTTGCTCATTTGCAATACCGTAATAATTTCATTCCAACCCTTTTGTCCTGGGTTGTATTAAGTAGCGTAGCCAGCGGTGGGGGGGCAGAGTGCCCCCTGACAAAAAAATGAAAGAAAAAGTGCCCTCTGACAAAAAATGAAAGAGAAAATCAGGAGCAGGAGGGCAAAGGAGAAGAAAAAGGGCAAGGCGCCCCTTTTCTAGCAAAATTCAGGGCCAAAATAGTGTAAAATACAAAATTTTTCCGCGCTACGCGCGCACATTGTAACAATAAAGCCCTTTTTTAGCCGGATAATGGGCGAAAATAGTGTAAAATACCATTTTGTTCGCGCTACGCGCGGACATCATCCCAATAAGGCCCTTTTCGGGAAGCTCGAAGACATACAGTCTCTATGTATTGTATGATGCAACTGCAATTTATTTCGTCTGTGCCCCCAAAAAATTATTTTGCCCCTCCCCCCCCCCTCACCAAGAAAGCTGGCTACGCCCCTGGTTGTATTTAAACCCTATAGTTTCCTGAAAAAGCCACTGTACAGGTATCAAACGTTTAGCGAAATCTCCCAGTAAGAAATTGAATCATCTTACAGCGGCGAGCCGCTATCAGATCCAGGGCCTAAAAATTTTAAACCAGAACTGGTCATGTCCAAAATTGATGTTTTGAGTTTAAACATTTGATTTTCTGAAAAAATAAAATTAAAAAAGCAATAATTCACTAATGTTCTCCTTAATATGATTTTTGTAATCCTCTGCCACAGCGACATTGTAGGCCTACAAGTTTATCAGATCTTGCTTGATCTGGAAACATGTTATTCCACATTAGGCTATGATACTTTAATTCTATTAATATATTCGTTATTTCTTGCTTTTAAAACACTGATATAGCCAGAATGAAGTCAAGTGACTCTCGACGTGGAGTAAACTAGCACTGACTCTCAAAAGGAGTCGCCTGACTGTCACAAGAGAGCAAGTTGACTCTACCCGTGAAGCCTACCTGGAGTCGGACTGACGACCCTGTAATGGAGCCGGGGTGACTCTATAAATAGGATCTGTGTTACTCTAGAAACAGAATCCAGCCACTGCGTGACTCTATTATCTAAAATGACTCCATATTGGGAGTCAAATGACTACATCAACGGTGACTCTTTAGCGGAGTCAACAATATTTATGACTCTTCAAGGGGGAGTCAGATGACTCCCAATATAGAGCTATTTTAGACATAGAGTCGCATAGTGGCTCTGCTCTGCTTTTAGAGTCAGCTTGACTCCAGTTTGGCTTTTAGTGAACTTTAAAGAAAGTATAAATCTTTTATCCATGGATATACCCTTAGTGATATTTTGAATTAAATTGAAATAGGCTCATTTGTATATCTAAAACCAAACAAGTTGAAAACCGTTAAAATGTGTTTTCTTTAAATAACTTTCCTCCAGATGAATGTGTTTTACTCACCTTGGTCTGGGGCGGACATTTTAAAAATGAATTTAGGAGAGCAGCAACGACATCACTTGCATTACATTCCAGATGTTAAATCTACATCATATGCCAAATTTGAGGAAATTCGCACGAGTCCGTTTTATTTTAGGGCCATTTGTCTATAACTGGTCTTTACATGTAGCCCTATGGAGAGAGTGCCCGTTGAGGGCGCTATAACCCCTATTTTAGGAACAAAAATGTGATTTTAAAAAAACGGACTTGTGCGAATTTTCTAAAATTTTCAGAGTATGTAGTATGAACATGTATAAATATAATCAAGTAGTTGCCCTACCTGCTCTCCTCCAAAAAAATAAAAAGTCCTATACCTCAATGATAATGAAACCTAGGTGCGCTGATGACACATTTTCAAACAGATGTATTAAAGTATGCAATAGGAGAATATTACAAGATCAATTATTTTAAAAGCCACCATGTCCAATTTACTATAGGGCTAGGCCTAATCTGCCAAATCAGTTGGCATGGACTGTTCATGATAAAATGGTGGACGAAATCTAATAACTTTGAAGTGCGCATAGTGTGTTTCTCGACAAACGACACAGTTTAGAAAACAAAAATAAAAGAACCCATTACTTAGACGCCTAAGGCACATCATTAATTAGCCTGATTCCCAACACATTGCTTCTGAATTACCTTTATCTCATTTGATCATGTACATCCAAAGTTACAGTCATTTATATGAAATCTAGCAGATTACATTGATTTAAATGGAATTTTTTTCGGACCATCTAAGATTATTGTGCCACTCCCCGAGGGGGGGGGGGTCACTCCCATTGTGGCCTATACACCATCCGCGATAATGAAAACGCGTAGTTTTTCGTGGGTAAGCACGATACGCGCGTAATGCGTTTAGGGTGTCAAAAACATGAAATATTGGGAAAAGGGTAGCAAAATTGCAATTGCTAATACGTGGAAATGATATTTAGGGTATGAAATTTGATGCAAGGAATAAAATCCCTGTTTAGGGTGTGAAAACACCTATTTAGGGTATTGTTTTAGCCAAGGGTTATAGGGTGCTTTTCAAAAGTTGATTATCGCGGATGGTGTACAGCCCACAATGCGAGTGACCCCCGGGGTGCCACTCAGTGCATCCAGGCGGGCTCGTGGATACCGCGAGGCACGGTCCCTGTTTTTACCGAATTTTGCCGTATTATGAAATGGTTGCCCCGATATTTTATTCTCCCGCACTAAAAATCTGAACGACGCAAAATATTTTTCAACACTTTTTTGGGTTAACAAATTGCTAGTGGAACAGCAATAACCGATGAAAATGCACAAGCGCCCCTTTCTTTTATTTTGTTCGGGCCCCACGCACATAGAAGCTAGTGGACGGAGGGGACACGTTCACCCCCTATTTTATTCATGGAGGGAAGTAATTATAGGGTAAAAGTGCAATTTTGTTTTGAAATTGACTCCCCCCCCCCTCCTTCTTGTCGGCGGGCCTGGATTGCCACTGTATGCATTACAGTATGAACTGCTACAAATCCATCTAATATTGATTGCAAAATTGATTGTTATATTCATTTTAATGCTATCAGAAACTTTCATTTATTAGAATAATTTTCCATCTGAATTACCAATGTGGCTTGTAAGAAAATCAGTATCAAATTGCAAATTGAAGTATTATTTATGAGTATATCTATGAGTAAATTAACTATGGAGTTTTGATTAATGATCAAATCATGACTGTTGGTCAAAATCTCGCGGACTCTTTCGAGCTTGTTATTCAGTGCAGTGAGCCGACTTGTGTTGTGCTTTCAACCATGGGATTGATATGTTCAGTGGTCATCACTAAATGAATGGTAATTGAAAACATTTAAGGTTACACAAAGAAACGTATAAAAACGTATAAAAAACGTATAAACTTGTTCCCTAAAACAGAGTTTTCTCAGTAATCAAATATCGTAGCAAGTGAAATGTTGGTGCATTGGACGTAGCTTAACATTATTTTTATGTGTGTATACAAATTTTTAGAATAAATTTGAAAATCCTTCGTTTAAATCGTTTTTACGCACCATGTTCACAAGATTAAAAACGTGTTCCTTGACGTTGTTTTTTCAAATGTGCGCCCGTATAAAACCACGCCGAGTGATTGTTTTCTTTTTTGTATTGAACTACAAATCGATCAAAGAAATAATGTTGCCATGGGGAAGAACCAAATACAGTACCGATTAAATTTTAAAAGGCCGTTTTGGGGGAACATTTTCGAGAATCTTGCTTGAGAAAACACTGTTGTAATAGGCGGTGTTTCGATTTTATATGAAAAAAAAATGAAATTACGGACCAGATATATAAATAAATGGTCGATAATCAATGAAATGTAGTTAAATTACAGTTGAGCCTGTAAAGAAGTTGGTGATTAACGGTATACCTCGTCTGGGTATACCTGGTATTTATCTTAACAATTTCTTTAGAACTGCATGATGTCTGACAATTACTTTTGAATGCCTTTTTTGACTGAATACTTCCGATTAACAGCGAGAGGTATCCTCTCAGAAGACAGCGTAGATCGAACACGTTTCACCCTTCAAAGCATTACATAATATAAAATCACATCGTTTAAACTCATCTATTTTACCCATTTTGCGTATCGCTCAGGTATCTTTAAGAAACGTCTTACAAAATCGAGAGATCCCAGAGAGATCCGGTGACTTACATAATCTTCATAAAAAGAAGTCTGGACAATGAATTGAGTTTAAAATCATCATAAACATTCAGATGGGTGAGTCACTTGCAATCAAGCCCCATAATGGGATCCGATAGCCACGGTTGCACAGTATATTTTGTGGGACATAAGTGCACATAAGACATATCGAATTGCATTCTGAACACGAGGAATGTCCTTCTGATATCAAGTTTTTTTTTTAATTGGCGATATAAAACACATTAAGGCAAATTATTAAAAAAACATATTTTTTTTATTTTTCAGAATTAACAGTTCTCGAAATAAACTTGATAAATTTACTGATATGTACTCATAGTGTATGTAGCTGGGAGGGAAGTCCGACGATCATTTGAAAATTTTGACCTTTTGTATTGAAGATACACATTTTTTCCCAAAAAGACCATAAATTTAATTTGCCATAAAATTTGCATTAGGCCTATATCGCGAATTAAAAATTTTTTTTTTTGATATCAGAAGGACATTCTTCGTATTCAGAATGCAATTTGATATGTCTGATTTTGCCCTCAGACCCCACAAAAAACTGTACAAAGGTGGTTGACCGACCCTTTAATCTTAATATATTCATGCCCGTTAACCGCATAGCATAAGACACTCGTGAGCAGAAACGTTTACTTTTATTATAATATGATGTATCCAGCCCTAAAAAAAACTAATTATATTAAAGCCAATTGAACTATGTTCACTGGTAAAATAAATGAAATAATAAAAACATTACTGAATAATGAGCAGTGCTATGAATATGAGAAGAACCATTTTATAATTTTTTCTTTGAGCTGCAGCTGGTATACGGATATATTAATGTTCGAAGGGGATGATTACAATTCGATAATTACTCAAATAGCAGAGGAACTTATGAGCAGTTGGAAAATGCTGAATATTTTGCTTTATTCAAGTTGGTCAATTGCTCCTCCACTCTATTGTCTTCAACTCCTCTCCCAAGCTACATATACACGGTTACTTTTTCATAAAACATTCCTATTGTTCTCCTTCTCCTTGGTTTTTTCATTTCCATCTCACTGGTGGTTTTGTAGTCTTTGTACTCTGTGGCAGATACCCCTCATTTCCTCTCAGCCCTGATCTCCAATGTTTTCTATCATCTCAGCTGGTATTCTACCATCCTGCTGCATTCGCATTTTCATTGACTCCATTATTGCTGTTATCCTCTTATTCAAGATATAAATACACCCACTGTGCTTTCTTCTTCCAATAACACAAATGGTAGTGGGCTCTTCTACGTAACATCCGTTCTCCCTAGCTCGTCATTTTTGCATTGAATTATTTTTAACCTGCATGGGTATAAACTCCATAAGTAGCAAAATTGTGGTTTCTATTGATATCTGCCTCTGAGTAGTGTTAAAACTATTCATGCTGTCCCTGCATCTTGACCAGTGTCTCTTGATTTCTGCACATGTAACACCACCTATAGTTAGTGGATAGTGGAAACCTTCTGCAAACTTCCACAAGCATTTCTCCTCTATTATTCCTGTTTCCGAGTCCAAACCCTTGCTTGTTTTCCGTGTTTGCCTATACTAATACTATAGACTCCCATAAGGCCTCGTATCCATAGGCTGTTCACTTGAGGCGTGTGCCCTTGTTCCGTGTTTACTTTTTCCCAAGTGACCTGCCATACAGACAACTGAACCTTTGCTTTGCTTAGTGGCCGCTACGGCCAATAAGCAAAACAAAGGTTCGTTGTCTGTGTGGAAGGTCACATGGGAAAAAGTAAACACGGAACAAGGGCACACGCCACAAGGGAACAGCCTATGGATACGAGGCCTAATGGTCATGTATCACTACCTTCTCATACCTCCCAACATTTCATCATACATCTTATTTATTTATTTATATATTTATTTATTTATTTATTTATTTATTTATTTATTTATTATTATTTAATTTTTTTAATTTATTATTGAATTTATTTTATTATTAATTTATTTATTTATTTATTTTATTTGTTATTTATTTATTTATTTATTTATTTATTTATTTATTTATTTATTACGGTATAAAAATACAGTAAAAAAACGGAGACAACTGAGACTATACCTCTTCTTCGGTGTTTTGTTTCCCGCTGGCCGTTGGCCTATCCCCCCCTTCTCTCTACCTTAATTGGGAGCAAGTCTTGAGGCACCTGTGATACTCACAACAGGCTTTTTGATATCATCAATTCATCATGCTACTGGTGTTCCTCTTCTTCTTTGGCATTGAAACATAATTTGTGATAAACTAGGCTCAAACAGAAACGTATAATTTTTTACAAGGTCATTTCTTAAAATCTATCCACCAAAGTGAACCAAAATTACACACAGGATTACTTCAATACTCTACTCTAAACACATGTCAGTAACCATGCAGTTGCCCAACTACCACAACAATCAAACTGTACTGCCTTGGAACAGATTTCTGGAAACATGTCACAGTTCATTTGGCGTGTGTGTAAAGCAATTGTAACAGCAATGTGGACTTTCCTGTCTCAGGATTGCCTCTTAAAAATAACACTCGTAGCAGATCATTGGAATGCTACCCAGCACATGGTGGACACATAAACTATTGATGTCTGTGTTTGGGTATAAAGTGACATTCCCTCCATTTCTATTTGTTTTGACTTTTTTCCATTTGTATATTTACGTGTCATTAGAGAAGAGTATTGAAGTAATCCTCTGTGTAATCTTGGTTCATTTTGATGGACAGACTTTCAATATTATGACCATGTGAAAAATAACATGTTTCTTTTTGAGCCAAATTTATATTGTCTTAATTCTTTAAACATGGGTGTCTGATATATCCAAAGATAATTTTGTTTCCTACGTGTGATGTTAGCTCGAAGTGTCAATTCCGTCCCTTTTTCAGCACCCAATCATTTTTGTTCTGTGATCGGTCCAATGTACCCTCCGAGTCTCGAACGTATATGCACTAATATCGTAAATACATTATATGGTCTTCTGTTCCGTCGATTATCTTGATCGTCCGTGATTCATTGGTGGATATTGCAAAGGGAGCACGGTGGCCTAGCGGAACGGGCGCTGACTCATAATCGGAAGGTTGCGAGTTCGAGCCCCGGCGACGCCATCGTGTTGTGCCCGTGAGTAAGGCGTGATTACTCCTCTCCACCCAGGTGTTTAAATGGGTACCGGCATTCTTAAATGCTGGGAAGGTAACAGACTCGCTGTAGAGGAGGTGTAGCGATCCCCTATAGCAACATTACATGGAGGAGTCTGGCCCAATCGCCAATGAAAGAGAGATGGGCACTCGATCACTCTTTATACAGGATCGTCTCCTTTACCTTTACCTATTGCAAAGAATGCGGCTCTCAGACGGCGAACTTTGAGTGACATTAAGATTCTTAAATGTTGACATTAAGAAGATTTGAGGGTTTATCTTTCTGCTATTTCTTTCCACATTATGACTTTTTGGGCACAGTTTAGCAAAACAAAGTGGCCCTGTTGGTGGATGGAGCGTACCCGCCGATCTCCCTGGCTATGCTAACAAAATCACCCATTTTCATGTTGCTGACAACTAAAATGTACTACCAAAACTATTGATTTGCAAATAAATGTATGTTGTCTAGTTTTTTCAACACAACAATATTCATTATTCATTTGCTGCTGTTTTTTAACACCTGTGCACGTGTTCGTTGTTAAATGTATGCTGTATTGATACATGATTAACTTTTTCTTATTTCTCACAAACTATGATCGCTTACCGAGAGGAAGCTTTCATCCAGAATTCTCTTGGACGTCTTCAGTCCCAATAACTGGCACGTGATAGCGCTGTTGGCTATTCTGAGCCATTGACACCAGACGGTGTCAGACGCTATATTGATACATATTATTGGTTTGGAATGGTCGTTTGCAATTTTTTAACCAAATTCAAATAAGCTGGATTATGGAAATACTAAAAGAAACTAGAACATTACATTCAGTACCATGATATCGCCTTAAATCGTGTATAATATATAGGAGTATTAACGAGCGTAGGGATACTACTAAAGATTTTGCAGGGAGTAATCTGAAAGTCAACCGTGACCTTCCTTTCACAAATAACTCATTTTAAGTTATATTACAAAGACAAAAATGAATAAAAATATTACCCATTTCACTCTTTGGTAAGTTTTATGTTTAAAGGAACCCACAGTAAACAGTACTAAAATCAATTCATGGTTGGTTGAGCCCAAATGTTCTTAAGCCACAAAATTTACACTGTATTATTTGAAATTACAATTCTTAACATCAAATCTACAAATTTGCAAAATGTTGCGAAGTTATACGCCATTTTTTTTTCTGCAAAAATGATTTTTAAAGGATTCACCATATTGTAAAACCGGACATAATACTTTGAACATTGATACTTTAACTTTTGAAAAACAAAATCCAACATAATTGTTTTATTAAAATATGACGGTCCCCTTTACGTTTACTTCTAATTTTATACAAATTAATAACAAAGATTCAATTTCAAACAATGAAAAATTAACATAAGGTCAGTGTAAATATAAAGGTAAAAACCGGGGATGAATCAGGAGTGCTTTATTATACCGCCGCGAACCCGCGGTCAATTCAGCATCGAAGTGGTTACGTAATTCTCTTGGTTACCGGATCACGCTCCTTTGGTATGCCTTCGAGTGCCATATACTTTATGTGGTGATCATTTCGATCGTGGTTCATTACTCTAGCGCGTGATCCCGTTGACATAGTAACATTACGTAACTTCGATACTGAATAGAGGTTATCCGTGTTCTATAAGCTGCATATCCTATCAGCGACTGCTATACCTTGTTTAGGATTTTCAAAATAAGTACATGCATGTGCAAGCATGACTATTTCAAAATAGCCCGCCAAAGTCATGCAAGTAACTCCGAGGTCGTGCATTGAATTGGTTTGAATGAGGAATACTACGGGAACCAGCGCCTTTTGTTAGAAGTCACACATGAGTAACGTGGATAACCTCTATACAAGAAGTAGCCAAAGAAGATTATCACCACAGCACCACAATGTATCATGTTTTTGCAAAATACCCAAAAATGGGTACCGATGCATGCAAGTTCCCATTGAGCATTTGAGTTTTTGACCCCTGCAAGGCCAAAAAACTGATTTGACCCCTGTTGACCCTTTCTGTATTTTAGCTTGAATATCTTTTTCTACCCATGTTTTCTGATCTAGAAACGTTGATTAGAAGTTGATTTCTGACGGTGCACGCTAGGCCCTTCTTCCAACTAAATTAATGGTGTATTCTGGGATTCGGTGAAAATCTTCTTTAAGAAGTAGCTATATTGATTCAAAAAAATATAATGCCTGCATTAATTTGGAATTGCATTGTAAAACCACCTATACTGCGCCCAAAAAGTATCCGAACACTTAAAACTAAATTAACATATTAACGTCACTACATCTAAATTGCAAGATAATTTAGTCGATAGATGGAGAATTTTGTTCTGCGTACTTTGATACCTTATTCGGCACGATGCGATTTTATTCCACTATTAGATATACTCATGGGAATGACAAATGGTCGAGTTTCAAAAGTGACACATTTAGATATTTCCTCCATCAAGGCGATTTCTGCTACCTTTTGCTAGGGGTTTAAGCCTAACGGATGAACCTTCACTCCGCTGTGATCAATATCTGCGTGCTTCGTGGGAAAAGCCAATGCAAATTCTTGTCACTTTTGAAAAGCTGTCTAAATTGCTATAAATTAGGTAAATAAAGTCGTATCGTTCCGAATGAGGTATCAAATTAAGCAGCACAAAAAAAATCCTACAGGTTGTATCAAAATGATTGGTACCCATCAGTTTCCAGTGATTATGGACATGACACATCAAAATGCAACATTACGATCTACATAATTTTTTGATTAATGTCATAAACAGTCATATAATAATAAATTGTGGTTATTTCAAGAGGATCCAATGTTGCATTAAGAAGAAGCAGGCTTTTCAATAAACGTCAAAACTGATGGGAACCAATCATTTTGATACAGCTTGTATCGACTACTTCATTTTGTAATATAGTTTTAGTGTTTTTAAGGGATCTGGAATGAGCGTTTTGAGCGTTTCGACAGTATTTTTGTGGGACATGAGAGCATATCAGACATATCGAATTTTATTCTGAATACGACGAATGTCTTTCTGATATCAAATAATTTTCATTTTTTGAAATTCACGATATAATACAAATTTTATGACAAATTATTCAAATTTGATATTTTTCACATTTTTGATATATACCAGTCCTCGAAGTAAATTTTATAAATCTAATGATATATTCTTAAAGTGTATGTAGCTGGGAGGAAAAGCCGACGATCAATTGAAAATTTTGACCGTTCATATTGAAGATATGGATTTTTTCCCAAAAAGACCTAATGTGTTTTTGGTGTTTTGGTCGTCGGCTTTTCATCCGACCTACATACACTTTAAGTATAAATCATCAGATTTATAAAGTTTACTTCGAGTACTGTTAAACATCAAAAATTTTGATATCAGAAGGACATTCTTCGTATTCAGAATGCAATTCGATATGTCTGATGTGCTCTAATATCCCACAATAAATACTGTCCAAACGTTCATACCCCATCCCTTAAGAAATGGCTTTTGTTTTGGGCGCAGTGCATATGCATTCACAGATATTATGCATTGAACGTCGTTCCCCCTTCAAGCAAAATCGAAGCTATTAAATTTTGTGCTTTCAACACGTGGAATTCATACCCCAATGTTGGTCCAAACTTGATGATGGAACGGTTTTAAGGGGGTAATACACCCATTGATTTTTTTTTGCATTTTTTTGCATTTTGTGAAGAAATTACAAAAAAAAATTGGACAAAGTGGTATGCAAAATGAAGGGGCAAATCTTCCCGTTTTATTGGTGGCATCGGTATCAATGTAGCTTACATGCTTTTGAAGATAGAAGCCAAAAGGAGGTACATCACTGATGATTTAAATTCACTTCATTTTGGAAAGCTTAGTATCAACGGATTTCGTTAAAATTTTGGATATGTGTTGCTAACACATTAGGGAAATAATGTTGATATGTAAAATGGGAATAAGTGGTCACTGATTTCTTTTATGACTTCATGAACTTGGTGCTCCACAACCGAACCAGTTAAAATGCTTCTATTTTCAATGTCGAGCTATATTTTGTATTTTGAACTTGCAACACTATGTCACTGAAACTTAATTAAGCCATAGGTAGCAGGTTACCACAACCACACTACAGCAATGTTGAAAAAGATTGTATTTTTGTCACCTATACCACCATATTAGGTAGTTTTCCGTAAGCTTAATTTTTGTGATTTTGGTAACTATTTTATATTTATTTGCCCAATCCAACTCAACTAGGCAATCTTAATTGTACTCACCATTTACATCCCAAGGTATTTTAGTATATCCACCTCACACATTTCCATTATATATCCAGTAACAGACAAAGTATCAAAATTGATGCCTCATTATGACCTGAACCAATTGACCTATAACCTGACCTTTGATGACCTTATAGCCTTTTTTAATCTCTTTTCCTAACAACATATTATAGAAGATACATACATGGTGTGGTATTAAATTGTCTATGTGGAAGAGATTATTTAGGCCTATTTAATTTATTCAGTGTTATAATCAGTGAGTATATTTCTATAGATAGTATAACAAAGGATTTAATGTATTCTATTCATGTATTCTATTTGGACATGTTCAATAGAATAAATTATAGTTTGTTATGAAACACACATCTCAGTTACCAGGATACAGTAAACAAAAAAAATATATAGGGCTAAAATGATTTTCTAAAATGGTTTAAAACCACTTTTTATGTAGAGATATTTTATAAGTTCAGGACATGAGATGATGAACATATTTATATACTTTATAAATTTGCAACAAAAAAAAGAAGATGGGTACTGATGAAAATCGGGGTATTAAATCGCCTTAAAGCCAATTTTTTTTGTGATCAGTTGTTGTGGAATAACACCATCAAGTCTTCCGGAATGTATTAAAATTTTTCACTATAAAAAATTGGCCCGTTAAAGGGGTAAAAAAAACGTACGTTGGTGTGCCCACATTCTCACTACAAATCTTGACAACAGAATGTTATCGAATAAAAGATTCAAATCAAATCAAATCAAATCAAAATAAGTCTCTGCAAACTACGTCAAATTATTGCTACGGATGTATTCTACATGAGCATTATGCTTTAAGTTTTATTGGACAACAAGCAATAAATAAACATAAACATGAACATAACCATAAGCAATATTCATAAGGTGAGTTTTAAGAGATGATTTAAATGATTCAAGAGAAGGACAAGCACGGATGTGATGAGGTAGAGGGTTCCACAGATGAAGAGCTGCTACCGCAAATGATATGTCCCCCATGACCGGGATGTTTATGAATACATAAATGTTACCAATATTTTGCTAATAATCAATTCATGAATTTTCAGTGTACTTTTTTTGCAGCATTTTGCCTGGAAACTTGGTCAAAGTGTTTCTAAGGTATTATATTGTTTACCCGCCCCTAATGTGTATCTACATACATTTGTATAAATGCTAATTATTCAAACATTCAAAGTAGAGGGTGGGTAGACAATATAATACATTAGAGCACGTTAGAAACAGTTTTATCAGGTTTGAAGGCAAACTTCCTTAAGCCATGAATATTTATACATCGAGTTTTAGCACAATACAAAATATTGGCAAATATTGCATATACGTGAGTACTTTCAAGTCATATTAGCTCATTAACTACATTGAATATTGATAAAAACAATAAGATACAAAGAAAATTAAAATGCATGTATGAGGAAAACCGTACGTCCGATTTGTTCAAACAAAAGGCATATTGATCAGTGTATATTATGTTTGAAACATGGTATAGCATTTTAAGAATGCCTCATGACCCACATGATTACACTCAGACGCTGAGTGACGAGCGATAGATTGATTTGTACTTATTGAGACTAAAAGCATCCCAGTACAGTAAACACACATATTTTAGAACGTTTAAAATAAAAAAAAATAAACATTTGTCAAAACGTTTAATAACATGTGAATGTTGGGTTATTATAAAGATCACAAAACATTTTAAAAGTTAACATTTTGTAAAAACAAAAGACTACTTGGCCTATATTAAGCTAAGTGTTAACAAGCTGCGATTCTACTAATGGTTGCAACATTTTGAAAGAAAACCTTTTGTAAACTTTTAAATAATATCAGTTGTAATTTTTTGTGGCAACATTGAAATAGTTGTTTATGTTTTATAACTTTTAACGTTTCTTTGGCAACCTCTATGCGCGAATGCATACATTTCAAAATGTTACAAACACGGTTTGTGTTTGGCGGGATGTTTAGCTTCTGCATAACTATAAGCATGATCCAGAAAAATACAACACCTTCTAGATGGGATTAAAACAATATTGTGCTGTTTTACCAAACAAAACATAGCTCAATCCTGACAATGCGAGTCAAAATTTCAAATTTGGATAATTTTTAGAAATACGCACCGGAAACATGTTTCATGGTGCTTTTGTATGCTGTGACAATCAAGCCACAAATTCTAAATATCAGTCTATGCACTTTAATTTTTAGTAAAAACATTTCTATTCTACTGTATAAGTTATAACCAATTAATATGAAATAGTAAGACTTTAAAATAGTACCATAATATCTTATCCTATGATCAAGATTTTGAATTCTTAGGCTTGGGTGTTCAAGCCTTTGAATTGTGTGACAAAAGTGCATGTTTTTATTGCCAGGCAGTTAGTTCCACCAACTAAAGGATAATTTTAATCACAAGTGTAATATATCGGGAATACGCCCATCCCTACAAATTATAATACGGACCTGATATCGCCCAGGACGTTGCCTTCGACCTGTTGCTAATCTCTGGACTCTATACCACTGAATGGTAAGTCCCACCTAAATACATAATATTGGCGACGAGATTCATTTTTATGGAACCTACAGCAAAGTTTCAGGTGACGGAACTGTTATAGCACCTACGGATAACTTGGCTAACGTACGACGGACATTTTGGAACTTTAAAACAGTGATTTACGATCGCGAATTTTTGACTCGCGAGCAGACGACACACGACGTAACTGCAGAATTTTGCACCACAGAGATAAGCTTATCAATCGACGATCCACTCGACAATCGCGATGTCACGAAGGCCAATTTATGAGGAATTTAATGATCAGGATGGCGACATTGAGTGTTATTTGGACTTTGGCTATCGCAATATTTTATCGCTATGGATATTGCATGCTGACACGGAAGATAAGAGTAGCGTAGGAAATAATGTGTACAAAACATTACGGGATGTCAGCTACCCGGATCCGCCTCATGGTAAGACCTACAAGGAATTAGCAGACCTGTTAAAGAAGCATTATAGACCACAACGTTCAGTAGTAGCAGAAAGATTTAGATAGAGATCGTGTAAACAACAACCTGGTCAATCTTTCAGTGATTATGCTACCAACTTGAAGAAATTAATTGCTTCATGTGAATTTCAAAGAGATCAGTTGGAGCAGAATTTAAGAGATCAGTTCATTTGTGGGTTAAGATCTGAAGATACGATAGAGAAATTGTTGGGTCCCCAAGCAAAGTATTATAATTTTGCTCAAGCGGTAGACATGGCAATAGCTGAAGAAGAGGCAGCGAAGAATGTTAAGGATATCAGCGGTAAAACGCCATCAACGGTAAACAAAATAGAACATGGACGTGGTAACAACAGAAGTTCTGGAAGTGGACGGGGGAGATTTAGACCCAAGTTTGGTCAACGGAAGTCAACCACCAACACGGACAGCAGACCCAACACTGAAAAACGCAAGTGCTACAGATGTGGCTTGACAAATCATTCGCCAAACGAATGTAAATACAAGAACTTTACGTGTTTCAAGTGTAATCGAGTAGGACATTTGAAATCAGAATGTGGTCATGCAACATCAAGCTACCATACAAAACAAAACACAGTACGCTACGTAACAGAAGACGATGAACAATTTGAAGATTTTCGTGAGGCTACTTTCACCATTACGACTACAGACGATAGTGACGACAAACGAGACGACACGCATGATGACGACAAACAAGATAACGCGCAAGACAGTGTAAATTACACATTGTCAAAACCAGTCTTCCTACCGGTGGAAATTGAAGGAGTGAATTTACAGATGGAGTTGGACACGGGAGCAGGACCGTCGATGGTCAACGTCAAGGATTATCTGAAGCATTTCAGTAATTTTCCATTGAAACCAGTGTCTCGTCCACTACATGCTTTATGCCGGTACACCTTTGAACTTGACAGGAGAGATCAATGTTGATGTAAAGTACCAAGATCAACACGCAGGATTACTTCGATTAGTTGTTGTAGATGCAGACAGCTATGCACCACCATTATTTGGTAGAGATTGGCTAGCGGATATAATCTTAGACTGGCATAATTTGTTTCCACAACAAGGTTAATACAGTGTCAAGAGTTCATGCACGGTGTCTGAATTGAAGCAGAAATATAGTGAGGTATTTCAACCAGGACTGGGTACAGTGAAAGGTATGAAAGCAACACTTCATGTGAAGGAAAACGCAGGTCCAGTATTTCACAAAGCACGACCTGTACCGTACGCCCTACGTCCAGCGGTAGATAGAGAATTACAGAGAATGCAAGATGAAGGTATTAACGTTCCTGTAGATTTTAGTGAATGGGCGACACCCCTGGTTTGCATACCAAAGCAAGACGGAACGGTGAGATTATGTGGAGATTATAAAGTCAGCGTCAACCAAGCTATACATACAGACGAATTTCCAATGCCGACGCTAGAAGAAGTTTTTAGCAAGATTTCGGAAGGTGAGAAATTTACCAAAATTGACTTGAAATGTGTTTATCAACAGATGTTGTCAGATGACAAATCTCAAGAATTGGTGATAATATCCACATGGAAGGGGTTATTCCGCTATACACGTTTACCCTTCGGAATTTCCTCGAGTCCTGCCATTTGGCAACGATTCATGGATCAAGCTTTGGCAGGATTGGATTACACATGTGCCATCATGGATGACATTTTAGTAACAGGAAGAAACGACGAAGAACATTTTCACAATCTTGAGAAAGTACTTCAACGACTGCAGAAGTATGGACTACGAGTAAAACCAGAGAAATGCAAGTTCATGGAACAGCAAGTGGAGTACATGGGTAGAAGAATCTCAGCTCAAGGAATTCAACCTACGGATCACAAGATCAAAGCTATCAAGCACCATAACCGCAGAATGTTACGGAAGTGAGATCATTCCTTGGCATGGTGAATTTTCAAGCTCAGTTCGTACCTCATCTGTCTACGGTGATACATCCACTGAATGAACTGTTATGTGATAAACCATGGAACTGGACAGACGCTTGCACGACAGCTTTTGAGACAGTCAAGAACATATTGACATCTGAAAAGATACTGACACACTACGACCCACAATTGCCGTTAGAGTTGGCAGCGGACGCTTCACCATACGGTGTTGGAGCGGTGATCATGCATGTTTACGAAGACGGATCACGACGACCTATATCGCATATGCATCACGAAGTCTGGACAAGCATGAGAAGGGTTACGCTCAACTCGACAAAGAAGCCTTGGCAATTATGTTTGGACTCAAGAAGTTCAGAATGTACCTTTACGGAAGATTATTCACAATTCTGACTGACCACAAGCCTTTGGAACGAATACTAGGACCAAAGACCGGTATACCAACATTAGCTGCACAACGTCTGCAAGGATGGGCTATTACGCTTGCCGCATTCACATATGACATCAAGTACATCCCAGCAAAGCGGAACACGCTAGCAGACGCTTTGTCACGTCTACCATTACCAGTGATAGAGAAAGAAGAATACGCAATCTTCAGAGTAGTATATTGGAGAATTTACCAATAACGAGCAAGGAGATCAGAACGCGACACAACGTGATCCAGTATTGTCAAGAGTACTAGAATTTACTAGAACTGGATGGCCACAGGAAGTAGACGATTTACGTTTGAAACCCTACTTCAATCGCAAATATGAACTCTCAGTAGAACAAGACTGCATACTATGGGGCCTAAGATTGATTGTTCCAGCAAGGTATCAACAAGATATACTGCAAGAGTTACACACAGCGCACCCAGGTATGGTTCGAATGAAGGAGATTGCACGCAGTTGGGTTTGTGGCCAAACATGGACAACGAAATTGAAGAGACGGTCAAACGGTGTTCCAGTTGTCAACAAGTGACAAACAAGCCAGCAGTAGCACATTGGATGCCCTGGATGTGGCCAGGAGCACCATGGCAACGAGTCCATATAGATTTCGCTGAGAAAGATGGACAAAATTTCCTAGTCATTACAGATGCATACTCAAAATGGCCAGAAGTAATACTAATGAAGAGTACGACAGCACGGTTGTTTGAGGACATGTAAAACTGATTCATTTTTAAGAAAAGTTGAACAATGATGGCGCTATTTATCTAAAATCTTGTTTGCATCTTCACAAGGGGTAGACACTTGTAAAATGATATTAGAACATCAGCAAATAGGCTAAAAATGACAAGGGAATTTTCAAAAAACTTTTTATCATGAAATGTAAGGTATAACTCATATTATTTGGTTAATTTAAATTTAAAATATATGTAAATAGCGCCCTCAATTTGCACAAAAATGTACTGTTTATAGAATTAAAATTACCACAACATAGCAGAAAAAATGAATAATTTAATATAGAAACGAAAATCTATATTAAAAGTTGCTACAAAATATATGTGTATATGCAGTTTATTAGTGTGACAGCTTTTGGTACTATTTAGGTCTAGAATTGAAGATTATAATAATGTTTTATAAGAAAAATTAATAAATGGTCACATCAAACAACCGTGAGCACAAGCGACGGTTAACGTGCTACGAGAATTATTCACGAGATATGGTTTACCACTTCACATCGTAAGCGACAACGGTCCGCAATTCAGGAGCGAAGAATATCAGAACTTCCTGAAGAAACAAGGAGTAAAAAGTATAAGAGTATCACCATATCAACCCTCTAGCAACGGAGCAGCTGAACGAATGGTACAATCATTCAAAAAAGGTATCAGGGAATATACAACAAAGATTGGGCAACTTCTTAAGGGGGTACTACAACCCTGGCAAATTTTGTACTGAAAATTCAGCAACTCAAAGCAAGTAGTTATTGATTTATTGATCAAATATTGGTTTTCCCTAATTTTTGACAGTAACTCCACAACTGTTGTCTGTGCTAAAATAAACTTTCCAGTGCAGTAGTTGTAGTCCTTGCCCCTATAATATACACATCTTATTTGTCACCAATGCACTATAATTTGTGAGAAAAATGCAAAAATAGGCACACAATTGGCCAGGGGTGTAGTACCCCCTTAATGACATACATATCTACCAAACACGCAGCAACAGGATGCAGTCCAGTGAAGCTGTTTATTGGACGAGAAATCCGAACACGACTATCGCTAGTTCGGCCAAATCTGCAAGAAGGAGTCATCAGTAAACAAGCAATGCAGAAAGACCATTATGACATGCACAGCAAATACAGAGAATTCTTTCCTGGTGAGACAGTGCTGGTGAAAGACTCTAGAAAGGAGCAAACATGGTGGCCTGGTACCATTGCAGAGCGGTCAGCGCATAAGTCGTACATTGTGACGCTTACGGATGGAAGAGTATGGAAACGACATGTAGATCACTTACGGCGAGGAGAGGTGATGCCATCGCGACAGGCTACTCAAAGCAATTTGCTACCAGCTACAGAGAGTGATTTGCCACTAACGCCGTTTCAAAGATCAGCTCCAAGTGAATGGACTCCAAGAGAAACAAGTCCAAATCTTCCGTCTCTAAGTGAAAACACTAGTGACAAGACACCGGTAGATGTTTGAGGTCCAGCGATAGTATCTCGCGGAACTGTTCCGGAAGCAGCAGCTCAAAGAAATGCACGTCCAAGTCCATCATCGGTGCCACGTCGCTCGCAGAGGAATACACGGACTCCGCGGAGACTAATTGAGGATCTGTTACAATAGAGACCTTGCGAAATGAAGTTAGAAACCACAAACTTTAACGTCTAGAGGATTATAGAGGATTATGTATTCAAAACCACTCTGCCATTAAAGCCGCTTGAAGTTAAAGTTAACGCGAGAATCTATAGTGTGCCGTAAATTATGATGAAATACGTCATAATTTAGAACAATAGTTTGCCTATTTCCTCATAGACTACATAATTACCACTTATGTGTTATCCAGTTAATAGACCAATTATTGGAAATCTAATTTGGTTGGGTAAAAACATGCTACATGTTGCTGAAAATTATTGATTGAATTAGATCAAAATAATTTTTGTTCCAAACGTCACACTTGATATATACTTTTGTGTGTGCTCATGGCGTACACCAAATCAGTTTACGGAACCAAGTTTTTAGCTTGACTTCAACGCCAAGGGGATTAAGTTCCCGTAAAATGGTCTGGTTTTACTTGAGCCAGCAGTATACGATACTTCTGGAAGAGTAAAGCAGGTGCATAACATTTTTATATATATAACAGGTTGTGCCTGGTAAGAGAGGGGGTAGGGAGGAGGAGAGGGAGGGCATTGGAAGAGGACAGGGAGGTGCTTTGCTGGTAGCCATGGGGGGGGGGGCTCCCCCTGGGACATTTTGTCTTCCTTCTTGACCCTCCCCTTTTGGATACTGGCCACCGTGATATTTTACGCTTTTGGGCCTTTTTCTGCCATTTTAAGCCCATTTTTGTAAAAAACGTTTCCCTTCGAGAATCGGCTCACGCCCTCCTAACAGAAAACCCCTGACAAATCACTGGGGAGGGGGAAACAGGAGTGCGAGTGGGTAATTATAGGAGGGTCAAGTTTGAGAGCGCGAGTACAGATAGAGGGGAGAAGGAGGGGAAAATAAGGAGAAGGTAGGGAAGGGGAAACATGAGGGGAAGGGGAAAGAAATAAAGAATATGTATTTCATTAGGCTTTGCGAAATAAATTGGAATATGAAATTGACAAAGCTGACGAGCCTTTATTAAATAATATTATATATATAGGCCCGGGGTATATAGGCCTATACTATCGTAAGAATATTAATTGAAACGTATAGCCAGTTTCAAAATAATATGATAAGGAGATTAACGCTGGGTCCCGACATAATCCATGTTGAGTGGTATCGCGAGTTCATTCATGTTTACTCAAACGAAGCTCTTAAGGTAGAGTCTTTTGTCTTGAAGTGGGACTAATAACCACTTGACTAAACAAAAGAGAGACATTTAGATGTAGTCGGTTACAAGCTCTTACACATGCCCTTCTTTTGAACGCACATTGATACACATGTCCCGAGTTTAAGCGACAAGACGCTGTTGTTGCAGTAACCAACCATACGTTCGCGTTGGAGTAAATTTGACCAATAAATCCAATCGATATTTCTGAAGTTGCCGTTCCAGTTAAAGTAACTTCATTCCGCAAAGTATCTAATGTCACAGAAGAATTATGTATTATACGTTACATATTTACAGTTTTAAGTTAGCCAAGTTACGCGTTTCAAGAACTTTATTCTACAAGTTTGGAGTTGAATTTATAAACTGTTCGTGTTACAAGTTATAAGAATTTATGAACTTTGCTACTTGCAACGAATTACCACGGGACTAGCTAAGAAAGGAGGAGTGTAATATATCGGGAATATGCCCATCCCTACAAATTATAATACGGACCTGATATCGCCCAGGACGTTGCCTTCGACCTGTTGCTAATCTCTGGACTCTATACCACTGAATGGTAAGTCGCGCCTAAAAACATAATTAGTGCGATATATCTTGTTGATACTTTGTTAATTAAATACATAATTAGTGCGGTATTAATACATAATTAGTGCGGTATATCTTGTTGATACATTATTAATTAAACACATAATTAGTGCGGTATTTTTTTTATGGAATCGGGAGTAAAGTTCAAGACAAAGGCGCTAGGCGTAAAAAAAAATCATAACTTCTCAATTATCTTACTACTAGTTACCTTTGTAAATATTTCCACCGACTCGTTGATGTATCGTTTCGCTTCATCTCGAAACTCCTCACCGGTACCGGGCACCTTATAACTCATTACATTCCACCTCCTCTCTAGTCCACCTGCTAAAACCCGCAAAAGTGCTGTTTGTTTGTTTATCAAACCATAATTATTGCAAATCATTTATGTGTTATAGTAGGGGGGTGTGTTATTTTGTGAAAATAAACTTTTTATTTTGGGGCCCCCTTCAAAATATGGTATGACCATTGTGAAACTAGAATATGAAAAAATTGTGTGAAAAAAAAGTTGCAGAACCCCCCTGTACATGCCCCTTGAAAATTTTGTGACAAGGTTTCCGAATTCGGAAGGCTTGCATATACATTAGCACAGAGCAGACGACATATGAATGGTAATATGACGTTAATTTGGCATCATATCAAATGATGGTGTCTGTTTACTTAAATTTATGTGTCTTTTGGATCAAGATATATTTATTTGACCCTCTTTGTGTTTGTTTAGAGGCTTCTATGAAGCTTCTATGAAATATAGGCCTATATTACATGACCATAATTGTAGTTAATAGGCCTAAGTATTCATCGTATAGGGGGGCCTACTTAATTTTATGCAGATTTTATGACCAAGGTGTATGATATAAACTCTCTATCATCTATATAGATGACATTGCATCATTTCTATGTAGGCCTATCCATCCAGCTTGCCTGTACTGTAGGCCTATTATATGTGTATTTTTGGATCTATAATTAATAGGCCTACTTGAGAATTCTGCTGAAGCACTGATTGGATCATTACACTTTGCTTAGCGGGTCATTCCTGCCTTTAACGACATCAACAAGCACCATTACTCCATACTCATACCAGATTAACAGCAACTATTATGATGGTTGTTTCATTTTGATCTAGAGAATCTTCTGAATGTCTTTGCACCAGCTTTCTCATAGCCTATGCATGGAAAGAGTCCTGCAAGTTGGATACATAAGATGAGGATATATGTGAAGCTAAAATAATAGGCATACATGTATAGAAGCATTAAAACCTGAAGCTACTACAGGATGCTACATATCTGCAGGTTTCTAGAAGCAAAATATGATATCTTTGGCTTTGGTGAATGTAAAGATAAGCCTACTCTTTCTCAAATGGACACAC
Source organism: Amphiura filiformis (assembly GCF_039555335.1). Taxonomy (NCBI): domain Eukaryota; kingdom Metazoa; phylum Echinodermata; class Ophiuroidea; order Amphilepidida; family Amphiuridae; genus Amphiura; species Amphiura filiformis. Next base: position 57,069 of record NW_027305514.1, on the reverse strand, counting down.
AGGGGCTTGATCAGGTCCCAATCCATAATACTACAGCTAAACGTAGCGTTGGGTTTGTGAACTATATGAACTATCAAGGAGAAGGGCAAAACAACTTGCCAGTGCATCATCTGTCTAAGTCAAGGGAAAATCATATGATCTCATATAGACAGATGACCATGAAGAGACAAATTTCCTGAAATAAGAGCAGCATGAACTCTTATATAGGCCTACAGGAAGAACTCAAAAAAGAAGGTCTGGAAACCAAAGAGATCATAAATCTCACAGTAGATGGCAAAAAAGGACCTAAATGAGCTCAAGACCATGGGAGGACCATTTACATCAGCTGCAAGTTCAGCAGGAGCCCTATTTGACAGTACCAGGCCAGGTTTTGATGAATCTAAAACAGCCCGTCTGTATAGCCCTGCAATTATTGATGAATCTGAAACAGTATAGCCAGTTTAGCTGGAGATCTCATGCAGAATCGCTGTCCCGCCCTAAAATTGGTGACATCAGACTTGCAATAAGCTTTATGCTACAAGTTACAACACAATCATTCAATATGAAACTTCTCCTTTAAGAATGTGACCTCAGAGGTATATTCTAAATAACTTGAACCAGACCATGGCTTTAATTCATACTGTACAAGTGTGAAGAGTCCTTTTCATGTCTAGTATATAGCATACATAGGCCTACATTTAGGCCTATATGATAATTTTGTTGTTACATGGACTTAATTATACACAAAAAAGGATTAAATTAGCATTTATACACTCAAAGAAAATAGCTTTTATTCAGGTTTAACCTTTACAATACACAAAATTGTCAAATACACAGTTATAATTTCTAATTCATCAATTTTTCTTTGACTGTCTGTATTAAGCATTATGCAAGGCTGCCGAATTCGGAAACCTTGTTTAAAATTTTTCAGAGGGCATGTACAGGGGGGTTGCACTGCTCAAATTGGATTAAAATGATTATATTCTTGTTTAGAGAGGTCAACACCATATTTTGAGGGGGGCCCCAGAAAAAAATGGAATTATCACACCCCCCTAGTTATAGCCTACTATCATACCGTATTATTTTACCTAGATGGTTAATTGGTTATACACAGTGATAAAAGTTGAGTATTTGCTTTAGGGTCAAATGCCCACAGAAATTGCACCGTGCCTATTGAGGTAAAGTTTTCGGCCATGCACAATCATGTGGATACGGATCTTGGACATAGAGGTTGTGTGTCGCTCTTGTGGTATGGGGTGAGACACCTCCCTGTCGATCCCTAAAAACGAGAGAGATGGAGAAGGAGGAGAGAGGGGGATGGGGGGAATATGAGGGGAAAAGAGGGAGGGACAGAGAGAAGGGAAGAGGTGATGCGGAAGATGGGTGAGAGATTGATGTGATAGAGGGGGTAAAATTAAAATATTGAACCACATTATTAAAATATTTGTTTATATAGGACTCTTATAGGCCCAATTGATGTTGGGGCTTCGCAATATAAACGTCAACACGGGCACGGGCCGTTGAGATTGATCTCATTTTCAGTTATGTGGTATAAAGATACGGCCCTTTTGTGTGACGATTGCTATAGCTGGTTATTTTTTCACACTTTTCGCAAATTGGTCGGAAAATTGGCCCAATGTCTTGAATCTTGAGTCAATGTTTTCCGCAAAATTGTCAAATGTTGAGTACCAGGACAGTTTTACAGCAATTATGTGATTTGCATCTTGCATTAAAACATGGAAACACAAATTTAATGCGCTAAACTGCGTATTTTAACAGCTAATTGCACAGTCTCCTAATTGCGCAGTCTCTTGCGAAAAACCTCTTTTTATTGGCCTATTTTGACCTATCTTGAGTTAAAGGCATAACTGTCAAAAGTTTGGCTCCACGGAGTTAAAGAAATAAACGATGCTCCGATTATGATTACAGTGGTCTCAAATCATTTCGATTGGGAAAACATTTAAACAAAGAATAGTTTGCCATATCTGAGATGTGTTTTGAAACCTGGTTATCACAAAAAGGTCAACAAGATTCAATGGGTTTTTGCTTATTTGCCTTGTTACACAGGTAAGGAAACACCTGAGATATGATCAGGTTCAAATGTTTTTCCAAGCGGAATAATAGCCGAAAATGTAGGTACCTTTTCACAATGTTCCCATGTTTACCGTTCGAAGGGCAGGGAAGGGAGAGAGAGGGAAAGGGGAAGAGAAGAGAGAAGGGGTGAAGTCCTGGATGGAGATTGATCTTACCGATCAATCTATCATCTACTTCGACCAGAAGTGCACTGTTCTGCTAACCCGTTTACAACCAACAATATTGATTATTATCCAAAATAGTGTAAAATTGTTCAATTTTTACAATAATTTATTGCTTGATCACTGACAAATGGTTGCTTACGATAGAAGTTTGGTTCTTGTATGAAAATACGAAAGTGTTATCAAAGCAACCCAAACGGACTGGGGTTCGACTTAGTATCCAGCCAAATAACATACCACGATGGGATATATTTACGGTTTGAATAATGATTCGTAGGATACACTTGAAACAATAACAGAGGGCAAAAACAAGTTCACTGCATGGCTCGTCAGAAAATGTTCTTACGACCAAAAATCTGTTGAAGGCAACGCGTATGAAATGATGATGTGGAGATACTAGATCGTGAAAGAAACCACACACGCACCCACATATAAAAACACATTGTAAAAAATTGGAGGAAGTTAGTTCCTACCCAACGATAACTCGAGTACATATAAATTATTTCACATTATAATAATTACTGATTTGTCTTCGTGGGTTAAGTAAAGACTTAATATTTTGAAAGAGCAGTCAGTGGGAAGATTTAACCGATGGGGCCAAAACAATTCTTTGCTGGCCCAGACATGAGTTGGTCGGTAGGTCGATTTAAAATTTGTTTTTTAGATATGTACACGTGTTGTAGTAAGTGGGGTAAGAGAAGACAAACCACATTCAGCCTTACATTTTGTACTTGTGTCAAACTTTAATGTATTTCAACCTTACCATATAAAGTTTAAATCTCTTTGGTAACAAAATCTGATTCAGTGTATATATTCAATAAAAATGTATGCCGGGAACGCATGCTTGTTTCAAGGGTGACGGGCTAAAAGCATGTAGTACAAAATTTCAGATCATAATTGTCATGCTTGGTTCTCTATATAGGGCTGATGTTGATTGATGTTGATTGACGGTAAGATATTGTTGGGGAGGGCTAAATGTGAAAATTAAAGCTGTGATTACCAGGAAATATTAACTTTTAAGCGTCATTTGGCATTTTTTAAAGGAAACAATAACCTTATTTAAAAAATGGCTTGGGGGGGGCGTGTCTAGGCAAACAAAGACTTTTTTGGCCTGGTTGAACCCAAGGCATCTCCATTGCTAGATAAGTATTGTCAAATCTGCGGGTTGCATTAACATAATGGTTTGAGCTATTCATATAGACCGTGTATATAGTATGGTTTTGTACTTTAATTAACATTGGGTTAATCTTACTTCTAATATTGTTTTTGACAATGTGGTTATATTTATCTTATTGTAAATTGGTGGAGGATTGTTGTAAAAGATGTGTACTGATATGATGTTGCTGGTGTGAACTATTGGAGAAGTTGCCCTAGATTAGTCAGCAGCAAGTTTGATTCCGCTCTCTCTCTCTCTTTCTCAAACATTGACATAACCAGCACTTTTTCAGAGGGGGGAGGGCAAGATAACTATTAGGATGGGGAAACTTTGACGGAAATGGTCAAAAATGGGCTAAAAAGTACAAAATGCCTAAATGTCTTAAATATCAGGGCGGCTATCATCCCACAGGGGGGTAAGTGGGGTGGGCAAGTGGGGGTTTGGATCGTTTTGGGAATAAGGGGTAAATTTTGCACTGTTTTGACATCAATGGTGTGTATTTGGAACATTGCTCATCGCCATTTAGGCCTAGGGTAATGTTTATGGACCTTCATTTAACATTGCCCATTTTTTTTATGGATTTCGACCCAGAGCGTCCTGCAATATCCGCCTCGTTATGATTTTTATATCCTACGCCACATGACCTTGTAACTTTGTATTTCGTCCATCTGCGGCGTGACTTATATAAAAGTCAACTAGCGACCGCAAAGTTGCTACTGCGCATCGATCTGCGCATCCCTAGCCTCCGGCTATGAGGTGTACAAAGTTTTGGTCAATCGATTTCCGATGCACACTGCGATGGCTTTGGTAGCGGCTAACCCAAAATGGATCGTTTTCATGTACTTCGCGATGCACTGTGGGTATATCCTGTGTCCATCATGGAAGTTATGATTTCCCGATAGCGTTGAAAAAAAACCAAAAAAAAAACCCGATTGAAACCGTCAAATATTAGCGGAAATACAGCGCCGTGAAAGGTAAGGAATACCGAGTATTTTGGAAGTAAATCACTACTTTTGAATAAAGAATTGAGGCATAGGGGGTGCATAACTATTAAAACCTATGTGAAAAACGCGATTTTCAGCATCTGTTTACCCTTAGCAACATGAACTTCCGTGCCTACGGTGTGACGCTTTTTGACGCCAATATATTTTTGTTGTCCATCCGGAATATGGCGATCGCCCAAGTCAAGTGATAAAAACCAATACATTCCGTGATCAACACACTTCAATTTATTATATAATGCATTGGTAGAAATTTGATAAATAGAATAAAAAGTTCAGAGGGATGGATAATAGTGAAAGACACATACACGCCGCCGATCCTACATCGTTGGTTTGGCTGTTCCATTTCCTAAACTTACACCTGCTAAAATATTGCATGTTTGTTAAATGGAGTGTTTTGAACAATTTTATTCCCTTTAGATAATTTATTATTGCTAAAATAACTATGTAAACATTACTTTATTATTTATATCATTCTTTTTCTATGGGGTGTGTGAACATGGGGGAGGGGTGGTTGTAGCTGGGAAGTTGGCGGTGGTGCATTTTTTCCCTTACAACATGCTTGCACACAATTGTATGAACTTCACTTCGCTGCAAAAATGATGCCTACCAAACCTAATACCCTTGAACATAGGCGCCATTGCTACAGAGCTATGCGCTCTGTAGCCACGTATACGCCCTAAGCCCAATCCACCCCTACTTACCACAGCCCCAAAAACCATTGCACATCTGGATTACGTGTGGGATAGATGTTAGCAATCAAATGGGACTAGTGATGTTATCATTGGCAGTCGGTGTGTGTGGAGTGAGCGGAATTGAACCGCAATTCCGGGCCGCAATCAGGTTGCCCCATGAAGAAAACATTTTAAAAGGCACCACAAGGAATAAATGTACCATTGTTTTTGTGTTTTTGCCAAATATCCTTTATTTATTGGCATGTTGACGTTCTAATATGATTTTTATATGTATATATGTTTAATTATGAAAGAGCAGTTTTGTATTGCTCAAATAATTCATGTAGTATATCTTGTACAACGTTATTTCTATGTGTGTATTTTTTATGATTTGGTTGGTACTCTTCATTGCCCTTTTATGGTTATATCTTATGTTTTTTGTTGTCATTGTCGCGTAAAGCTGCAATTATTCGTCCGAGTTAGAAAGTCATCTATAATATCGACAAATATACATTTCATGGCTTTATTCATTTATTCATTCGTGCATTCATTATGCATTGATTGATTGATTGATTGATAGATGAATGGATTAATTGATTGATTGATTGATTGATTGATTGATTGATTGATTGATTGATTGATTTGTATTAAATAATGGAGGCCATTCGTTCGTTAAATACAACTGTTTATATCCGCCCTATTTGACTCATTTTCATAAATGTTCACGGTATAATCCTTTATTATTTATTGGCATGTTGACGTTCTAATATGATTTTTATATTTGAAAGAACAGTTTTGTATTGCTCAAATAATTCATGTATCTTGTACAACGTTCTTTCTATGTGTGCATTTTTGACGGTCATTGTCGCGTAAAGCTGAGTAAAGAGAGTCATCTATAATATCGACAAATATACATTTCATGGCATTATTCATTTATTCATTCGTGCATTCATTATGCATTCATTTATTTTTTTGATTAATTGATTGATTGATTGATTGATGATTGATTGATTGATTGATTGATTGATTGACTGATTGATTGATTGATTGATTGATTTGTATTAGATAATGGAGGCCATTCTTTCATTAAATAAACATGTTTATATCCGCCCTATTTGACTCATTTTCATAAATGTTCACGGTATGCATGCATGTCGATCCACGTCGGATTGGCTGCAATGTATATCATTCAGCGCGGATGTTCCACGAGCTATAATTGGTCGAGCTATGAGCCTATGAGTTTTAAAATATTAGACGAGACAGAGTCGAGACCATTATTTTAAAGCTCATAGCCAGACTAATATATAGTGGGCGTAAAGCGTCCAATTTTCTCATTATTATGTTTTGGATCCAATATTTTCACACATTTGGACTCAAAACATAATAATGTAATTAAGTGTGGCACTGATGCTTGGCCCCAAAAAATACCATGCTACTTCAGGCGCGGATCCAGGCATGGGCACACCGGGCCCGTGCCCTCCCCCTTTTCGAGGGTCCTATTTTTTTTTTTTTTACTTTTTTTGGAAAAAAAACCCTTTGTTTGGCTTTACATGTTTTATGGAAGATATAAATCGCAATGTGTTCATGATAAACGGCCTCCCATGCCGTGGCGGATCTATGCAGGGGCACACCCCGGACCGTGCCGTCCCCTTTCATGGTCCATGAAATGGCTTTAATTCGGCCTTTATTTTCAATTTTTTCCAAATACTGAGGGGTGCATCTTCCCTCAGACACCCTCGAGGCCTGCCTCCGCAGATGGATAAAGAAGTGCCCACTTAGGCTTCTGCTTTGGACCAGTCGCGGAGCAGATGGAAGGGCACACTGGCAATGAGGAAAGGAGAGAAAAGAAGGGGCGAAAAGCTGCGAAAATGAGAGAAGAAAAGAAGAGAAATGGAGAAGAAGAGAAAAACAATATTTGCACGTAATTGAGTAGGCCCAAGCCCTCTTATCCATGTTATCTGTGATTATTTTAGGCATTGCTTGAAGGCGGGTCCTTTGCCCAAAACCCTGTGAATTACTGCGGGCCCGCCGATATGCAGGGCCCGTCACATTTTGTCACCAACATATCACATCTAGCTGTATATTCAGACGACTCAATGCTGACTTCAACATCAATCCGTGCATGCTTTAGTAGGCCTAAGTCCAATGAAGTGTAATATTTAAAATTTTGCAAATTGAGTTAAAGCAATGATAATAGTGTAAAAATATGCACCAAATGACTTAAATGGGGCCTTCATTTTGCACAATTTTCCACCTTCTGAGTGGAAATAAACTGGTAGCGTTTCCGCTTCTGTTTTGGACATCCGTACACTTTATGTTTTAACATGTTTAAGCAATAATATAACCTAATAATTAGGCCTACAGTAATCATGGTAATAGTAGTGAATAATGGTCTACGAGTGGCTTCAATTGGACCTTCATTTTCACACATTTTCTAACTTCTCAGACACCCCCTGCGTATGCATAAAGAAGTTGCCATTTTCACTTCTGCTTTGGACACCAGACCCTTTATGTTTAAAGCAATAATTTACACATTTAGTTGTGAAAATGTGTCGATGAATGACTTCAATTGGGCATAAATATTCGGGTTTTTCAAATTGAAACTTTACAAAATACACAATTCTTCCTTCTGAGGGGGCACATCCTCCCTCAGACACCCCCCTGCGTATATGCATAAAGAAGTTACCCTTTTCGCTTCTGCTTGCTTCGATTTTCATTATTTAAATCAATAAGCCCTATATTATTGAAAAATAACACTTTGATGTTTTGCAAAAGTTCATTCTACAAATTATATACTTTGAATTGAAAACGTGCTTGATTTGTTGTTGAGTTATGTACGTTTTACAACATCCCCCCTCAGACACCCCCCTGAGTAGGCCTATGCATAAGGAAGTAAACCCTTTCGCTTCTGCTTTGGAAACCCAAACCAAGAGTTATGTTAAAGCAATAGTTTACACAATAATAGTGAAAACTTATCAACAAATGACTTCAATTGGACCGTCATTTCACAAATTTCGGCTTTTTCAAATTAAAATTCTAGACAATAATAGTGCCAAAATGGTCCACCAAATGGCTTCAATTAGGTTTTCATTTTGTAAAAGTTTCTCACTCCTGAGGGGAGAACATCCCCTCTCAGACACCCGCGGATATGCATAAGGAAGTTACCCTTTCGCTTCTGCTTTGGACACCCAAAACAAGAGTTATGTTAAAGCAATAATTTACACAATAATAGTGAAAACTTCAGACACCCCCCTGAGTATGCATGAGTAAACCCTTTCGCTTCTGCTTTGGACACCCAAACCAAGAGTTATGTTAAAGCAATAATTTACACAATAATAGTGAAAACTTATCAACAAATGACTTCAATTGGACCGTCATTTCACAAATTTTCACCTTATTCAATTTAAAAATTGTACACAATAATAGTGACAAAATGGTCCACCAAATGGCTTCAATTAAGTCTGTATTTTGTAAAAGTTTCTCACTTCTGAGGGGCACATCCCCCCTCAGACACCCCCCTGCGTCGCGCGCGCGACGAACGGCGCTGATGCGCCGATTATTCTAAGTTTGTGCCCCCCCCCCCTTTTCAAAAATCCTGGATCCGCCACTGTGCTACTTTATAATTGGTGAAACCTAATATCAACAACAAAACGCAAAGCAGAATAAGATAATGAGATATTGAAGCACCTACTTTGTTGTCATCTTGATTGACGTCACCCTTCACCATCACATCACGTCGTATTTCAAGTCCTCTCCTGGCATAGTCAATTTGCTTCATAATCTGTTCTGGATCCGCTTCATCCGCGTATGCGACAGCATTCAGCATCTAGCCAAAAGTGTATGACAACAGCATTAAAAGATGAAGTCTAGTGAGTACTGTTAGCATAACGTGTCACAAAAATGGTGAAATAGTATTAGTAAAGTAGTTTAAAGCCGAAACAATGAGGTATAAAAATGAAAAGAAAAAAATACATTCATAACCTTATGAATATACGCGATGTGTTTCATCCAATCACAGATAATAGCTTTTAAATACGCGGACGCAAAAGCAGATTATTGGAAATTGTATAATGACCGCGTCTCGTGACGTAGCTAAAAATACGCTTTACAATGACCGCGTTGTGTGACATGTTATGCATTCGAACAATTTACGCGGACGATTGCCGCCGTATTTGGACATCGCATGGTTACGCGCTAGTTTGATTGGTCGCTAGCGGTATTTCCTTAATAGGCTATTCGATTTTTTTCACAAGGAAAACAAAAAATACAGTTAAATTTGTGTTCTGTTTTCAAATTTAAAAGAAGAACATGTGACATAAATTGAGTTTAAAAAGTGAAAAGTAACGGTTATGAATGAATATCCCTAGGGGCTGCGCCCATCTGGAAATTCCCCGGTTCCAAAGCACAATCTTTAGATTATTTCTCAATACCCTCAAAACAACTGATGCGCAGTCATTAACATCTAAAATATCCGTTTCCTATAAAATAACACATTTGGCTGATAGGCGACTTCGATAATTAAGAACATGATGCATTGTGGGAAACATGGTGGGGATACCATAACCAGTTCAGAATTCATGGTCGGAGAGCAAGTCGCAGGCAAAGAAAATTCAAACTGTAATTTTTTTGTGATCCGTAATTTCGCTGTGATTCCTTTATGACACTATGAGTGACTATGTCCATCATTCTAGGATAGATATATCGTTTAAGATTTGCGTGTGTGGCCAGTGTATGTACATTGAACATGTTGAAGTAATTAATTTGTCCTTCTTCTCGGGAACACTTCTATACGCAGTTTTTAACACAATTTAAAGTATTAAAGGTCCGTAACCCGATCGACAACATCATCCCCCTGATCTTTTTCATTGGCCATGAGTTTTTGGTATCACACAATAGATAATATTTTTCTCATTACTATCCTGAAATTTGACACTCACGGTCGATGTATTTCCGGAGAATTCGCGCAAAACATGCTCAATTACAGGCTACCAGTTGTATACCACTTCGGACTTTTGGGCAGGCATTATTATGAATGAAATCGTAATATTCAGTCTCCTCAACAGCTAGTTTGGTTTCGCGTCATTCACATTGTATGAAAAGAGCGAACCGCAATAACTGCTGAAGAGACTTCAGATCGACAACGAAATTATAAAGTTTTAAAACTTCCAACGTATTGGGAGCTGCCTCCGTGGCGCATTGTATTTTTGTACGAGAGGTCCCCAGTTCAAAAATCGGATAGAGTTTCTTTTTTTTCTGAACCGATTTAAAGAAAAAGAGTTTAAAAAATGATTAAAATTTTCCGTTCAATACGGGCATTTCAACTTCCAGCATCATGTGTCGTCAGGGCATTTCAGTTTGCTTTGCTATATTGAGCTCTATTGCCATTATGCCATAATTTACACACACAAATCTATCGTGAACGATATACAGACGAACATGAAGAACTGGTTGTGGGGGAGATGTCATCAGTGCAACTGCAACCACGCACGCACGGCACATGACAAACGTAATTGCGGCACATGTGCAATTCACGCATACCAAGTATTGAATGGCAACTTTTGCTATTGATTCGCATTTACGCAGAAAAAATCTCTCGTTTTTTCATAAAGCTGCATAAAGGGGACAATATTTGATATTATATGTAATTTTAAAGACAATCCATATCCAAAACCAATAGAGTTACCCGCCTTTAATCCCGGCATTTGTTTTTTGATCAATCCACTCGCGCAAGGTTTGCAAGTTATGTAAACGTTTCATCCGTGAATAAAACTCCAGGCTATTGTTGTTGTTTTGTTTTGTTTTGTTTGTTTTTTGTTGCAAATTCCTGACTATAATAGGGCCTATAGATTAGTAAATCCACATCAACAAAGATGACTTTTGACACGATTTACAAAAGTGTCGACCAAATGCATGAAATACTTTGTAAATCTGAATAGGAGACACAAAGGTGTTGACCAGGTCTTACGTAAGCTGCCAAGCACATTCAGTGGAATTACAAATTACAAAAACCAAAACGAAAATCAAACATTTGACACTACTAAACGACTATTTTCAAAATTGTGACTTTACTTTACTAAAATCAAGTCCAGGTACTATATTTAGGGACAAATTTAGGACAAAATGAAATCGTGATTTTCTTTCTTTTACGTCACTTATTCGGAATGAATATCAATCAGTAAATGTTGTGTTAATTAAACACGTGACGGAAGTAAGAGTTTGCAAGGGCAAACAGTGGGTGGAATTTAGAGGTTTCAGGTTGAACCCAAGACCTCTGTAAAGCTAGACACGTATTGCCATGTCTGAGGGACATTTTGGTTCAAAAATTTTTTATTGACCGTGTATGCGAAAAGAGTATAGCTTACTTAAAGGTCGTACTTTTTTGTTTTTCTGTGGTTTACTTATCATTTTCGCATGGTGCAGCTCTGCAGACAATGGACAATCTACATGCAGAATTCCTAGTTAGTTTTGTCCTGAAGAAGCTAGAGCTAATCCTGGCGAAATCAAAGCTAATACTGACGAAATCAAAGCTAATACTGACGAAATCAAACCTAATCCTGACGAAAGTTTGACAGGCAAGTATACAGGTTGTATCAAACAGATTGTTCTCCATCCGTTTGTTTCCCGCTTCTCTCAAACGCACCTTTAAATACAACAATGATTTTGCTACAGGGTAAATGTATTTGTTCCAGAAATCGAGCATGCTGATTTCAAATCTGAAGTCAGAATCTGTCCATCACGTGAGGAATTTAAGATATAATATATGTAAGGCTTCTGACAAAAATGGGCTTTGTTTATCCCCAACTTGACTTCTTTCCACCTAATAAGGGTGCTGTAAGTGATGAGTATGGTGAAAAATTCCATCAAGACATCTTAGTGATATATAGAAACTAAGTATCAAGGACGGTTTATTCCAAAAATGATGACGGATATGTTTTATGTCTTTTTTATATAGCATTCTCAGTAAAAAGTCTTGAAAGTCTGCCGTACTGGGTAAATTCTGACTTCATATTTGAAATCAACGGCCATAATTTAGCCAAGAACACATGGATTTTTTTCAGTAACAGATAAAAAGCTTTCATTTGTTGTCCAGTGATATCCATTGGAAATGACCAGTCTTTATGCTTAATTTCACCGAAAGGAGAAGCGGTGGATAACAATCCTTTAGATACAGCATGTACTTATCTAACGGCAAACCCATAAAACCCTCAATCTGTAGCTTGAATAGTAAATGAATACTTGTCGTAAAAGCCTACCGAGCAACCTATCGATCAAATGTATTGATTGTTTGAAAAGTTATGGATGTCAATATTAATTGATCAAATTTATTGGTAAATTCTATAAATTAGATTTGACCATTTGGGAGGTTATCTTAATGATAACGTTAATGTAATGTGTGCCTACCCAGCAAACACAATTTTTTTACAGAAAATGTTTAAATGTCGGTTTATAACATAAAGGGTATAAAGGAATATAACAGGTTTTAATTACATACAAAATTAATTACATTCACAAAAATTTGTAAAACAATCTAACATAATTTAATTCAAATGTTGCGAAACAATATTTCATAATAACATTTTGACAACTTGTTGTAGTGCTTTTTCATAATTATAAAACGTTTTAAGAACGTTTGATGACCTTTATATATATAAATAACCCGACATTTAAATGTTATTAGAACGTTTTGGCCGAAACCAAAACATGTTTATCATCTTTATAACACGTTTTTAACGTTGTAAAAACATTTTTGTGTTTAATGGGTACTTCGTCGCTACGCCCTTTTGTTTACGTTAACCAAAAGTATCGCTTAGCCATTCATTTGTTGCCATGGAAAATGCTAGTAGGAGATTGATGCTTCGGATGGATTATTTTCCCACTCTCTCACCCAATTATATAGGCTGAACTACACAAAAAAAATAATGGACTGGATTTTAGGCGCGAATCCTACATAATGTATAAAAGTTATTGTATCAATAGGATGCACACTTACGGTCAACATAATACCATTTGGAAACACACGCATAGCAGCTAGGATAGTGAAAACATTGTCTACATGACTTGGTATGAGACTGTCATGACTGTGGTAGACCAGTGGTTACTTTGGGTAGACAGGATCTTGGACATTGTCGGATCTTGGATCAAGAATTGAGACCCTCAAAGGAATCTCATCAGAAATTCAGCTAATTAAGATCCCCAGGCTTAGATAAGTAACCATAGCAAAAGGAAATATATGTGGTGATTTTAAGTTCAATTCTTATATGATCTTATATTGTAACTTGATTGACAGCCATACCGCACTAATTTATAAATAATCTTTAGTTTAATAGTTTGGTGTTAATGAATTCGCCAGCAGGTGATTTTGACCTGGGTCTTATATCTTTACAAATTTGGTCAATGAATTACCTTTTGGTACCTTTACTGGTTATTAATATATGGGGAGTATTGGTTTCTTATAAGGAATATATATTTTGGTACATTCCTGATTTAATACGAAGATGGGATTATTTACTATGATCTAAACGTGGGTCTCATTTTAAGATAATTATAAGTTCGTACCTTACTGGCTATCTACTTGTCAATTTCTAACAAATTCAATGGAAATTCAAGTGAACAAACAAAAGTTATTGATTAGATTTGATTATTAAGGTTACACTGCAAATATTGTGTCTTGCCAAGAGACATGTCTTTTACCAATTATGTCTTAATTTAGGGTCTTCACAGGTATAACTGCATGTCTTGAGGTTAGTCCAGACTTCATGTAGGCCTAGAATATAGGGACCATGACCACAACTTATACGTTCCCCCTTAATACCTTTTAAACTAAGTCGACAAATATTTTGCGAATTGTAAAAATGTAAAAAGCTATGTATAGCCCTATTTGTTTTACACGTGTGGACCAATTTATAGCATCACACATCATTGCATTCAGTCACAAGGGTTAATTATGTAAGAAAAAAGCCCGTTTTAAAAGTTGCACCTGAGTCCATAGCAGTCAGGTTTTCTTTAACAAACACATGAATAGGCCTGGCCTTCTGCGTTGTTTGTGAGTTGACTCAGGTGCAACTTTTAACACCGTTTAAAACAATCTTTTTACATGGTTAACCATTGTGACTTAACGCAAGGGCATTAAACCCGGGGGGGGCCCCCCCCCCCCCCATTTGCAAATGTTTATAAAAAAAAGTCCACAAAATTAAGGATTTGCGAGCGTAGCGATAAAAAAAAAAGTGATTTTTAAGCTTTTTTGGTCAAAAAAGGTTTGAATTTGGGGAAGAAAGTCCACTTTCCACACAATTGCTCCCCCCCCCCTTGGAAAAAGTCCACTTTTTCAAAATCAGCACCCCCAAAAAAATCCTGGCTACGTGCCTGCGTATGACGCTATAATTTGGACTATATCTGTAAAACAAATAGGGCTACATATACCTTTTTACATATGTTCGATTTATTTTAAAAAGTATGTAGAGGGGAACTTATAAGTTGTGAACCACATGAGTCGTGTCTAGTTTAAACAAAACCATTTAGGCATGGATGCACTCATAGAAATTGTTCGTTGGCATTACTCAGTAAGTTGATGTAAGTCGTTGCGTCAACTTTCCGAGTAATGCCAACGCGTACAATTTTGAGTAACGCTGACTCGATATCATATCTGCATATTCAAACAACATTTTTTCAATATTCTTTAATGCTCGCAGCATAGTAAGCAAACTGCAAGAGTTTCACGCTCTTTTGGATTTCGAAAATCCTCATGTTGTGGCCGTAAATGAAACTTTTTAGGCGAGAACATAGCTGACGCCGAAATAGTGGACCCCTCTTACATACTTTTCCGACGTGATCGCAATCGCCATGGCGGAGGTGTCATGATTGGAGTAAAAGACTTTTTAAACCCTATAAGAGTTCCGCAATTTGAAAATAATAATATTAGTATCATATGGGTTGAATTTTCTACGAAGAAAGGCAAAGTTTTGTATGGTAGCCTGTATTGCCCCAAGAAACCAGACAGTTCTTTCTTTGCTCACCTGAATGAATGTTTAGAACTCATCTTAACAAAAATAAATTCTTATGTTACTGTAATTCTCGTTGGGGACTTTAATGTAAATGCACCTCATTACCAACCGTCATCCAAAACTTTTTGTGATGGTGACACAAGACTGTATAATTCACTTATTGAAACACTTGACATTTTAAATATGTCTCAACTTATCACTTTTGTAACTCGCAGATATTCTGAAGATAGTCTTGATGGAACACTTATTGATCATTTGTATACAAACAACACAAGTTCCATGAATGAAGTTTACCCTCACCAAGGGATGGGTGGTAGTGACCACGCTGGTATTGCTTTTAAATTAAATTTGTGTGCGCCTAAGTAAACAATTCCTCCTGGCACTTTTCTTCTGTATTCAAGGGCAGATTTCACTGGTCTCTGTGGTGAGCTTGATTCTACCAACTGGCATGAGCTGCTCCACGATAAGAGTATTGATGATGCCTGGTGCATTTTTAAAGATAGATATCTTGAGTGCATTCATAAGCTTATCCCCAGCAAAATATCTAGAAGACGAGTTAAGAAACCCTGGGTTACAGATTAAAACTTGCCAGAAGGAAACAGCGCCTATATAAAGCCAGTAGGAAATCTCCTGACAACATTGAAAAATGGAACAAATATGTGTACACCCATATCAAAACGATGCACTTGTCGGCTGCTACATGTGTCTCATTTCAAATAATTGCTAGGAATAAATACCAGACTCATCTCAAGTGGAGGTCATTTCAAATCAGCCCCAAGTCACATGGTTAAGGAATGTTCTCTGCATTCGTAAACCATGTGACTTGGGATGAATTTAAGTGACTTCCACTTGAGATGAGTCTGGTATTTATTCCTAGCTATTATTTGAAATGAGACACATGTAGCAGCCGACAAGTGCATCGTTTTGATATGGGTGTACACATATAAGAAGTGTAGAAATCGTATGAAAACTCTCCTTAAAAAAGAGTATCACTCCTATGTTGTTGATATAGCTTCTGATAATTCTGGTCATGGCAAAAAGTTTTGGTCTTTTGTTCGTGCCTCAAAGGCTAAACCCAGTGCGACATCTTTTAAAGTAAATGATTCTTGTATTACTGATGCTACTGTCATTGCAAATGCGTTCAATGATTTTTTTGCCTCAAATTTCACTACTTCAGATGACCCTGACCTTTTAGATACTTGGTGTGAGGGTCATCAAGGTTGTTCTTTTTTGACCAATGTTTTCACTAATTCACATGAGATTTTTAAACTTATCCGGTCTTTAAAAAATGGCAAAGCACCTGGGCCTGATGGTATAACATCCATCATGCTTAAGCATACTGCAGCCCAGTTTGCATTTCCTCTTTCATTGCTTTTTAATATTTCCCTCTGTGAGGGTAAAATCCCTGATGACTGGAAAAGAGCAAATGTCGTCCCAATACACAAATCTGGTAACATTAGTAGCATTGAAAACTATAGACCGATATATTTGTGCTCCGTGGTTGGCAAGCTGTTGGAAAGGGTTGTTACAAGGAATGTTGTTGAGTATATGTACACGAGCGGGCTCATCTCTCCTCAACAACCACTAGTGGAAGTTTTGGATGAGAAAACGGACATTTTGATGAGAAACGGCCAAAATGGTGAGAATTTAATTTTCTCATTCTTTTGGATGAGAAAATAATAATCGGGGATTAGCAATTGTCACCAGTTTTAATAAGACAATAATGATTGACACACACACCAGGAAGTTTCTCATCCAAGAGAATGAGAAAATTAAATTCTCACCATTTTGGCCGATTCTCATCAAAATGTCCGTTTTCTCATCCAAAACTTCCACTAGTGTAGGAGTTCGTGATCACAGTCTTTATTTAACACGCCACGCCGGTAGATGTCGTTGTTAAGCAGTGTTTGAGTTGTTGGTGGTGGTGGGAGGGGGGTAATAGACAGTCGATAACCGACAATCAATGATCAATTAATTGTCAATATTCAATTAAATTCTAAAACCTGACACGGAAATGATGATCACAGACTGTCATGTTCAATCGCAGTCGCTAAGGATGATTAGGGGGGGTATATTTGTGTGGTTGAGGATGGTGGAGGAAAATCGATAATCGATTATCGTGTAACCCCCCCTCCCCCCCACACACCCCCACGTTCAAGTTTCATACGTTTTCTTAAGTATTTACTTATAGAGTGCTTGCACATAAGGTCATTAGTTCAAATCATCTCCTCTATAGGCACGCTCCAGAAGATATGCAAATGGATGCAGTACAAAAGAATTATTTGACCACTATCGAAATAAAAGATTAGTTGTTTTATTTTGTGCCCACATCATAGCCTATCTATTAATAAATAGTCATGGAAATTTTTTCACGCGGTACCTATGCATTGAACTATATCATGCTGATCACTCACATCTGTAAGATTAGTATGTATGAAAAGAGCGCTATTGTATTCAATCTATGATTGTAGACATACACATGTGATGGGTGCAACCTGCTTGTAGTGCAGGGCGATATAGTCAAAATTGATACAATTAGTTGTTTTATTTTATATCCACATCATAGCTTATGCACTAACTAATATTCATTGAAAATTTGGAGTGATTCTTTCAAGTAGTTTTAAAGTTATAGCCAAAAGATTAAAATCAGATGTTAATTTTAGCGATTGCCTCAGACAATCCCCGAAAAATGTCCTTGAAACGCTTTAGGCATCTTGAATGAAATCAAAAGTGTATTTTTAATGTGGATAAAAATGTTCAATATTTGGAATTAGAAGAAAGCTGGGCCATCAATTAACACTTGTCCCTCCCCCCCCCCATCATTCAATGTTGCGACACTTTGGAGACACGCTGAACACATTTGCACGTTTCAACATTGCACGGGGAGTGGGGGACTTATTTTCCCCTAAAGACGCTTTAATGTTTCAAGACATATTTCGGGGATTGTATGAGGCAATCGCTAAAATTAACATCTGATTTTAAACTTTTGGCTGTAACTTTAAAACTACTTGATAGAATTACTCCAAATTTTCAATGAATATTAGTTAATGCATAAGCTATGATGTGGATATAAAATAAAACAACGTATTGTATCAATTTTGACTATATCGCCCTGCACTACAAGCAGGTTGCACCCATCACCTGTGTATGTCTACAATCATAGATTGAATACAATAGCGCTCTTTTCAAACATTACTAATCTTACAGATGTGAGTGATCAGCATGATATAGTTCAGTGGATATGTATCGCGTGAACGCTGCAGTGCAGGGCAATATAGTCAAAAAACGACCTTTTTCACCTTTTTCAGATCAATGCCCTCCCCCAAAAAAAAAAAAACAAAAAACGAACCAATAAAAAAATCGCATTAGTACGCTCATGAAGTAGGCCTACTCATGCAGAAATATCTTTAAAATTGATCATTTTATTTGCGTGAAATGGTAAAGTGCGATGTAAATCGTCCCATTGAATCACATAGTGATTTGACGGTTTACCATAGTCTAATACTGAATATTAATACAAGGAGTTTCTTTAATTTAGAAATGGTAAACCGTTGACAAAATTCATAATTTAGGCCGATTTGGTGTCAACTTTTATTTGGAAAGTGTTTTGTTTGAAAGCTTGTTCAAAACTACATCTAATTTTACTCTTTTACGTTTTGTTAGCTCTATCATTATTTACATTTTACTGATTTTAGCAAATGTAAATCGTCTGTCGAGATTTACCATTTTCATAATCACGAGAATGCAATGCGCACCCATATATCACGGAATCCCGTAATTATTTCAACATGACAGCGTGGTGTAATGGACAGTACTTCAGACGGTGAAATGAAAGGCTAGTGGTTCGAGCCCCAACAGTTTCACTTTTTTTTTCTTTTTTTTGTGTGTGACTTATTCAAACCAGTAAACTTTTCTTCTATATTCATGACAATTGACATTGTGAAACACGAAAATAAGTTTTAAAACCCTAATTTATCTATGGCATGATAATTGATTGGTTTTTTTTAATTGTAATAAAGACACACATAGATCCGGACATCTTTAAATGTCATGAATATGGGCAATATAGCAATTGTCAGATAACACTAGTGGAAGTTTTGGATGAGAAAACGGACATTTTGATGAGAAACGGCCAAAATGGTGAGAATTTAATTTTCTCATTCTTTTGGATGAGAAAATAATAATCGGGGATTAGCAATTGTCACCAGTTTTAATAAGACAATAATGATTGACACACACACCAGGAAGTTTCTCATCCAAGAGAATGAGAAAATTAAATTCTCACCATTTTGGCCGATTCTCATCAAAATGTCCGTTTTCTCATCCAAAACTTCCACTAGTGTAGGAGTTCGTGATCACAGTCTTTATTTAACACGCCACGCCGGTAGATGTCGTTGTTAAGCAGTGTTTGAGTTGTTGGTGGTGGTGGGGGGGGTAATAGACAGTCGATAACCGACAATCAATGATCAATTAATTGTCAATATTCAATTAAATTCTAAAACCTGACACGGAAATGATGATCACAGACTGTCATGTTCAATCGCAGTCGCTAAGGATGATTAGGGGGGTTATATTTGTGTGGTTGAGGGTGGTGGAGGAAAATCGATAATCGATTATCGTGTAACCCCCCCCCTCCCCCACACACCCCCACGTTCAAGTTTCATACGTTTTCATAAGTATTTACTTATAGAGTGCTTGCACATAAGGTCATTAGTTCAAATCATCTCCTCTATAGGCACGCTCCAGAAGATATGCAAATGGATGCAGTACAAAAGAATTATTTGACCACTATCTAAATAAAAGATTAGTTGTTTTATTTTGTGCCCACATCATAGCCTATCTATTAATAAATATTCATGGAAATTTTTTCACGCGGTACCTATGCATTGAACTATATCATGCTGATCACTCACATCTGTAAGATTAGTATGTATGAAAAGAGCGCTATTGTATTCAATCTATGATTGTAGACATACACATGTGATGGGTGCAACCTGCTTGTAGTGCAGGGCGATATAGTCAAAATTGATACAATTAGTTGTTTTATTTTATATCCACATCATAGCTTATGCACTAACTAATATTCATTGAAAATTTGGAGTGATTCTTTCAAGTAGTTTTAAAGTTATAGCCAAAAGATTAAAATCAGATGTTAATTTTAGCGATTGCCTCAGACAATCCCCGAAAAATGTCCTTGAAACGCTTTAGGCATCTTGAATGAAATCAAAAGTGTATTTTTAATGTGGATAAAAATGTTCAATATTTGGAATTAGAAGAAAGCTGGGCCATCAATTAACACTTGTCCCTCCCCCCCATCATTCAATGTTGCGACACTTTGGAGACACGCTGAACACATTTGCACGTTTCAACATTGCACGGGGAGTGGGGGACTTATTTTCCCTAAAGACGCTTTAATGTTTCAAGACATATTTCGGGGATTGTATGAGGCAATCGCTAAAATTAACATCTGATTTTAAACTTTTGGCTGTAACTTTAAAACTACTTGATAGAATTACTCCAAATTTTCAATGAATATTAGTTAATGCATAAGCTATGATGTGGATATAAAATAAAACAACGTATTGTATCAATTTTGACTATATCGCCCTGCACTACAAGCAGGTTGCACCCATCACCTGTGTATGTCTACAATCATAGATTGAATACAATAGCGCTCTTTTCAAACATTACTAATCTTACAGATGTGAGTGATCAGCATGATATAGTTCAGTGGATATGTATCGCGTGAACGCTGCAGTGCAGGGCAATATAGTCAAAAAACGACCTTTTTCACCTTTTTCAGATCAATGCCCTCCCCCAAAGCAAAAAAAAACAAAAAACGAACCAATAAAAAAATCGCATTAGTACGCTCATGAAGTAGGCCTACTCATGCAGAAATATCTTTAAAATTGATCATTTTATTTGCGTGAAATGGTAAAGTGCGATGTAAATCGTCCCATTGAATCACATAGTGATTTGACGGTTTACCATAGTCTAATACTGAATATTAATACAAGGAGTTTCTTTAATTTAGAAATGGTAAACCGTTGACAAAATTCATAATTTAGGCCGATTTGGTGTCAACTTTTATTTGGAAAGTGTTTTGTTTGAAAGCTTGTTCAAAACTACATCTAATTTTACTCTTTTACGTTTTGTTAGCTCTATCATTATTTACATTTTACTGATTTTAGCAAATGTAAATCGTCTGTCGAGATTTACCATTTTCATAATCACGAGAATGCAATGCGCACCCATATATCACGGAATCCCGTAATTATTTCAACATGACAGCGTGGTGTAATGGACAGTACTTCAGACGGTGAAATGAAAGGCTAGTGGTTCGAGCCCCAACAGTTTCACTTTTTTTTTTTTTTTTTTTTGTGACTTATTCAAACCAGTAAACTTTTCTTCTATATTCATGACAATTGACATTGTGAAACACGAAAATAAGTTTTAAAACCCTAATTTATCTATGGCATGATAATTGATTGGTTTTTTTAATTGTAATAAAGACACACATAGATCCGGACATCTTTAAATGTCATGAATATGGGCAATATAGCAATTGTCAGATAACACTAGTGGAAGTTTTGGATGAGAAAACGGACATTTTGATGAGAAACGGCCAAAATGGTGAGAATTTAATTTTCTCATTCTTTTGGATGAGAAAATAATAATCGGGGATTAGCAATTGTCACCAGTTTTAATAAGACAATAATGATTGACACACACACCAGGAAGTTTCTCATCCAAGAGAATGAGAAAATTAAATTCTCACCATTTTGGCCGATTCTCATCAAAATGTCCGTTTTCTCATCCAAAACTTCCACTAGTGTAGGAGTTCGTGATCACAGTCTTTATTTAACACGCCACGCCGGTAGATGTCGTTGTTAAGCAGTGTTTGAGTTGTTGGTGGTGGTGGGAGGGGGGAATAGACAGTCGATAACCGACAATCAATGATCAATTAATTGTCAATATTCAATTAAATTCTAAAACCTGACACGGAAATGATGATCACAGACTGTCATGTTCAATCGCAGTCGCTAAGGATGATTAGGGGGGTTATATTTGTGTGGTTGAGGGTGGTGGAGGAAAATCGATAATCGATTATCGTGTACCCCCCCCCCTCCCCCCCCACACACCCCCACGTTCAAGTTTCATACGTTTTCATAAGTATTTACTTATAGAGTGCTTGCACATAAGGTCATTAGTTCAAATCATCTCCTCTATAGGCACGCTCCAGAAGATATGCAAATGGATGCAGTACAAAAGAATTATTTGACCACTATCTAAATAAAAGATTAGTTGTTTTATTTTGTGCCCACATCATAGCCTATCTATTAATAAATATTCATGGAAATTTTTTCACGCGGTACCTATGCATTGAACTATATCATGCTGATCACTCACATCTGTAAGATTAGTATGTATGAAAAGAGCGCTATTGTATTCAATCTATGATTGTAGACATACACATGTGATGGGTGCAACCTGCTTGTAGTGCAGGGCGATATAGTCAAAATTGATACAATTAGTTGTTTTATTTTATATCCACATCATAGCTTATGCACTAACTAATATTCATTGAAAATTTGGAGTGATTCTTTCAAGTAGTTTTAAAGTTATAGCCAAAAGATTAAAATCAGATGTTAATTTTAGCGATTGCCTCAGACAATCCCCGAAAAATGTCCTTGAAACGCTTTAGGCATCTTGAATGAAATCAAAAGTGTATTTTTAATGTGGATAAAAATGTTCAATATTTGGAATTAGAAGAAAGCTGGGCCATCAATTAACACTTGTCCCTTCCCCCCCCCCATCATTCAATGTTGCGACACTTTGGAGACACGCTGAACACATTTGCACGTTTCAACATTGCACGGGGGAGTGGGGGGACTTATTTCCCCCTAAAGACGCTTTAATGTTTCAAGACATATTTCGGGGATTGTATGAGGCAATCGCTAAAATTAACATCTGATTTTAAACTTTTGGCTGTAACTTTAAAACTACTTGATAGAATTACTCCAAATTTTCAATGAATATTAGTTAATGCATAAGCTATGATGTGGATATAAAATAAAACAACGTATTGTATCAATTTTGACTATATCGCCCTGCACTACAAGCAGGTTGCACCCATCACCTGTGTATGTCTACAATCATAGATTGAATACAATAGCGCTCTTTTCAAACATACTAATCTTACAGATGTGAGTGATCAGCATGATATAGTTCAGTGGATATGTATCGCGTGAACGCTGCAGTGCAGGGAAAAAAAAAAAAAAAACGACCTTTTTCACCTTTTTCAGATCAATGCCCCCCCCAAAGAAAAAAAAAAAAACAAAAAAACGAACCAATAAAAAAATCGCATTAGTACGCTCATGAAGTAGGCCTACTCATGCAGAAATATCTTTAAAATTGATCATTTTATTTGCGTGAAATGGTAAAGTGCGATGTAAATCGTCCCATTGAATCACATAGTGATTTGACGGTTTACCATAGTCTAATACTGAATATTAATACAAGGAGTTTCTTTAATTTAGAAATGGTAAACCGTTGACAAAATTCATAATTTAGGCCGATTTGGTGTCAACTTTTATTTGGAAAGTGTTTTGTTTGAAAGCTTGTTCAAAACTACATCTAATTTTACTCTTTTACGTTTTGTTAGCTCTATCATTATTTACATTTTACTGATTTTAGCAAAATGTAAATCGTCTGTCGAGATTTACCATTTTCATAATCACGAGAATGCAATGCGCACCCATATATCACGGAAGCCCGTAATTATTTCAACATGACAGCGTGGTGTAATGGACAGTACTTCAGACGGTGAAACGAAAGGCTAGTGGTTCGAGCCCCAACAGTTTCACTTTTTTTTTTTTTTTTTTTTGTGTGTGACTTATTCAAACCAGTAAACTTTTCTTCTATATTCATGACAATTGACATTGTGAAACACGAAAATAAGTTTTAAAACCCTAATTTATCTATGGCATGATAATTGATTGGTTTTTTTTTAATTTGTAATAAAGACACACATAGATCCGGACATCTTTAAATGTCATGAATATGGGCAATATAGCAATTGTCAGATAACACTAGTGGAAGTTTTGGATGAGAAAACGGACATTTTGATGAGAAACGGCCAAAATGGTGAGAATTTAATTTTCTCATTCTTTTGGATGAGAAAATAATAATCGGGGATTAGCAATTGTCACCAGTTTTAATAAGACAATAATGATTGACACACACACCAGGAAGTTTCTCATCCAAGAGAATGAGAAAATTAAATTCTCACCATTTTGGCCGATTCTCATCAAAATGTCCGTTTTCTCATCCAAAACTTCCACTAGTGTAGGAGTTCGTGATCACAGTCTTTATTTAACACGCCACGCCGGTAGATGTCGTTGTTAAGCAGTGTTTGAGTTGTTGGTGGTGGTGGGAGGGGGGGGGTAATAGACAGTCGATAACCGACAATCAATGATCAATTAATTGTCAATATTCAATTAAATTCTAAAACCTGACACGGAAATGATGATCACAGACTGTCATGTTCAATCGCAGTCGCTAAGGATGATTAGGGGGGTTATATTTGTGTGGTTGAGGGTGGTGGAGGAAAATCGATAATCGATTATCGTGTAACCCCCCCCCTCCCCCACACACCCCACGTTCAAGTTTCATACGTTTTCATAAGTATTTACTTATAGAGTGCTTGCACATAAGGTCATTAGTTCAAATCATCTCCTCTATAGGCACGCTCCAGAAGATATGCAAATGGATGCAGTACAAAAGAATTATTTGACCACTATCTAAATAAAAGATTAGTTGTTTTATTTTGTGCCCACATCATAGCCTATCTATTAATAAATATTCATGGAAATTTTTTCACGCGGTACCTATGCATTGAACTATATCATGCTGATCACTCACATCTGTAAGATTAGTATGTATGAAAAGAGCGCTATTGTATTCAATCTATGATTGTAGACATACACATGTGATGGGTGCAACCTGCTTGTAGTGCAGGGCGATATAGTCAAAATTGATACAATTAGTTGTTTTATTTTATATCCACATCATAGCTTATGCACTAACTAATATTCATTGAAAATTTGGAGTGATTCTTTCAAGTAGTTTTAAAGTTATAGCCAAAAGATTAAAATCAGATGTTAATTTTAGCGATTGCCTCAGACAATCCCCGAAAATGTCCTTGAAAACGCTTTAGGCATCTTGAATGAAATCAAAAGTGTATTTTTAATGTGGATAAAAATGTTCAATATTTGGAATTAGAAGAAAGCTGGGCCATCAATTAACACTTGTCCCTTCCCGCCCCACCCCCCCATCATTCAATGTTGCGACACTTTGGAGACACGCTGAACACATTTGCACGTTTCAACATTGCACGGGGGAGTGGGGGGACTTATTTTCCCCCAAAAGACGCTTTAATGTTTCAAGACATATTTCGGGGATTGTATGAGGCAATCGCTAAAATTAACATCTGATTTTAAACTTTTGGCTGTAACTTTAAAACTACTTGATAGAATTACTCCAAATTTTCAATGAATATTAGTTAATGCATAAGCTATGATGTGGATATAAAATAAAACAACGTATTGTATCAATTTTGACTATATCGCCCTGCACTACAAGCAGGTTGCACCCATCACCTGTGTATGTCTACAATCATAGATTGAATACAATAGCGCTCTTTTCAAACATTACTAATCTTACAGATGTGAGTGATCAGCATGATATAGTTCAGTGGATATGTATCGCGTGAACGCTGCAGTGCAGGGCAATATAGTCAAAAAACGACCTTTTTCACCTTTTTCAGATCAATGCCCTCCCCCAAAGCAAAAAAAAACAAAAAACGAACCAATAAAAAATCGCATTAGTACGCTCATGAAGTAGGCCTACTCATGCAGAAATATCTTTAAAATTGATCATTTTATTTGCGTGAAATGGTAAAGTGCGATGTAAATCGTCCCATTGAATCACATAGTGATTTGACGGTTTACCATAGTCTAATACTGAATATTAATACAAGGAGTTTCTTTAATTTAGAAATGGTAAACCGTTGACAAAATTCATAATTTAGGCCGATTTGGTGTCAACTTTTATTTGGAAAGTGTTTTGTTTGAAAGCTTGTTCAAAACTACATCTAATTTTACTATTTTACGTTTTGTTAGCTCTATCATTATTTACATTTTACTGATTTTAGCAAATGTAAATCGTCTGTCGAGATTTACCATTTTCATAATCACGAGAATGCAATGCGCACCCATATATCACGGAATCCCGTAATTATTTCAACATGACAGCGTGGTGTAATGGACAGTACTTCAGACGGTGAAACGAAAGGCTAGTGGTTCGAGCCCCAACAGTTTCACTTTTTTTTTTTTTTGTGTGTGACTTATTCAAACCAGTAAACTTTTCTTCTATATTCATGACAATTGACATTGTGAAACACGAAAATAAGTTTTAAAACCCTAATTTATCTATGGCATGATAATTGATTGGTTTTTTTAATTGTAATAAAGACACACATAGATCCGGACATCTTTAAATGTCATGAATATGGGCAATATAGCAATTGTCAGATAACACTAGTGGAAGTTTTGGATGAGAAAACGGACATTTTGATGAGAAACGGCCAAAATGGTGAGAATTTAATTTTCTCATTCTTTTGGATGAGAAAATAATAATCGGGGATTAGCAATTGTCACCAGTTTTAATAAGACAATAATGATTGACACACACACCAGGAAGTTTCTCATCCAAGAGAATGAGAAAATTAAATTCTCACCATTTTGGCCGATTCTCATCAAAATGTCCGTTTTCTCATCCAAAACTTCCACTAGTGTAGGAGTTCGTGATCACAGTCTTTATTTAACACGCCACGCCGGTAGATGTCGTTGTTAAGCAGTGTTTGAGTTGTTGGTGGTGGTGGGGGGGGGGTAATAGACAGTCGATAACCGACAATCAATGATCAATTAATTGTCAATATTCAATTAAATTCTAAAACCTGACACGGAAATGATGATCACAGACTGTCATGTTCAATCGCAGTCGCTAAGGATGATTAGGGGGGTTATATTTGTGTGGTTGAGGGTGGTGGAGGAAAATCGATAATCGATTATCGTGTAACCCCCCCCCCCACACACCCCCACGTTCAAGTTTCATACGTTTTCATAAGTATTTACTTATAGAGTGCTTGCACATAAGGTCATTAGTTCAAATCATCTCCTCTATAGGCACGCTCCAGAAGATATGCAAATGGATGCAGTACAAAAGAATTATTTGACCACTATCTAAATAAAAGATTAGTTGTTTTATTTTGTGCCCACATCATAGCCTATCTATTAATAAATATTCATGGAAATTTTTTCACGCGGTACCTATGCATTGAACTATATCATGCTGATCACTCACATCTGTAAGATTAGTATGTATGAAA
This sequence comes from Amphiura filiformis, assembly GCF_039555335.1. NCBI lineage: Eukaryota > Metazoa > Echinodermata > Ophiuroidea > Amphilepidida > Amphiuridae > Amphiura > Amphiura filiformis. The sequence goes on along the minus strand of NW_027305514.1, from coordinate 29,552 downwards.
AGAGCGCTATTGTATTCAATCTATGATTGTAGACATACACATGTGATGGGTGCAACCTGCTTGTAGTGCAGGGCGATATAGTCAAAATTGATACAATTAGTTGTTTTATTTTATATCCACATCATAGCTTATGCACTAACTAATATTCATTGAAAATTTGGAGTGATTCTTTCAAGTAGTTTTAAAGTTATAGCCAAAAGATTAAAATCAGATGTTAATTTTAGCGATTGCCTCAGACAATCCCCGAAAAATGTCCTTGAAACGCTTTAGGCATCTTGAATGAAATCAAAAGTGTATTTTTAATGTGGATAAAAATGTTCAATATTTGGAATTAGAAGAAAGCTGGGCCATCAATTAACACTTGTCCTTCCCCCCCCATCATTCAATGTTGCGACACTTTGGAGACACGCTGAACACATTTGCACGTTTCAACATTGCACGGGGAGTGGGGGACTTATTTTCCCTAAAGACGCTTTAATGTTTCAAGACATATTTCGGGGATTGTATGAGGCAATCGCTAAAATTAACATCTGATTTTAAACTTTTGGCTGTAACTTTAAAACTACTTGATAGAATTACTCCAAATTTTCAATGAATATTAGTTAATGCATAAGCTATGATGTGGATATAAAATAAAACAACGTATTGTATCAATTTTGACTATATCGCCCTGCACTACAAGCAGGTTGCACCCATCACCTGTGTATGTCTACAATCATAGATTGAATACAATAGCGCTCTTTTCAAACATTACTAATCTTACAGATGTGAGTGATCAGCATGATATAGTTCAGTGGATATGTATCGCGTGAACGCTGCAGTGCAGGGCAATATAGTCAAAAAACGACCTTTTTCACCTTTTTCAGATCAACGCCCTCCCCAAAGCAAAAAAAAAAAAAAAAAACGAATCAATAAAAAAATCGCATTAGTACGCTCATGAAGTAGGCCTACTCATGCAGAAATATCTTTAAAATTGATCATTTTATTTGCGTGAAATGGTAAAGTGCGATTGTAAATCGTCCCATTGAATCACATAGTGATTTGACGGTTTACCATAGTCTAATACTGAATATTAATACAAGGAGTTTCTTTAATTTAGAAATGGTAAACCGTTGACAAAATTCATAATTTAGGCCGATTTGGTGTCAACTTTTATTTGGAAAGTGTTTTGTTTGAAAGCTTGTTCAAAACTACATCTAATTTTACTATTTTACGTTTTGTTAGCTCTATCATTATTTACATTTTACTGATTTTAGCAAATGTAAATCGTCTGTCGAGATTTACCATTTTCATAATCACGAGAATGCAATGCGCACCCATATATCACGGAATCCCGTAATTATTTCAACATGACAGCGTGGTGTAATGGACAGTACTTCAGACGGTGAAACGAAAGGCTAGTGGTTCGAGCCCCAACAGTTTCACTTTTTTTTTCTTTTTTTTGTGTGTGACTTATTCAAACCAGTAAACTTTTCTTCTATATTCATGACAATTGACATTGTGAAACACGAAAATAAGTTTTAAAACCCTAATTTATCTATGGCATGATAATTGATTGGTTTTTTTAATTGTAATAAAGACACACATAGATCCGGACATCTTTAAATGTCATGAATATGGGCAATATAGCAATTGTCAGATAACACTAGTGGAAGTTTTGGATGAGAAAACGGACATTTTGATGAGAAACGGCCAAAATGGTGAGAATTTAATTTTCTCATTCTTTTGGATGAGAAAATAATAATCGGGGATTAGCAATTGTCACCAGTTTTAATAAGACAATAATGATTGACACACACACCAGGAAGTTTCTCATCCAAGAGAATGAGAAAATTAAATTCTCACCATTTTGGCCGATTCTCATCAAAATGTCCGTTTTCTCATCCAAAACTTCCACTAGTGTAGGAGTTCGTGATCACAGTCTTTATTTAACACGCCACGCCGGTAGATGTCGTTGTTAAGCAGTGTTTGAGTTGTTGGTGGTGGGGGGGGGGGGTAATAGACAGTCGATAACCGACAATCAATGATCAATTAATTGTCAATATTCAATTAAATTCTAAAACCTGACACGGAAATGATGATCACAGACTGTCATGTTCAATCGCAGTCGCTAAGGATGATTAGGGGGGTTATATTTGTGTGGTTGAGGGTGGTGGAGGAAAATCGATAATCGATTATCGTGTAACCCCCCCTCCCCCCCACACACCCCACGTTCAAGTTTCATACGTTTTCATAAGTATTTACTTATAGAGTGCTTGCACATAAGGTCATTAGTTCAAATCATCTCCTCTATAGGCACGCTCCAGAAGATATGCAAATGGATGCAGTACAAAAGAATTATTTGACCACTATCTAAATAAAAGATTAGTTGTTTTATTTTGTGCCCACATCATAGCCTATCTATTAATAAATATTCATGGAAATTTTTTCACGCGGTACCTATGCATTGAACTATATCATGCTGATCACTCACATCTGTAAGATTAGTATGTATGAAAAGAGCGCTATTGTATTCAATCTATGATTGTAGACATACACATGTGATGGGTGCAACCTGCTTGTAGTGCAGGGCGATATAGTCAAAATTGATACAATTAGTTGTTTTATTTTATATCCACATCATAGCTTATGCACTAACTAATATTCATTGAAAATTTGGAGTGATTCTTTCAAGTAGTTTTAAAGTTATAGCCAAAAGATTAAAATCAGATGTTAATTTTAGCGATTGCCTCAGACAATCCCCGAAAAATGTCCTTGAAACGCTTTAGGCATCTTGAATGAAATCAAAAGTGTATTTTTAATGTGGATAAAAATGTTCAATATTTGGAATTAGAAGAAAGCGGGGCCATCAATTAACACTTTGCCCTTCCCCGCCCCCCCATCATTCAATGTTGCGACACTTTGGAGACACGCTGAACACATTTGCACGTTTCAACATTGCACGGGGGAGTGGGGGACTTATTTTCCCTAAAGACGCTTTAATGTTTCAAGACATATTTCGGGGATTGTATGAGGCAATCGCTAAAATTAACATCTGATTTTAAACTTTTGGCTGTAACTTTAAAACTACTTGATAGAATTACTCCAAATTTTCAATGAATATTAGTTAATGCATAAGCTATGATGTGGATATAAAATAAAACAACTTATTGTATCAATTTTGACTATATCGCCCTGCACTACAAGCAGGTTGCACCCATCACCTGTGTATGTCTACAATCATAGATTGAATACAATAGCGCTCTTTTCAAACATTACTAATCTTACAGATGTGAGTGATCAGCATGATATAGTTCAGTGGATATGTATCGCGTGAACGCTGCAGTGCAGGGCAATATAGTCAAAAAACGACCTTTTTCACCTTTTTCAGATCAACGCCCTCCCCCAAAGCAAAAAAAAAAAAAAAAAAAAACGAACCAATAAAAAATCGCATTAGTACGCTCATGAAGTAGGCCTACTCATGCAGAAATATCTTTAAAATTGATCATTTTATTTGCGTGAAATGGTAAAGTGCGATTGTAAATCGTCCCATTGAATCACATAGTGATTTGACGGTTTACCATAGTCTAATACTGAATATTAATACAAGGAGTTTCTTTAATTTAGAAATGGTAAACCGTTGACAAAATTCATAATTTAGGCCGATTTGGTGTCAACTTTTATTTGGAAAGTGTTTTGTTTGAAAGCTTGTTCAAAACTACATCTAATTTTACTATTTTACGTTTTGTTAGCTCTAACATTATTTACATTTTACTGATTTTAGCAAATGTAAATCGTCTGTCGAGATTTACCATTTTCATAATCACGAGAATGCAATGCGCACCCATATATCACGGAATCCCGTAATTATTTCAACATGACAGCGTGGTGTAATGGACAGTACTTCAGACGGTGAAACGAAAGGCTAGTGGTTCGAGCCCCAACAGTTTCACTTTTTTTTTTTTTTTTTTTTTTGTGTGTGACTTATTCAAACCAGTAAACTTTTCTTCTATATTCATGACAATTGACATTGTGAAACACGAAAATAAGTTTTAAAACCCTAATTTATCTATGGCATGATAATTGATTGTTTTTTTAATTGTAATAAAGACACACATAGATCCGGACATCTTTAAATGTCATGAATATGGGCAATATAGCAATTGTCAGATAACACTAGTGGAAGTTTTGGATGAGAAAACGGACATTTTGATGAGAAACGGCCAAAATGGTGAGAATTTAATTTTCTCATTCTTTTGGATGAGAAAATAATAATCGGGGATTAGCAATTGTCACCAGTTTTAATAAGACAATAATGATTGACACACACACCAGGAAGTTTCTCATCCAAGAGAATGAGAAAATTAAATTCTCACCATTTTGGCCGATTCTCATCAAAATGTCCGTTTTCTCATCCAAAACTTCCACTAGTGTAGGAGTTCGTGATCACAGTCTTTATTTAACACGCCACGCCGGTAGATGTCGTTGTTAAGCAGTGTTTGAGTTGTTGGTGGTGGTGGGGGGGGGGGGTAATAGACAGTCGATAACCGACAATCAATGATCAATTAATTGTCAATATTCAATTAAATTCTAAAACCTAACACGGAAATGATGATCACAGACTGTCATGTTCAATCGCAGTCGCTAAGGATGATTAGGGGGGTTATATTTGTGTGGTTGAGGGTGGTGGAGGAAAATCGATAATCGATTATCGTGTAACCCCCCCCCTCCCCCCACACACCCCACGTTCAAGTTTCATACGTTTTCATAAGTATTTACTTATAGAGTGCTTGCACATAAGGTCATTAGTTCAAATCATCTCCTCTATAGGCACGCTCCAGAAGATATGCAAATGGATGCAGTACAAAAGAATTATTTGACCACTATCTAAATAAAAGATTAGTTGTTTTATTTTGTGCCCACATCATAGCCTATCTATTAATAAATATTCATGGAAATTTTTTCACGCGGTACCTATGCATTGAACTATATCATGCTGATCACTCACATCTGTAAGATTAGTATGTATGAAAAGAGCGCTATTGTATTCAATCTATGATTGTAGACATACACAGGTGATGGGTGCAACCTGCTTGTAGTGCAGGGCGATATAGTCAAAATTGATACAATTAGTTGTTTTATTTTATATCCACATCATAGCTTATGCACTAACTAATATTCATTGAAAATTTGGAGTGATTCTTTCAAGTAGTTTTAAAGTTATAGCCAAAAGATTAAAATCAGATGTTAATTTTAGCGATTGCCTCAGACAATCCCCGAAAATGTCCTTGAAACGCTTTAGGCATCTTGAATGAAATCAAAAGTGTATTTTTAATGTGGATAAAAATGTTCAATATTTGGAATTAGAAGAAAGCTGGGCCATCAATTAACACTTGTCCCTTCCCCCCCCCCCCCCCCCCCCCATCATTCAATGTTGCGACACTTTGGAGACACGCTGAACACATTTGCACGTTTCAACATTGCACGGGGGAGTGGGGGACTTATGTTCCCCTAAAGACGCTTTAATGTTTCAAGACATATTTCGGGGATTGTATGAGGCAATCGCTAAAATTAACATCTGATTTTAAACTTTTGGCTGTAACTTTAAAACTACTTGATAGAATTACTCCAAATTTTCAATGAATATTAGTTAATGCATAAGCTATGATGTGGATATAAAATAAAACAACTTATTGTATCAATTTTGACTATATCGCCCTGCACTACAAGCAGGTTGCACCCATCACCTGTGTATGTCTACAATCATAGATTGAATACAATAGCGCTCTTTTCAAACATTACTAATCTTACAGATGTGAGTGATCAGCATGATATAGTTCAGTGGATATGTATCGCGTGAACGCTGCAGTGCAGGGCAATATAGTCAAAAAACGACCTTTTTCACCTTTTTCAGATCAACGCCCTCCCCAAAGCAAAAAAAAAAAAAAAAAACGAACCAATAAAAAATCGCATTAGTACGCTCATGAAGTAGGCCTACTCATGCAGAAATATCTTTAAAATTGATCATTTTATTTGCGTGAAATGGTAAAGTGCGATTGTAAATCGTCCCATTGAATCACATAGTGATTTGACGGTTTACCATAGTCTAATACTGAATATTAATACAAGGAGTTTCTTTAATTTAGAAATGGTAAACCGTTGACAAAATTCATAATTTAGGCCGATTTGGTGTCAACTTTTATTTGGAAAGTGTTTTGTTTGAAAGCTTGTTCAAAACTACATCTAATTTTACTATTTTACGTTTTGTTAGCTCTAACATTATTTACATTTTACTGATTTTAGCAAATGTAAATCGTCTGTCGAGATTTACCATTTTCATAATCACGAGAATGCAATGCGCACCCATATATCACGGAATCCCGTAATTATTTCAACATGACAGCGTGGTGTAATGGACAGTACTTCAGACGGTGAAACGAAAGGCTAGTGGTTCGAGCCCCAACAGTTTCACTTTTTTTTTTTTTTTTGTGTGTGACTTATTCAAACCAGTAAACTTTTCTTCTATATTCATGACAATTGACATTGTGAAACACGAAAATAAGTTTTAAAACCCTAATTTATCTATGGCATGATAATTGATTGTTTTTTTAATTGTAATAAAGACACACATAGATCCGGACATCTTTAAATGTCATGAATATGGGCAATATAGCAATTGTCAGATAACACTAGTGGAAGTTTTGGATGAGAAAACGGACATTTTGATGAGAAACGGCCAAAATGGTGAGAATTTAATTTTCTCATTCTTTTGGATGAGAAAATAATAATCGGGGATTAGCAATTGTCACCAGTTTTAATAAGACAATAATGATTGACACACACACCAGGAAGTTTCTCATCCAAGAGAATGAGAAAATTAAATTCTCACCATTTTGGCCGATTCTCATCAAAATGTCCGTTTTCTCATCCAAAACTTCCACTAGTGTAGGAGTTCGTGATCACAGTCTTTATTTAACACGCCACGCCGGTAGATGTCGTTGTTAAGCAGTGTTTGAGTTGTTGGTGGTGGTGGGGGGGGGGTAATAGACAGTCGATAACCGACAATCAATGATCAATTAATTGTCAATATTCAATTAAATTCTAAAACCTAACACGGAAATGATGATCACAGACTGTCATGTTCAATCGCAGTCGCTAAGGATGATTAGGGGGGGGGGGGTTATATTTGTGTGGTTGAGGGTGGTGGAGGAAAATCGATAATCGATTATCGTGTAACCCCCCCCCCCCCCCACACACCCCACGTTCAAGTTTCATACGTTTTCATAAGTATTTACTTATAGAGTGCTTGCACATAAGGTCATTAGTTCAAATCATCTCCTCTATAGGCACGCTCCAGAAGATATGCAAATGGATGCAGTACAAAAGAATTATTTGACCACTATCTAAATAAAAGATTAGTTGTTTTATTTTGTGCCCACATCATAGCCTATCTATTAATAAATAGTCATGGAAATTTTTTCACGCGGTACCTATGCATTGAACTATATCATGCTGATCACTCACATCTGTAAGATTAGTATGTATGAAAAGAGCGCTATTGTATTCAATCTATGATTGTAGACATACACAGGTGATGGGTGCAACCTGCTTGTAGTGCAGGGCGATATAGTCAAAATTGATACAATTAGTTGTTTTATTTTATATCCACATCATAGCTTATGCACTAACTAATATTCATTGAAAATTTGGAGTGATTCTTTCAAGTAGTTTTAAAGTTATAGCCAAAAGATTAAAATCAGATGTTAATTTTAGCGATTGCCTCAGACAATCCCCGAAAAATGTCCTTGAAACGCTTTAGGCATCTTGAATGAAATCAAAAGTGTATTTTTAATGTGGATAAAAATGTTCAATATTTGGAATTAGAAGAAAGCTGGGCCATCAATTAACACTTGTCCCTTCCCCCCCCCCCATCATTCAATGTTGCGACACTTTGGAGACACGCTGAACACATTTGCACGTTTCAACATTGCACGGGGGAGTGGGGGACTTATTTTCCCCTAAAGACGCTTTAATGTTTCAAGACATATTTCGGGGATTGTATGAGGCAATCGCTAAAATTAACATCTGATTTTAAACTTTTGGCTGTAACTTTAAAACTACTTGATAGAATTACTCCAAATTTTCAATGAATATTAGTTAATGCATAAGCTATGATGTGGATATAAAATAAAACAACTTATTGTATCAATTTTGACTATATCGCCCTGCACTACAAGCAGGTTGCACCCATCACCTGTGTATGTCTACAATCATAGATTGAATACAATAGCGCTCTTTTCAAACATTACTAATCTTACAGATGTGAGTGATCAGCATGATATAGTTCAGTGGATATGTATCGCGTGAACGCTGCAGTGCAGGGCAATATAGTCAAAAAACGACCTTTTTCACCTTTTTCAGATCAACGCCCTCCCCCAAAGCAAAAAAAAACAAAAAAAAAACGAACCAATTAAAAAATCGCATTAGTACGCTCATGAAGTAGGCCTACTCATGCAGAAATATCTTTAAAATTGATCATTTTATTTGCGTGAAATGGTAAAGTGCGATTGTAAATCGTCCCATTGAATCACATAGTGATTTGACGGTTTACCATAGTCTAATACTGAATATTAATACAAGGAGTTTCTTTAATTTAGAAATGGTAAACCGTTGACAAAATTCATAATTTAGGCCGATTTGGTGTCAACTTTTATTTGGAAAGTGTTTTGTTTGAAAGCTTGTTCAAAACTACATCTAATTTTACTATTTTACGTTTTGTTAGCTCTAACATTATTTACATTTTACTGATTTTAGCAAATGTAAATCGTCTGTCGAGATTTACCATTTTCATAATCACGAGAATGCAATGCGCACCCATATATCACGGAATCCCGTAATTATTTCAACATGACAGCGTGGTGTAATGGACAGTACTTCAGACGGTGAAACGAAAGGCTAGTGGTTCGAGCCCCAACAGTTTCACTTTTTTTTTTCTTTTTTTTTGTGTGTGACTTATTCAAACCAGTAAACTTTTCTTCTATATTCATGACAATTGACATTGTGAAACACGAAAATAAGTTTTAAAACCCTAATTTATCTATGGCATGATAATTGATTTGTTTTTTTTTTAATTGTAATAAAGACACACATAGATCCGGACATCTTTAAATGTCATGAATATGGGCAATATAGCAATTGTCAGATAACACTAGTGGAAGTTTTGGATGAGAAAACGGACATTTTGATGAGAAACGGCCAAAATGGTGAGAATTTAATTTTCTCATTCTTTTGGATGAGAAAATAATAATCGGGGATTAGCAATTGTCACCAGTTTTAATAAGACAATAATGATTGACACACACACCAGGAAGTTTCTCATCCAAGAGAATGAGAAAATTAAATTCTCACCATTTTGGCCGATTCTCATCAAAATGTCCGTTTTCTCATCCAAAACTTCCACTAGTGTAGGAGTTCGTGATCACAGTCTTTATTTAACACGCCACGCCGGTAGATGTCGTTGTTAAGCAGTGTTTGAGTTGTTGGTGGTGGTGGGGGGGGGTAAAGGGCAGTCGAGAACCGACAATCAATGATCAATTAATTGTCAATATTCAATTAAATTCTAAAACCTAACACGGAAATGATGATCACAGACTGTCATGTTCAATCGCAGTCGCTAAGGATGATTAGGGGGGGTTATATTTGTGTGGTTGAGGGTGGTGGAGGAAAATCGATAATCGATTATCGTGTAACCCCCCCTCCCCCCACACACCCCCACGTTCAAGTTTCATACGTTTTCATAAGTATTTACTTATAGAGTGCTTGCACATAAGGTCATTAGTTCAAATCATCTCCTCTATAGGCACGCTCCAGAAGATATGCAAATGGATGCAGTACAAAAGAATTATTTGACCACTATCTAAATAAAAGATTAGTTGTTTTATTTTGTGCCCACATCATAGCCTATCTATTAATAAATAGTCATGGAAATTTTTTCACGCGGTACCTATGCATTGAACTATATCATGCTGATCACTCACATCTGTAAGATTAGTATGTATGAAAAGAGCGCTATTGTATTCAATCTATGATTGTAGACATACACAGGTGATGGGTGCAACCTGCTTGTAGTGCAGGGCGATATAGTCAAAATTGATACAATTAGTTGTTTTATTTTATATCCACATCATAGCTTATGCACTAACTAATATTCATTGAAAATTTGGAGTGATTCTTTCAAGTAGTTTTAAAGTTATAGCCAAAAGATTAAAATCAGATGTTAATTTTAGCGATTGCCTCAGACAATCCCCGAAAAATGTCCTTGAAACGCTTTAGGCATCTTGAATGAAATCAAAAGTGTATTTTTAATGTGGATAAAAGTGTTCAATATTTGGAATTAGAAGAAAGCTGGGCCATCAATTAACACTTTTCCTTCCCCCCCCCCATCATTCAATGTTGCGACACTTTGGAGACACGCTGAACACATTTGCACGTTTCAACATTGCACGGGGAGTGGGGGACTTATTTTCCCTAAAGACGCTTTAATGTTTCAAGACATATTTCGGGGATTGTATGAGGCAATCGCTAAAATTAACATCTGATTTTAAACTTTTGGCTGTAACTTTAAAACTACTTGATAGAATTACTCCAAATTTTCAATGAATATTAGTTAATGCATAAGCTATGATGTGGATATAAAATAAAACAACTTATTGTATCAATTTTGACTATATCGCCCTGCACTACAAGCAGGTTGCACCCATCACCTGTGTATGTCTACAATCATAGATTGAATACAATAGCGCTCTTTTCAAACATTACTAATCTTACAGATGTGAGTGATCAGCATGATATAGTTCAGTGGATATGTATCGCGTGAACGCTGCAGTGCAGGGCAATATAGTCAAAAAACGACCTTTTTCACCTTTTTCAGATCAACGCCCTCCCCCAAAGCAAAAAAAAAAAAAAAAACGAACCAATAAAAAATCGCATTAGTACGCTCATGAAGTAGGCCTACTCATGCAGAAATATCTTTAAAATTGATCATTTTATTTGCGTGAAATGGTAAAGTGCGATTGTAAATCGTCCCATTGAATCACATAGTGATTTGACGGTTTACCATAGTCTAATACTGAATATTAATACAAGGAGTTTCTTTAATTTAGAAATGGTAAACCGTTGACAAAATTCATAATTTAGGCCGATTTGGTGTCAACTTTTATTTGGAAAGTGTTTTGTTTGAAAGCTTGTTCAAAACTACATCTAATTTTACTATTTTACGTTTTGTTAGCTCTAACATTATTTACATTTTACTGATTTTAGCAAATGTAAATCGTCTGTCGAGATTTACCATTTTCATAATCACGAGAATGCAATGCGCACCCATATATCACGGAATCCCGTAATTATTTCAACATGACAGCGTGGTGTAATGGACAGTACTTCAGACGGTGAAACGAAAGGCTAGTGGTTCGAGCCCCAACAGTTTCACTTTTTTTTTTTCTTTTTTTGTGTGTGACTTATTCAAACCAGTAAACTTTTCTTCTATATTCATGACAATTGACATTGTGAAACACGAAAATAAGTTTTAAAACCCTAATTTATCTATGGCATGATAATTGATTGTTTTTTTTTAATTGTAATAAAGACACACATAGATCCGGACATCTTTAAATGTCATGAATATGGGCAATATAGCAATTGTCAGATAACACTAGTGGAAGTTTTGGATGAGAAAACGGACATTTTGATGAGAAACGGCCAAAATGGTGAGAATTTAATTTTCTCATTCTTTTGGATGAGAAAATAATAATCGGGGATTAGCAATTGTCACCAGTTTTAATAAGACAATAATGATTGACACACACACCAGGAAGTTTCTCATCCAAGAGAATGAGAAAATTAAATTCTCACCATTTTGGCCGATTCTCATCAAAATGTCCGTTTTCTCATCCAAAACTTCCACTAGTGTAGGAGTTCGTGATCACAGTCTTTATTTAACACGCCACGCCGGTAGATGTCGTTGTTAAGCAGTGTTTGAGTTGTTGGTGGTGGTGGGAGGGGGGGGTAATAGACAGTCGATAACCGACAATCAATGATCAATTAATTGTCAATATTCAATTAAATTCTAAAACCTAACACGGAAATGATGATCACAGACTGTCATGTTCAATCGCAGTCGCTAAGGATGATTAGGGGGGGGGGGGGTTATATTTGTGTGGTTGAGGGTGGTGGAGGAAAATCGATAATCGATTATCGTGTACCCCCCCCCCCCCCCCCCCCACACACCCCCACGTTCAAGTTTCATACGTTTTCATAAGTATTTACTTATAGAGTGCTTGCACATAAGGTCATTAGTTCAAATCATCTCCTCTATAGGCACGCTCCAGAAGATATGCAAATGGATGCAGTACAAAAGAATTATTTGACCACTATCTAAATAAAAGATTAGTTGTTTTATTTTGTGCCCACATCATAGCCTATCTATTAATAAATAGTCATGGAAATTTTTCACGCGGTACCTATGCATTGAACTATATCATGCTGATCACTCACATCTGTAAGATTAGTATGTATGAAAAGAGCGCTATTGTATTCAATCTATGATTGTAGACATACACAGGTGATGGGTGCAACCTGCTTGTAGTGCAGGGCGATATAGTCAAAATTGATACAATTAGTTGTTTTATTTTATATCCACATCATAGCTTATGCACTAACTAATATTCATTGAAAATTTGGAGTGATTCTTTCAAGTAGTTTTAAAGTTATAGCCAAAAGATTAAAATCAGATGTTAATTTTAGCGATTGCCTCAGACAATCCCCGAAAAATGTCCTTGAAACGCTTTAGGCATCTTGAATGAAATCAAAAGTGTATTTTTAATGTGGATAAAATGTTCAATATTTGGAATTAGAAGAAAGCTGGGCCATCAATTAACACTTTTCCTTCCCCCCCCCATCATTCAATGTTGCGACACTTTGGAGACACGCTGAACACATTTGCACGTTTCAACATTGCACGGGGAGTGGGGGACTTATTTTCCCTAAAGACGCTTTAATGTTTCAAGACATATTTCGGGGATTGTATGAGGCAATCGCTAAAATTAACATCTGATTTTAAACTTTTGGCTGTAACTTTAAAACTACTTGATAGAATTACTCCAAATTTTCAATGAATATTAGTTAATGCATAAGCTATGATGTGGATATAAAATAAAACAACTTATTGTATCAATTTTGACTATATCGCCCTGCACTACAAGCAGGTTGCACCCATCACCTGTGTATGTCTACAATCATAGATTGAATACAATAGCGCTCTTTTCAAACATTACTAATCTTACAGATGTGAGTGATCAGCATGATATAGTTCAGTGGATATGTATCGCGTGAACGCTGCAGTGCAGGGCAATATAGTCAAAAAACGACCTTTTTCACCTTTTTCAGATCAACGCCCTCCCCCAAAGCAAAAAAACAACAAAACAAAAAAACGAACCAATAAAAAATCGCATTAGTACGCTCATGAAGTAGGCCTACTCATGCAGAAATATCTTTAAAATTGATCATTTTATTTGCGTGAAATGGTAAAGTGCGATTGTAAATCGTCCCATTGAATCACATAGTGATTTGACGGTTTACCATAGTCTAATACTGAATATTAATACAAGGAGTTTCTTTAATTTAGAAATGGTAAACCGTTGACAAAATTCATAATTTAGGCCGATTTGGTGTCAACTTTTATTTGGAAAGTGTTTTGTTTGAAAGCTTGTTCAAAACTACATCTAATTTTACTATTTTACGTTTTGTTAGCTCTAACATTATTTACATTTTACTGATTTTAGCAAATGTAAATCGTCTGTCGAGATTTACCATTTTCATAATCACGAGAATGCAATGCGCACCCATATATCACGGAATCCCGTAATTATTTCAACATGACAGCGTGGTGTAATGGACAGTACTTCAGACGGTGAAACGAAAGGCTAGTGGTTCGAGCCCCAACAGTTTCACTTTTTTTTTTTTTTTTTGTGTGTGACTTATTCAAACCAGTAAACTTTTCTTCTATATTCATGACAATTGACATTGTGAAACACGAAAATAAGTTTTAAAACCCTAATTTATCTATGGCATGATAATTGATTGTTTTTTTAATTGTAATAAAGACACACATAGATCCGGACATCTTTAAATGTCATGAATATGGGCAATATAGCAATTGTCAGATAACACTAGTGGAAGTTTTGGATGAGAAAACGGACATTTTGATGAGAAACGGCCAAAATGGTGAGAATTTAATTTTCTCATTCTTTTGGATGAGAAAATAATAATCGGGGATTAGCAATTGTCACCAGTTTTAATAAGACAATAATGATTGACACACACACCAGGAAGTTTCTCATCCAAGAGAATGAGAAAATTAAATTCTCACCATTTTGGCCGATTCTCATCAAAATGTCCGTTTTCTCATCCAAAACTTCCACTAGTGTAGGAGTTCGTGATCACAGTCTTTATTTAACACGCCACGCCGGTAGATGTCGTTGTTAAGCAGTGTTTGAGTTGTTGGTGGTGGTGGGAGGGGGGGTAATAGACAGTCGATAACCGACAATCAATGATCAATTAATTGTCAATATTCAATTAAATTCTAAAACCTAACACGGAAATGATGATCACAGACTGTCATGTTCAATCGCAGTCGCTAAGGATGATTAGGGGGGTTATATTTGTGTGGTTGAGGGTGGTGGAGGAAAATCGATAATCGATTATCGTGTAACCCCCCCCCCCACACACCCCACGTTCAAGTTTCATACGTTTTCATAAGTATTTACTTATAGAGTGCTTGCACATAAGGTCATTAGTTCAAATCATCTCCTCTATAGGCACGCTCCAGAAGATATGCAAATGGATGCAGTACAAAAGAATTATTTGACCACTATCTAAATAAAAGATTAGTTGTTTTATTTTGTGCCCACATCATAGCCTATCTATTAATAAATAGTCATGGAAATTTTTTCACGCGGTACCTATGCATTGAACTATATCATTGATCACTCACATCTGTAAGATTAGTATGTATGAAAAGAGCGCTATTGTATTCAATCTATGATTGTAGACATACACAGGTGATGGGTGCAACCTGCTTGTAGTGCAGGGCGATATAGTCAAAATTGATACAATTAGTTGTTTTATTTTATATCCACATCATAGCTTATGCACAAACTAATATTCATTGAAAATTTGGAGTGATTCTTTCAAGTAGTTTTAAAGTTATAGCCAAAAGATTAAAATCAGATGTTAATTTTAGCGATTGCCTCAGACAATCCCCGAAAAATGTCCTTGAAACGCTTTAGGCATCTTGAATGAAATCAAAAGTGTATTTTTAATGTGGATAAAATGTTCAATATTTGGAATTAGAAGAAAGCTGGGCCATCAATTAACACTTTTCCCTTCCCCACCCCCCATCATTCAATGTTGCGACACTTTGGAGACACGCTGAACACATTTGCACGTTTCAACATTGCACGGGGGAGTGGGGGGACTTATTTTCCCCCAAAAGACGCTTTAATGTTTCAAGACATATTTCGGGGATTGTATGAGGCAATCGCTAAAATTAACATCTGATTTTAAACTTTTGGCTGTAACTTTAAAACTACTTGATAGAATTACTCCAAATTTTCAATGAATATTAGTTAATGCATAAGCTATGATGTGGATATAAAATAAAACAACTTATTGTATCAATTTTGACTATATCGCCCTGCACTACAAGCAGGTTGCACCCATCACCTGTGTATGTCTACAATCATAGATTGAATACAATAGCGCTCTTTTCAAACATTACTAATCTTACAGATGTGAGTGATCAGCATGATATAGTTCAGTGGATATGTATCGCGTGAACGCTGCAGTGCAGGGCAATATAGTCAAAAAACGACCTTTTTCACCTTTTTCAGATCAACGCCCTCCCCCAAAGCAAAAAAAAAACAAAAAAAAACGAACCAATAAAAAATCGCATTAGTACGCTCATGAAGTAGGCCTACTCATGCAGAAATATCTTTAAAATTGATCATTTTATTTGCGTGAAATGGTAAAGTGCGATTGTAAATCGTCCCATTGAATCACATAGTGATTTGACGGTTTACCATAGTCTAATACTGAATATTAATACAAGGAGTTTCTTTAATTTAGAAATGGTAAACCGTTGACAAAATTCATAATTTAGGCCGATTTGGTGTCAACTTTTATTTGGAAAGTGTTTTGTTTGAAAGCTTGTTCAAAACTACATCTAATTTTACTATTTTACGTTTTGTTAGCTCTAACATTATTTACATTTTACTGATTTTAGCAAATGTAAATCGTCTGTCGAGATTTACCATTTTCATAATCACGAGAATGCAATGCGCACCCATATATCACGGAATCCCGTAATTATTTCAACATGACAGCGTGGTGTAATGGACAGTACTTCAGACGGTGAAACGAAAGGCTAGTGGTTCGAGCCCCAACAGTTTCACTTTTTTTTTTTTTTTTTTTGTGTGTGACTTATTCAAACCAGTAAACTTTTCTTCTATATTCATGACAATTGACATTGTGAAACACGAAAATAAGTTTTAAAACCCTAATTTATCTATGGCATGATAATTGATTGTTTTTTTAATTGTAATAAAGACACACATAGATCCGGACATCTTTAAATGTCATGAATATGGGCAATATAGCAATTGTCAGATAACACTAGTGGAAGTTTTGGATGAGAAAACGGACATTTTGATGAGAAACGGCCAAAATGGTGAGAATTTAATTTTCTCATTCTTTTGGATGAGAAAATAATAATCGGGGATTAGCAATTGTCACCAGTTTTAATAAGACAATAATGATTGACACACACACCAGGAAGTTTCTCATCCAAGAGAATGAGAAAATTAAATTCTCACCATTTTGGCCGATTCTCATCAAAATGTCCGTTTTCTCATCCAAAACTTCCACTACTGTAGGAGTTCGTGATCACAGTCTTTATTTAACACGCCACGCCGGTAGATGTCGTTGTTAAGCAGTGTTTGAGTTGTTGGTGGTGGTGGGAGGGGGGGGTAATAGACAGTCGATAACCGACAATCAATGATCAATTAATTGTCAATATTCAATTAAATTCTAAAACCTAACACGGAAATGATGATCACAGACTGTCATGTTCAATCGCAGTCGCTAAGGATGATTAGGGGGGGGGGGTTATATTTGTGTGGTTGAGGGTGGTGGAGGAAAATCGATAATCGATTATCGTGTAACCCCCCCCCCCCCCACACACCCCACGTTCAAGTTTCATACGTTTTCATAAGTATTTACTTATAGAGTGCTTGCACATAAGGTCATTAGTTCAAATCATCTCCTCTATAGGCACGCTCCAGAAGATATGCAAATGGATGCAGTACAAAAGAATTATTTGACCACTATCTAAATAAAAGATTAGTTGTTTTATTTTGTGCCCACATCATAGCCTATCTATTAATAAATAGTCATGGAAATTTTTTCACGCGGTACCTATGCATTGAACTATATCATGCTGATCACTCACATCTGTAAGATTTGAGTGTATGAAAAGAGCGCTATTGTATTCAATCTATGATTGTAGACATACACAGGTGATGTGCAACCTGCTTGTAGTGCAGGGCGATATAGTCAAAATTGATACAATTAGTTGTTTTATTTTATATCCACATCATAGCTTATGCACTAACTAATATTCATTGAAAATTTGGAGTGATTCTTTCAAGTAGTTTTAAAGTTATAGCCAAAAGATTAAAATCAGATGTTAATTTTAGCGATTGCCTCAGACAATCCCCGAAAATGTCCTTGAAACGCTTTAGGCATCTTGAATGAAATCAAAAGTGTATTTTTAATGTGGATAAAAATGTTCAATATTTGGAATTAGAAGAAAGCTGGGCCATCAATTAACACTTTTCCCTTCCCCACCCCCCATCATTCAATGTTGCGACACTTTGGAGACACGCTGAACACATTTGCACGTTTCAACATTGCACGGGGAGTGGGGGACTTATTTTCCCTAAAGACGCTTTAATGTTTCAAGACATATTTCGGGGATTGTATGAGGCAATCGCTAAAATTAACATCTGATTTTAAACTTTTGGCTGTAACTTTAAAACTACTTGATAGAATTACTCCAAATTTTCAATGAATATTAGTTAATGCATAAGCTATGATGTGGATATAAAATAAAACAACTTATTGTATCAATTTTGACTATATCGCCCTGCACTACAAGCAGGTTGCACCCATCACCTGTGTATGTCTACAATCATAGATTGAATACAATAGCGCTCTTTTCAAACATTACTAATCTTACAGATGTGAGTGATCAGCATGATATAGTTCAGTGGATATGTATCGCGTGAACGCTGCAGTGCAGGGAAATATAGTCAAAAAACGACATTTTTCACATTTTTCAGATCAACGCACAGAAAAAAAAAAAAAAAACAAAACAAAAAACGAACCAATAAAAAAATCGCATTAGTACGCTCATGAAGTAGGCCTACTCATGCAGAAATATCTTTAAAATTGATCATTTTATTTGCGTGAAATGGTAAAGTGCGATTGTAAATCGTCCCATTGAATCACATAGTGATTTGACGGTTTACCATAGTCTAATACTGAATATTAATACAAGGAGTTTCTTTAATTTAGAAATGGTAAACCGTTGACAAAATTCATAATTTAGGCCGATTTGGTGTCAACTTTTATTTGGAAAGTGTTTTGTTTGAAAGCTTGTTCAAAACTACATCTAATTTTACTATTTTACGTTTTGTTAGCTCTAACATTATTTACATTTTACTGATTTTAGCAAATGTAAATCGTCTGTCGAGATTTACCATTTTCATAATCACGAGAATGCAATGCGCACCCATATATCACGGAATCCCGTAATTATTTCAACATGACAGCGTGGTGTAATGGACAGTACTTCAGACGGTGAAACGAAAGGCTAGTGGTTCGAGCCCCAACAGTTTCACTCTTTTTTTTTTTTTTTTTTGTGTGTGACTTATTCAAACCAGTAAACTTTTCTTCTATATTCATGACAATTGACATTGTGAAACACGAAAATAAGTTTTAAAACCCTAATTTATCTATGGCATGATAATTGATTGTTTTTTTTAATTGTAATAAAGACACACATAGATCCGGACATCTTTAAATGTCATGAATATGGGCAATATAGCAATTGTCAGATAACACTAGTGGAAGTTTTGGATGAGAAAACGGACATTTTGATGAGAAACGGCCAAAATGGTGAGAATTTAATTTTCTCATTCTTTTGGATGAGAAAATAATAATCGGGGATTAGCAATTGTCACCAGTTTTAATAAGACAATAATGATTGACACACACACCAGGAAGTTTCTCATCCAAGAGAATGAGAAAATTAAATTCTCACCATTTTGGCCGATTCTCATCAAAATGTCCGTTTTCTCATCCAAAACTTCCACTAGTGTAGGAGTTCGTGATCACAGTCTTTATTTAACACGCCACGCCGGTAGATGTCGTTGTTAAGCAGTGTTTGAGTTGTTGGTGGTGGTGGAGGGGGGGTAATAGACAGTCGATAACCGACAATCAATGATCAATTAATTGTCAATATTCAATTAAATTCTAAAACCTAACACGGAAATGATGATCACAGACTGTCATGTTCAATCGCAGTCGCTAAGGATGATTAGGGGGGTTATATTTGTGTGGTTGAGGGTGGTGGAGGAAAATCGATAATCGATTATCGTGTAACCCCCCCCCCACACACCCCCACGTTCAAGTTTCATACGTTTTCATAAGTATTTACTTATAGAGTGCTTGCACATAAGGTCATTAGTTCAAATCATCTCCTCTATAGGCACGCTCCAGAAGATATGCAAATGGATGCAGTACAAAAGAATTATTTGACCACTATCTAAATAAAAGATTAGTTGTTTTATTTTGTGCCCACATCATAGCCTATCTATTAATAAATAGTCATGGAAATTTTTCACGCGGTACCTATGCATTGAACTATATCATGCTGATCACTCACATCTGTAAGATTAGTATGTATGAAAAGAGCGCTATTGTATTCAATCTATGATTGTAGACATACACAGGTGATGGGTGCAACCTGCTTGTAGTGCAGGGCGATATAGTCAAAATTGATACAATTAGTTGTTTTATTTTATATCCACATCATAGCTTATGCACTAACTAATATTCATTGAAAATTTGGAGTGATTCTTTCAAGTAGTTTTAAAGTTATAGCCAAAAGATTAAAATCAGATGTTAATTTTAGCGATTGCCTCAGACAATCCCCGAAAATGTCCTTGAAACGCTTTAGGCATCTTGAATGAAATCAAAAGTGTATTTTTAATGTGGATAAAATGTTCAATATTTGGAATTAGAAGAAAGCTGGGCCATCAATTAACACTTTTCCCTTCCCCACCCCCCATCATTCAATGTTGCGACACTTTGGAGACACGCTGAACACATTTGCACGTTTCAACATTGCACGGGGAGTGGGGGACTTATTTTCCCTAAAGACGCTTTAATGTTTCAAGACATATTTCGGGATTGTATGAGGCAATCGCTAAAATTAACATCTGATTTTAAACTTTTGGCTGTAACTTTAAAACTACTTGATAGAATTACTCCAAATTTTCAATGAATATTAGTTAATGCATAAGCTATGATGTGGATATAAAATAAAACAACTTATTGTATCAATTTTGACTATATCGCCCTGCACTACAAGCAGGTTGCACCCATCACCTGTGTATGTCTACAATCATAGATTGAATACAATAGCGCTCTTTTCAAACATTACTAATCTTACAGATGTGAGTGATCAGCATGATATAGTTCAGTGGATATGTATCGCGTGAACGCTGCAGTGCAGGGCAATATAGTCAAAAAATGACCTTTTTCACCTTTTTCAGACCAACGCCCCCCCCCCCCCCCCCCAAAGCAAAAAAAACACAAAAAAAAACAAAAAAAAAACGAAAAAAAAAATCGCATTAGTACGCTCATGAAGTAGGCCTACTCATGCAGAAATATCTTTAAAATTGATCATTTTATTTGCGTGAAATGGTAAAAGTGCGATTGTAATCGTCCCATTGAATCACATAGTGATTTGACGGTTTACCATAGTCTAATACTGAATATTAATACAAGGAGTTTCTTTAATTTAGAAATGGTAAACCGTTGACAAAATTCATAATTTAGGCCGATTTGGTGTCAACTTTTATTTGGAAAGTGTTTTGTTTGAAAGCTTGTTCAAAACTACATCTAATTTTACTATTTTACGTTTTGTTAGCTCTAACATTATTTACATTTTACTGATTTTAGCAAATGTAAATCGTCTGTCGAGATTTACCATTTTCATAATCACGAGAATGCAATGCGCACCCATATATCACGGAATCCCGTAATTATTTCAACATGACAGCGTGGTGTAATGGACAGTACTTCAGACGGTGAAACGAAAGGCTAGTGGTTCGAGCCCCAACAGTTTCATTTTTTTTTTTTTCTTTTTTGTGTGTGACTTATTCAAACCAGTAAACTTTTCTTCTATATTCATGACAATTGACATTGTGAAACACGAAAATAAGTTTTAAAACCCTAATTTATCTATGGCATGATAATTGATTGTTTTTTTAATTGTAATAAAGACACACATAGATCCGGACATCTTTAAATGTCATGAATATGGGCAATATAGCAATTGTCAGATAACACTAGTGGAAGTTTTGGATGAGAAAACGGACATTTTGATGAGAAACGGCCAAAATGGTGAGAATTTAATTTTCTCATTCTTTGGATGAGAAAATAATAATCGGGGATTAGCAATTGTCACCAGTTTTAATAAGACAATAATGATTGACACACACACCAGGAAGTTTCTCATCCAAGAGAATGAGAAAATTAAATTCTCACCATTTTGGCCGATTCTCATCAAAATGTCCGTTTTCTCATCCAAAACTTCCACTAGTGTAGGAGTTCGTGATCACAGTCTTTATTTAACACGCCACGCCGGTAGATGTCGTTGTTAAGCAGTGTTTGAGTTGTTGGTGGTGGTGGGAGGGGGGGTAATAGACAGTCGATAACCGACAATCAATGATCAATTAATTGTCAATATTCAATTAAATTCTAAAACCTAACACGGAAATGATGATCACAGACTGTCATGTTCAATCGCAGTCGCTAAGGATGATTAGGGGGTTATATTTGTGTGGTTGAGGGTGGTGGAGGAAAATCGATAATCGATTATCGTGTAACCCCCCCCCCCACACACCCCCACGTTCAAGTTTCATACGTTTTCATAAGTATTTACTTATAGAGTGCTTGCACATAAGGTCATTAGTTCAAATCATCTCCTCTATAGGCACGCTCAGAAGATATGCAAATGGATGCAGTACAAAAGAATTATTTGACCACTATCTAAATAAAAGATTAGTTGTTTTATTTTGTGCCCACATCATAGCCTATCTATTAATAAATAGTCATGGAAATTTTTTCACGCGGTACCTATGCATTGAACTATATCATGCTGATCACTCACATCTGTAAGATTAGTATGTGAAAAGAGCGCTATTGTATTCAATCTATGATTGTAGACATACACAGGTGATGTACCTGCTTGTAGTGAACCTGCTTGTAGTGCAGGGCGATATGTCAAAATGATACAATTAGTTGTTTTATTTTATACCCACATCATAGCTTATGCACTAACTAATATTCATTGAAAATTTGGAGTGATTCTTCAAGTAGTTTTAAAGTTATAGCCAAAAGATTAAAATCAGATGTTAATTTTAGCGATTGCCTCAGACAATCCCTCGAAAAATGTCCTTGAAACGCTTTTAGGCATCTTGAATGAAATCAAAAGTGTATTTTTAATGTGGATAAAAATGTTCAATATTTGGAATTAGAAGAAAGCTGGGCCATCAATTAACACTTTTCCTTTTCCCACCCCCCCATCATTCAATGTTGCGACACTTTGGAGACACGCTGAACACATTTGCACGTTTCAACATTGCACGGGGAGTGGGGGACTTATTTTCCCTAAAGACGCTTTTAATGTTTCAAGACATATTTCGGGGATTGTATGAGGCAATCGCTAAAATTAACATCTGATTTTAAACTTTTGGCTGTAACTTTAAAACTACTTGATAGAATTACTCCAAATTTTCAATGAATATTAGTTAATGCATAAGCTATGATGTGGATATAAAATAAAACAACTTATTGTATCAATTTTGACTATATCGCCCTGCACTACAAGCAGGTTGCACCCATCACCTGTGTATGTCTACAATCATAGATTGAATACAATAGCGCTCTTTTCAAACATTACTAATCTTACAGATGTGAGTGATCAGCATGATATAGTTCAGTGGATATGTATCGCGTGAACGCTGCAGTGCAGGGCAATATAGTCAAAAAACGACCTTTTTCACCTTTTTCAGATCAACGCACTCCCCCAAAGCAAAAAAAAAAAAAAAAAAAACGAACCAATAAAAAAATCGCATTAGTACGCTCATGAAGTAGGCCTACTCATGCAGAATATCTTTAAAATTGATCATTTTATTTGCGTGAAATGGTAAAGTGCGATTGTAAATCGTCCCATTGAATCACATAGTGATTTGACGGTTTACCATAGTCTAATACTGAATATTAATACAAGGAGTTTCTTTAATTTAGAAATGGTAAACCGTTGACAAAATTCATAATTTAGGCCGATTTGGTGTCAACTTTTATTTGGAAAGTGTTTTGTTTGAAAGCTTGTTCAAAACTACATCTAATTTTACTATTTTACGTTTTGTTAGCTCTAACATTATTTACATTTTACTGATTTTAGCAAATGTAAATCGTCTGTCGAGATTTACCATTTTCATAATCACGAGAATGCAATGCGCACCCATATATCACGGAATCCCGTAATTATTTCAACATGACAGCGTGGTGTAATGGACAGTACTTCAGACGGTGAAACGAAAGGCTAGTGGTTCGAGCCCCAACAGTTTCACTTTTTTTTCTTTTTTTTGTGTGACTTATTCAAACCAGTAAACTTTTCTTCTATATTCATGACAATTGACATTGTGAAACACGAAAATAAGTTTTAAAACCCTAATTTATCTATGGCATGATAATTGATTGTTTTTTTAATTGTAATAAAGACACACATAGATCCGGACATCTTTAAATGTCATGAATATGGGCAATATAGCAATTGTCAGATAACACTAGTGGAAGTTTTGGATGAGAAAACGGACATTTTGATGAGAAACGGCCAAAATGGTGAGAATTTAATTTTTCATTCTTTGGATGAGAAAATAATAATCGGGGATTAGCAATTGTCACCAGTTTTAATAAGAAAATAATGATTGACACACACACCAGGAAGTTTCTCATCCAAGAGAATGAGAAAATTAAATTCTCACCATTTTGGCCGATTCTCATCAAAATGTCCGTTTTCTCATCCAAAACTTCCACTAGTGTAGGAGTTCGTGATCACAGTCTTTATTTAACACGCCACGCCGGTAGATGTCGTTGTTAAGCAGTGTTTGAGTTGTTGGTGGTGGTGGAGGGGGGGTAATAGACAGTCGATAACCGACAATCAATGATCAATTAATTGTCAATATTCAATTAAATTCTAAAACCTAACACGGAAATGATGATCACAGACTGTCATGTTCAATCGCAGTCGCTAAGGATGATTAGGGGGGGATATATTTGTGTGGTTGAGGGTGGTGGAGGAAAATCGATAATCGATTATCGTGTAACCCCCCCCCCCACACACCCCACGTTCAAGTTTCATACGTTTTCATAAGTATTTACTTATAGAGTGCTTGCACATAAGGTCATTAGTTCAAATCATCTCCTCTATAGGCACGCTCCAGAAGATATGCAAATGGATGCAGTACAAAAGAATTATTTGACCACTATCTAAATAAAAGATTAGTTGTTTTATTTTGTGCCCACATCATAGCCTATCTATTAATAAATAGTCATGGAAATTTTTCACGCGGTACCTATGCATTGAACTATATCATGCTGATCACTCACATCTGTAAGATTAGTATGTATGAAAAGAGCGCTATTGTATTCAATCTATGATTGTAGACATACACAGGTGATGGGTGCAACCTGCTTGTAGTGCAGGGCGATATAGTCAAAATTGATACAATTAGTTGTTTTATTTTATATCCACATCATAGCTTATGCACTAACTAATATTCATTGAAAATTTGGAGTGATTCTTTCAAGTAGTTTTAAAGTTATAGCCAAAAGATTAAAATCAGATGTTAATTTTAGCGATTGCCTCAGACAATCCCCGAAAAATGTCCTTGAAACGCTTTAGGCATCTTGAATGAAATCAAAAGTGTATTTTTAATGTGGATAAAAATGTTCAATATTTGGAATTAGAAGAAAGCTGGGCTATCAATTAACACTTTTCCCTTCCCCACCCCCCCATCATTCAATGTTGCGACACTTTGGAGACACGCTGAACACATTTGCACGTTTCAACATTGCACGGGGAGTGGGGGACTTATTTTCCCTAAAGACGCTTTAATGTTTCAAGACATATTTCGGGGATTGTATGAGGCAATCGCTAAAATTAACATCTGATTTTAAACTTTTGGCTGTAACTTTAAAACTACTTGATAGAATTACTCCAAATTTTCAATGAATATTAGTTAATGCATAAGCTATGATGTGGATATAAAATAAAACAACTTATTGTATCAATTTTGACTATATCGCCCTGCACTACAAGCAGGTTGCACCCATCACCTGTGTATGTCTACAATCATAGATTGAATACAATAGCGCTCTTTTCAAACATTACTAATCTTACAGATGTGAGTGATCAGCATGATATAGTTCAGTGGATATGTATCGCGTGAACGCTGCAGTGCAGGGCAATATAGTCAAAAAACGACCTTTTTTCACCTTTTTTCAGATCAACGCCCTCCCCAAAGTTAAAAAAAAAAAAAAAAAACGAACCAATAAAAAAATCGCATTAGTACGCTCATGAAGTAGGCCTACTCATGCAGAAATATCTTTAAAATTGATCATTTTATTTGCGTGAAATGGTAAAGTGCGATTGTAAATCGTCCCATTGAATCACATAGTGATTTGACGGTTTACCATAGTCTAATACTGAATATTAATACAAGGAGTTTCTTTAATTTAGAAATGGTAAACCGTTGACAAAATTCATAATTTAGGCCGATTTGGTGTCAACTTTTATTTGGAAAGTGTTTTGTTTGAAAGCTTGTTCAAAACTACATCTAATTTTACTATTTTACGTTTTGTTAGCTCTAACATTATTTACATTTTACTGATTTTAGCAAATGTAAATCGTCTGTCGAGATTTACCATTTTCATAATCACGAGAATGCAATGCGCACCCATATATCACGGAATCCCGTAATTATTTCAACATGACAGCGTGGTGTAATGGACAGTACTTCAGACGGTGAAACGAAAGGCTAGTGGTTCGAGCCCCAACAGTTTCACTTTTTTTTTCTTTTTTTTTGTGTGTGACTTATTCAAACCAGTAAACTTTTCTTCTATATTCATGACAATTGACATTGTGAAACACGAAAATAAGTTTTAAAACCCTAATTTATCTATGGCATGATAATTGATTGTTTTTTTAATTGTAATAAGACACACACATAGATCCGGACATCTTTAAATGTCATGAATATGGGCAATATAGCAATTGTCAGATAACACTAGTGGAAGTTTTGGATGAGAAAACGGACATTTTGATGAGAAACGGCCAAAATGGTGAGAATTTAATTTTTCATTCTTTTGGATGAGAAAATAATAATCGGGGATTAGCAATTGTCACCAGTTTTAATAAGACAATAATGATTGACACACACACCAGGAAGTTTCTCATCCAAGAGAATGAGAAAATTAAATTCTCACCATTTTGGCCGATTCTCATCAAAATGTCCGTTTTCTCATCCAAAACTTCCACTAGTGTAGGAGTTCGTGATCACAGTCTTTATTTAACACGCCACGCCGGTAGATGTCGTTGTTAAGCAGTGTTTGAGTTGTTGGTGGTGGGAGGGGGGGGGGGGGGGTAATAGACAGTCGATAACCGACAATCAATGATCAATTAATTGTCAATATTCAATTAAATTCTAAAACCTAACACGGAAATGATGATCACAGACTGTCATGTTCAATCGCAGTCGCTAAGGATGATTAGGGGGGGGGGGGGTTATATTTGTGTGGTTGAGGGTGGTGGAGGAAAATCGATAATCGATTATCGTGTAACCCCCCCTCCCCCCACACACCCCCACGTTCAAGTTTCATACGTTTTCATAAGTATTTACTTATAGAGTGCTTGCACATAAGGTCATTAGTTCAAATCATCTCCTCTATAGGCACGCTCCAGAAGATATGCAAATGGATGCAGTACAAAAGAATTATTTGACCATTATCATAAATAAACGATTAGTTGTTTTATTTTGTGCCCACATCATAGCCTATCTATTAATAAATAGTCATGGAAAATTTCACGCGAGTACCTATGCATTCATTCATGCTGAGTCACTCACATTTGTAAGATTAGTATGTATGCCAAAAAGCGATTTAAATCATGATGTAAGACATTTAGCGATTGCCTGATGGGTGCAACCGAAAAATGCTTGAAACGCTTTTACGCAGGGCTTGAATGAAATCAAAAGTGTAAAATGTGATACAAGTATTCAATAGTTGGAATTTATCAATTTATCTTTCCCCACCCCCCCATCATTCAATGTTGCGACACTTTGCACAAGAACTAATTTGCATTCATTGCAAGGTGGGGACTTATTCCCTAAAGACGCTTTTAAGTGCAAGACATATTTCGAAGGGGATTGTATGAGGCAATCGCTAAAATTAACATCTGATTTTAAACTTTTGGCTGTAACTTTAAAACTACTTGATAGAATTACTCCAAATTTTCAATGAATATTAGTTAATGCATAAGCTATGATGTGGATATAAAATAAAACAACTTATTGTATCAATTTTGACTATATCGCCCTGCACTACAAGCAGGTTGCATCCATCACCTGTGTATGTCTACAATCATAGATTGAATACAATAGCGCTCTTTTCAAACATTACTAATCTTACAGATGTGAGTGATCAGCATGATATAGTTCAGTGGATATGTATCGCGTGAACGCTGCAGTGCAGGGCAATATAGTCAAAAAACGACCTTTTTCACCTTTTTCAGATCAACGCCCTCCCCCAAAGCAAAAAAAACAAAACAAAAAAAACGAACCAATAAAAAAATCGCATTAGTACGCTCATGAAGTAGGCCTACTCATGCAGAAATATCTTTAAAATTGATCATTTTATTTGCGTGAAATGGTAAAGTGCGATTGTAAATCGTCCCATTGAATCACATAGTGATTTGACGGTTTACCATAGTCTAATACTGAATATTAATACAAGGAGTTTCTTTAATTTAGAAATGGTAAACCGTTGACAAAAATTCATAATTTAGGCCGATTTGGTGTCAACTTTTATTTGGAAAGTGTTTTGTTTGAAAGCTTGTTCAAAACTACATCTAATTTTACTATTTTACGTTTTGTTAGCTCTAACATTATTTACATTTTACTGATTTTAGCAAATGTAAATCGTCTGTCGAGATTTACCATTTTCATAATCACGAGAATGCAATGCGCACCCATATATCACGGAATCCCGTAATTATTTCAACATGACAGCGTGGTGTAATGGACAGTACTTCAGACGGTGAAACGAAAGGCTAGTGGTTCGAGCCCCAACAGTTTCACTTTTTTTTTTTTTTTTTGTGTGTGACTTATTCAAACCAGTAAACTTTTCTTCTATATTCATGACAATTGACATTGTGAAACACGAAAATAAGTTTTAAAACCCTAATTTATCTATGGCATGATAATTGATTTGTTTTTTTTAATTGTAATAAAGACACACATAGATCCGGACATCTTTAAATGTCATGAATATGGGCAATATAGCAATTGTCAGATAACACTAGTGGAAGTTTTGGATGAGAAAAACGGACATTTTGATGAGAAAACGGCCAAAATGGTGAGAATTTGATTTTCATTCTTTTGATGAGAAAAATAATAATCGGGGATTAGCAATTGTCACCAGTTTTAATAAGACAATAATGATTGACACACACACCAGGAAGTTTTCATCCAAGAGAATGAGAAAATTAAATTCTCACCATTTTGCCGATTCTCAGCAAAATGTCCGTTTTCTCATCCAAAACTTCCACTAGTGTAGGAGTTCGTGATCACAGTCTTTATTTAACACCGCCACGCCGGTAGATGTCGTTGTTACAGTGTTTGAGTTGTTGGTGGTGGTGGAATAGACAGTCGATAACCGACAATCAATGATCAATTAATTGTCAATATTCAATTAAATTCTAAAACCTAACACGGAAATGATGATCACAGACTGTCATGTTCAATCGCAGTCGCTAAGGATGATTAGGGGGTTATATTTGTGTGGTTGAGGGTGGTGGAGGAAAATCGATAATCGATTATCGTGTA